>NC_086451.1:87964269-88298653 GCF_028390025.1 Pseudophryne corroboree
AGTGAAAGAAACTCCAAACTACCTACACTCACAGCGTGCAAAGTAGGCCCTTAAATAAGCAGTGCAATCATTAACCAGATTAACAGTGTACACCTGTGTGAATTAACGCTACGCACGTAGGTATATAAGCACACACCTCGGCGTACACACGTCATCGCAAACATGGCTTCTCGTGAGCAAATCGCAGCAGAGATGGACCGCATTGCAGAGCAGCAGATGGCATTGCAGAAAAAACGCCTAGATTGCCAAAGGCGCATGTTGGAATACGCCTCTGCGGATGTTGAAGAGGCAGGACCTAGTACTCTGCAAATGTCTGCTTCTGAACCACAACAATTGAGTGGGGATACCCTGCCACACACACATAGTGACCAAACTGAGGGAGAATTGGCTTTAGCCACACAAACACAACAGACAGAAGCTGCTAGTGAGGAGGAAGATGGTGATGACCAACAAGAAGAAACCTCACAGGCTACCTCCAGACGGAAGAAAAGACAGCCTGCATTCACTAAGAGGGAGTTGCGTGTCTTGGTCACGCAGGCCATGTCCAAAATACATAGAGGCCCAAAAAACATGGGGGCTGCTTCAAAAGATCGCATCTGGAGAGACATCACAAAATCTGTGAATGAAGTTGGCTCTGTCGTCAGAACATCGCAGGAAGTGAGACGACGGTAAGTGCATCTTGACAGTCCTTTTTCTGTGCTAAGTTGACTAAAAAATGTAGTTACATGTGATGTTATGTCTAGCAAACACAAGCAGAACATGTGTGCTATATATTTACTTAGACCAATAATAATACTCAACTTTGTCCCTCTTTCACAATACATATGTAGGTGGGCCGACTTCAAATCCCGCCTGAAGGCAAAGAGGGCTGCGGAGTGGAATGCCTCAAGGGCTACAGGGGGTGGACCACCTGTCGCTGTGGAGTTTACTGACTTGGAGGAGATGGCGATGGCCTGTGTCAGTTATGAGGAGGGTCAAGGGGTGTCTCATATGGACACGGACCTGCCTGAGATTCTGACGGGACATGACTTGGAAGGTAAGTTTACACATTTATTTGTCTGTAATTTGAACTGTATTTATAATAATAAACTAATTTTGTATCCAACTTTTTCCCCACACATTCTTCTATTTGCTTGCCACAAAACACAGCACAGGGGGGTGATCAGTTTGAGTCACAGGACGGTTATGTGGTTGAGGCTGAGGTGGAGGGACCTAGTGGGTCTGGCAGTGTGGGCCAACAAATCCCACCTCTGCAGGTTCCTACTGGCCCCCCCACCCAACCCTCTGCTATCCCGGAGATCCTGCTTGAAATCGCTAGGTATGGTGAGAGCCTAAATACGTTTCAAGACGGGGTCATCCGGAAGGTAAGCCAGATAGCTGTCCGGCTCACTGAGCACCGAACCTGTGTTGAGCAAGGTGTTGCTCAACTCTGCCAAGGTCTGGCAGAGATCAGGCAGGGCCAAGAACAACTTGCCTCCTCATTCCAAAGCCTTGCAAATAACATCTTGCAAGGGCTCCAGGCCATCGCTGTCTCCCTTGCCCACAGTGGCAGAGAGCCAACCACATCGGCTCCCTCCCCTGCCCCTGCCCAGGAAGAACAGCCCACTGGGCAGGCCCAACGAAGGTCGCTCCGCAGACCTTCCAAAGAAGAACAGGCTCAGGCGGGGAGAAAAAGAAGAAAATGATGTCTCTCCAGATGGGCAGCACCCATGTTTTTGATGTTGCCTCTATGTTATTTTGGAGTTGGCTTGTGTGGCCAGAATGGATAACTCCCTCTTAGTGAAATGTATTCTTTCTGTTTGGAGGTATTGTAGCCTGTGAGTTTATTTGTATAAACACCAGAGCCATCTTCCTCTTACTAGTGTGCTATGTATTGTTGTGTTTGTGTGGTGGATCCTAATTCTTTCTCATTTGGTATAAAATTTGTGTGTGGCAGGGTGTGTAATATGTTTTATTTATGCTTTAAAAATATACTTTTGACAGAAGCAGAATTTTGCAGAGTACTGAGTTCTGCTATATAATTATTGTCAGTGCCATCTGCTTGCTGCTTGGTCCATCTCTGCCTGTGAGACTCACGTGGAGCCATGTTGTTTAAATGTTGTGAAATATTATTACAGTAATAAAAAAATATATATAAAAAATTTGTGCAGTTTCTTCAAGGTAATGCATTAGGTAAATCTTAGTTCCAGAAAGATTAGGTCAGCATATAGACACTTGTGGACCAATCTGCAATTTCTCCTTAAAAATATAAAAAACCACAAAAAACAGGTATGCTTTGCACCACACTTTAATGTCCATATTAAGTAAACAGACACGACACTTTTTAGAAATATCTATGGTCAACAGGACATCATTTAAAACATTGACAGATATTATAAACAAATATTATTGTGACTTTTAAGACTAAATAATAGTGTATGCTGCATTATGTGGGTGTTGGTTTATTTATAAAAAATGTTGCAGATTTCAATAACTTTCACAAATAATTTCACTTGTTTGTATTTGGTAGTCTAACACACATTAAAACATGTTTAAAAAATGCTTACACACCAACTTGAACCAAAATAACACCCTTATTTGACAGTGTGTGAGATTTATATGTGAGTAGAATAAACATGTAATGTGTGTTCAGACAATTGCTGGTTGGTAACTTTCATCTGCTCATTAATTAACAAGTAATTGGACATCAGATGAATGTGCTCTCCAATTAACTGCTAATTACTGCATACACACTTGTACCAGTACTTCGCAAATGTAGAGTAACTGCAGACCTACTCGGCTGCTGCGTGAATGTTGCTACGGTTTCCTATGTTAGTTTTAACAGCGACAATGTTTATTTGCGAAAAACACGCCCATTGCGAGTTGCATACTCCCACACTGTACGCCCACTTTCACGCCCATGTCGGAGCATTGCGAAGTCTCGCCTCCGCCACGCCCACGCCACTCCTCGTTTTCGTTTGCCAGTTACGGCTTTTTTTTTTCAGAGTAATTTTGCACAGTTGTCGTACGTATGTACTCGCGCATGCGTAATCACGCATTTGCGCATGCGCAGATACTTACATTTCGTACATTTGCGTTGCGATGACTCTTAGCGATCAACTCGGAATGAGGGCCATAGTTGGAGCATTTAAGAGCAATATTATCAAGGCCTGCAGTCAGGACTTGGCCTGCTTGCAATTGTGAAGAATGCATTTGTTAAGAATGTGTTTTAAGAATGGAGTTAGAACCGGAGTTTGAACTGGATTTGGACTACGCTAAAATCTCGAATAAAACAATGTCCCCAAACACTGCAACTCAGGACCATCATGTGGCCTCTCCTCACCTCTGCCTTGAGAACACCAGGACCAATGCCTACTACTTCTCTGTCCAAGAACATCATGACTGCCCCCAAGACTACCCCTCAAGCTGAGCAGGGAACTGAGGGGCATGCGCATCAGGACCAGATTTTTCTGGGTCAGTTCCATTGGACATTAGTGTGCTCCCCACACTCTCACACCCACCTGCACTGCTCCCCACACTCTCACACCCACCCGCACTGCTCTCTTGAGACCAGGACATTTATCATTTTCACAAATTAATGTTTTCCTGCAAATGTGTCTTTCTCTTCTTTCTTCTTACATGGTACTTTCCCCCCACTGTGTGCTATTCCTGTAATGTGTACCTCCATTGGTTGCACACCCTGCCAGCAGTAACCTACACAGTGCGCCTCACATGGCTGCCTCGGATGGTTCCTCCATGGGCAGGGTGTGCTTCATTTGGATCTTTCCATGCAGGGTATAGCATACTCCTACACACGTGTCAGTTTTCCCATAAATGCATTTGGCCCTTGTATGGCTCATCTCCCACTGTGTAACCTTCCTAGTGCGCCCAACATGGCTGCCTTATCTGGTAAACTTGTGGATGGGATGAAAAATACATGGACCTGATGGTTTTATTGAAACCCAACTCTGAACCTAAGGACTCTGCAATCTCCCCGTTTTGTGTTCTCTTCTAGGGGTGGACTATTCCACCCTGGGTAATCCTACGCAGTGCGCCTAAGATGGCTGCCACACCTGGTACCTTGTGAGGGTGGAATACACAACCCCTGGAGGTTATTACCAAAAATGCTTACACCAACCCTGCATTATGCTTTCTGTCTTTATTGTCTGTGTGGTTTATCTTTTGATGTAATACTTAAATCTTCTGTATTATGTGCATTGTTTGAGTTCTAGTTGGCGCCGCGGATGGCTGCCTCGGTGCTGCTCTGCCAAGCAGCCTTTGTGTTTAGTCTTACATGTATAATATGTCTAATATGTTGAGTCTATTGTACAGTTGCAATGTGCAGTATCAACTCATACGTGTGATGTGTGTAATGTATGCTATGTTCTTCCCCCTTCTTATGCTATGTACTCCCCCTTCATGTTGCTGCTTGGCGATGCATTGTACCACAAAGAATTCCTAGTGTACGTGAGTACACCTGGCCATTAAAGCTGATTCTGATTCTATTGCGCTTATGCCCATAAATCAGCTTTGTGCTACAGAATATAATATATCAGCAGGTGCAGAGTACTCAGTGAGGCATTCCCAGGTTAGGGCGCAGGTTACTCCCCAAAATACATGTGACGGTTACACACCATCAGGGGCAAACGCAGGATTTCTAGGAAATGATATACGCTGAGCTTCAGCATATTCTGCACTTACTAGTGACAACAAAGCTGTTTTCAGAATTGTTTCATATAAGGAATTGATCCACGTGTAACACGGCTGTAAATGACATGACACTTATTCACAGAACCTGTTTCTTTCTTGCAGGATTGCTGATTGCCGCTACGTGTTTCTGTTTCTTCTCATTGGCGGTAATGCTGGCCTTCTGCATTTACATCTGGTAACTCAGTGATATCATTTACAGATAAAGGGCCCTATTTAAAGTTGTTAGCAAACCGAAAAAGCCCACTAATGGGCAAAACCATGTGCACTGCAGGTGGGGCAGGTGTAACATGTGCAGAGAGAGTTGGATTTGGGTGGGATGTGTTCAAACGGAAATCTACATTGCAGTGTAAAAATAAAGCAGCCAGTATTTACCCTGCACAGAAACAATATAACCCACCTTTATGCTGTAAGAGGTTTTTCACATACCGAATCAGGGCGCAGAACCAGATGAGGAGTTATACTTTAATGTTAGACCAAAGACTTCAGTCACCTTAAACCCTGATAAGAAATTAAAAATTCCTCAGAGGTTTTTAGCCACATTTCCCCTCCCAGCAGATGACAGGAAGGTATCGGAAAACCCCCGTCAGTCAATCCGTCTGTATCCAGACTGTCTAAGAAATTGGTACTGCCGGTGCCAGGGGCTATATCCCTAAAAGAGCTGGCTGACCGTAAAATTTATACCACTCTCAAGACAATATATACGGCAGCAGGCGTAGCACAGCACCCCAAAATTGTTTGTGGGTGGAGTTCCAGGGCGGTAGTCAAGTGGTCTGATTCTGTTATTGATGGTTTAGACCAGGGATGGGGAACCTTCGGTCCTCCAGCTGTTGTTGAACTACACATCCCATCATGCCCTGCAACAGTTTTAGCATGGCAAAATAGCAAAACTGTAGCAAGGCAAGCTGGTTTGTGTAGTTCAACAGCTGGAGGTCCAAAGGTTCCTCACCCCTGGTTTAGACTCTCTGCTCCGGGATGAGGTTATTTCTCTGCTCCAACGTATACAGGATGCTGTAAACTTTATGAGCGAGGCTATAAAAGAATTGTGTAAGATAAATGGCCACACTGCTGCTATGGCTGTTTCGGCAAGCAGAGCTCTGTGGTTGCGTCCGTGGTCAGCGGACGCTGATTCAAAAAAGGGTGTAGAAAATCTTCCCTTAACAGGTGATGCCTTGTAACAGCGGGTAAGTCTACGTATCTGCCATCGGCTGCGCCACTTGCTAGACGTTCTTACACAGGACCCTCCTTACAGTCCTTTCATGTGGCAAGGGGCAGGGGCCAAGGGGTCTCCACCACTCCCAGAGGATATAGTGGTAAGTCCCGTAAACCTGCAGCTGCTTCCTCCCTGGGCCAGACCACCGGATACCCTGCCACTTAGCCTTCCGTGTGACGGTTGGCCCCAGCAGCAGGTGGGTACTCGCATTCAACACTTCGCCCTTTGGTAATGGAACTTTTGCGGACAGGGGTGGTCATTCCAGTACCTCCTCTGATACGCAACAGGGGTTTTTACTCCAGTCTTTTTGTCATTCCAAAACCAGACGGTTCGGTGCGACCCATCTTAAACCTGAAGTCCCTAAACCCGTATCTGCGGGTGTTCAAATTCATGATGGAATCCCCACAGGCACTGGTGTCCGGTCTGGAAGAGGGGGAATTCCTGGTATCCCTAGATGTCGAGGATGCTTACCTACACATTCCCATGTGGCCCCCTCATCAGGCTTACCTCAGGTTCGCGATCTTGGACGACCATTTCCAGTTTCAAGCTTTGCCCATTGGCCTGGCCACAGCTCCGAGGGTCTTCACCAAGGTCATGGCGGAGATGATGCTGCACTATGCATGATGGGAGTCAACATAGTCCCCTACTTGGACGATCTCCTGATAAAGGCTATAGGGGACATTCCGAGTTGATCGCTCGCTAGCAACTTTTTGTAGTGCTGCGAGCAGGTTAAATCTTGTTAAAACTGCACATGCGTATATAATGCACAGGCGCGTCGTATGGGTATAAAGAGGAACGGTGCTGGGCCATGACTTTAATGAAGAATCCATTTGCACAGCCGATCGCAAGGTGATTGACAGAAAGAGAGTGTTTGTGGGTGTCAACTGACCATTTTCTGGGAGTGTTTGGAAAAACACAGGCGTGTCCAAGCATTTGCAGGGCGGGTGTCTGACGTCAATTCCGGGACCAAAAAGACAGAAGTGATCGCAGCGGCTAAGTCCAGAGCTACTCAGAAACTGCAAAAAACTTTTGTGTGCCGTCTGCTGCAAAAGCGTTCGCACACTTGCAAAGCGAAAATACACTCCCCCATAGGCGGTGACTATCTGATCGCAGAGCTGCAAAAAGTTGCTAGAGATTGATCAACTCGGAATGACCCCCTATGTCCAGGGAGAGTCTGTTGCACAACATCGAATCTGACGACTCGCCTGCTTACGGATCATGGGTGGATCCTAAATTTCCAGAAATCTCACCTGGAACCGACACAACGTCTTCAGTTCCTGCGAATGTTGCTGGATACGGTATCTCAGAAGGTGTTTCTTTCGATGGACTATCCAGGCTATGGTTCGCTCTGGCAATATGGCAGATTTCATGCCTGGCCATTTCAGCTGGACAAATGGTCGGAGTCTCACCTTCACATGCATCAGGCAGTGACCTTATCTCCAAAAGCCCGGATTTCTCTATTATGGTGGCTACAAGTTCCTCACCTGGTAGAAGGCAGGAATTTCAATATCCACTCGTGGATTCTACTCACAACGGATGCCAGCCTCCAGGGTTGGGTAGCTGTGACCCAAGGGGCCCAGTTCCAGGGGATATGGTCAGCTCAGCAATCTGCTCTGCCGATAAACATCCTGGAAGTCAGGGCAATTTACAATGCTCTTCTGCAATCTTCCCATCTCCTGAAGGATCAGTCGATCCAGGTCCAATCGGACAACGCCACAGCGGTGGCGTACATAAACCGACAAGGGGGGACAAAAAGCAGAGCGGCGATGCGAGAAGTGTCAAGAATACTCGTCTGGGCGGAGGCCAACGCAATGGCCATATCAGCCATATTCATTCCAGGAGTGGACAACTGGGAAGCAGACTTCCTCAGCAGACTATCACTGACCTGGTTTGAGGAGGTTGTAGACTCGGGGTTTCTTCCGATGACCGGGAAGTGGAACCGCAACTGGGCCGCAGCAGAGATGGCCGGATGTAAGTCTTCCTCATGCAGGATCTGATCGGCGGACAGGAGGCACGTGCGGACGCTGAAGGTCTCCTGAAAGAGAGAACTTGACAGGTGCTGGTAAATCATGAAGGTGCTGGGAGGCACGGAGGTGCTTGGAGGCACGGAAGTGCTTGGAGGCACGGAGGTGCTTAGAGGCACGGAGGTGCTGGAGGCACGGAGGTGCTTGGAGGCACGGAGGTGCTTGGAGGCACGGAGGTGCTGGAGGCATGGAGGTGCTCGGAGGCACGGAGCACTGGAGATCACAGGTACAGTTGAACGATGATACTCAGGCGCCGGAGCACTGCCCGGCGTCTGAATTTAAACTTCCCGCCAGGGCCTGATTGGAGGACGGGCCGATGATGTCACCCGCAGCTCCCGAGGACGTCGGACGTGGAGGCCTGCTAGACGGAGCGCCGGACGCCGGGGACCCGCCAGCGAGGACGGCCGCACGGAGACCCAGCGCGCCCGGAGAGGTAAGTATGAGGACCGCAGCGCCGTGACAGTACCCCCTCCTCTAGGAGTGGCCCCTGGACACTTTCCCGGCTTCGTAGGATGTCTAGCATGGAAGATCCGGACTAGTCGAGGAGCCGAGACCTCAGAAGCCTTTATCCAACTTCTCTCCTCAGGACCATATCCTTTCCATTCCACCAGATATTGCAGATTCTTGTGAAGGTAACGCGAGTCTAGAATATTTTTGATCTCGAAGTCTGTTCCTGTTTCAGTTTCCACTGAGGTGGGGCTAGAGGTTTTTGAATGGAAACGATTAAGGACGAAAGGACGAAGAAGAGAAACATGGAAGGCGTTCGGTATACGTAGGTGTGAAGGTAAACCCAGCTTGCAGACCACAGGATTCAGGACTTGTAGCACAGGGTAAGGACCGATGAATCTTGGAGCAAACTTCATGGTGGGCACCTTCAACCGGAGATTACGTGTGGACAGCCATACCCTGTCGCCAACCTTGTATTGTGGAGCGGCTCGCCGTTTCTTATCCACAAAGAACTTGTACCGGACTGAAACCTTCTTAAGATTAGCATGAACCTTACTCCAAATTTGTCTGTAGTGTAGTAGAGTGGACGTTATGGCTGGAACCTCTTCCATCGGAAGGCTTAGTAATTCTGGAACACTTGGATGGAACCCATAGTTGATGAAAAATGGAGATTCACCAGTGGAAGAATGAAACGAATGATTATGGGCAAACTCTGCCCAAGGTAACAACTCCACCCAGTTGTCCTGTGAAGGGGAGAGATAAAGACGGAGGAAAGTCACTAGATCTTGATTGACTCGTTCCGTTTGTCCATTCGTTTGGGGATGATAAGCGGAGGAAAACTTAAGTTTAATCTGTAGAGTCGAACAGAGGGCTTTCCAAAACCTTGCGGTGAACTGTACCCCACGATCAGAGACTATTTCCTGTGGCAACCCATGCAACCGAAAATGTTCTTGGATGAACAGTAGAGCTAGTTTCGGGGCTGTTGGTAGACCAGTCAAAGGAACGAAGTGTGCCATCTTCGAAAAATGGTCGACGATTACCCAAACGGTGTTGCAACCCTTGGAATGGGGCAAGTCAGTGATGAAGTCCATGGAAATATGAGTCCAGGGTTTCATAGGAATGGACAGAGGACGAAGCAACCCAGCAGGAGGTAAACGGGGAGATTTATGCTGTGTACACTGGGGACAGGAATTAACGTAATCCTGTACATCCTTCCTCATGGAGTCCCACCAGTAAGATCTTTTTTAGAAACTTGTACATCTTCTGGGCGCCGGGATGACCGGAGAATTTGGAGATATGGGCCCACTGAAGTATCCTCGACCGGAATTTGACCGGTACGGACATTCTTCCAGGAAGAGGACCTGGAGTAGTCGAGGCAGCAGAGACAGAAATTGGATTTAGAATTAAACTCCGTTCAAAGGAATCCTCATCATCTGTGGGAGTTTGTGAACGGGACAGTGCATCCGCTTTGGTATTGAAAGTCCCGGCTCGGTATTTGATAATGAAAGAAAATCGAGTGAAGAAGAGTGCCCATCTAGCTTGGCGAGGATTCAAACACTGTGCGGTTTTGATATACAACAAATTTTTGTGATCAGTGTAAATGGTAGTCACATGTTTGGCCCCCTCTAAGAGATATCTCCACTCTTCCAAGGCAGATTTAATCGCCAAGAGTTCCTGGTCTCCAATAGTGTAATTCCGTTCAGCTGGAGAGAATTTACGAGAGTGAAAGCCGCACGGATGTAATTTCTTATCTGAGGCATATTGAGAGAGAACGGCCCCAACTCCGACCGAGGATGCGTCGACTTCTAGGAAGAAAGGTTCCTCGAAATTTGGTTGTTGGAGTACTGGAGCGGACATAAAAGCTGATTTCAAGTGGGAAAAGGCCTCTATGGCTTCGGGAGACCACAACCCCGGGTTGGAACCCTTTCTCGTTAGGGCGGTAATGGGTTCAACAATGGTGGAGAAACCTCTAATGAACTTTCTATAATAGTTCGCAAAACCCAGGAACCTTTGTATTGCTTTCAAGGAGAGTGGCTGTGCCCAGTCCCGAATGGCAGAGAGTTTCTCCGGATCCATGCGAAGCTCCTTCCCCGAGATAATATAACCGAGGAACGGTATTGATGTTACTTCAAAGGTACACTTGGACATCTTGGCATAGAGATGATTCTCACGTAGACGGCGGAGTACCTCTTTGACTTGTAATCTGTGTTCAGCAAGGTCTTTTGAAAAAATCAGGATGTCATCCAAATACACCACGACACTTAGGCATAACATGTCTCGGAATATTTCGTTGACGAATCCCTGGAAGACAGCAGGAGCATTGCTAAGACCGAACGGCATCACCAGGTACTCATAATGCCCATCCCGGGTATTGAAGGCGGTCTTCCATTCATCTCCCTCTCTGATGCGTATAAGGTTATAGGCCCCCCTCAAATCGAGCTTGGAAAAAACATGGGCACCACGAACTCTATCAAATAACTCTGTGATTAGGGGCAAAGGGTATCTATTTTTGATGGTAATATCATTTAAGCCGCGGTAGTCGATACATGGTCTTAACCCTCCGTCCTTTTTTTTCACGAAGAAAAAGCCCGCTCCAGCCGGGGAAGAAGAGGGCGGATGAATCCCTTGTGAAGATTGGTTTTTATATAGTCAGACATAGCCTGTGTCTCTGGGAGAGACAGAGGATAAATGCGACCCCGATGCGGCATTTTTCCAGGGATAAGGTCAATGGGGCAGTCCCAAGCTCTATGGGGTGGTAACTGGTCGGCTGCTTGTTCCGAAAACACATCTCTAAATTCTTGGTATGCCTCTGGAATAGGTTCCTCCTCCGCCTTAGAAGAAACACGAAGCGGACAAACAGGGATGAGACAGTTAACGTGACAAAAAGAACCCCAAGACCGAATCTGTGCGGTCTTCCAATCGATATGGGGATTGTGACTTTTGAGCCAAGGCATTCCGAGAACCAGATCGTGATGCATTTCCGGGATCACCAGGAACTCCAAGTATTCTTGATGTAGAACCCCGACCTGTAGTTTAACTGGAACCGTGCGTTCTGTTATGATACCCTTGGATATCCTAGTACCATTAATGGCTGTCAAGGAAATAGGCCGTTCGATGGACCGTACTTCCAAATTCAGGCTTTGAACACGGAAAGAAGAAACGAAATTCCCCGCAGCTCCAGAGTCCAACAGGGCTTCAAAAGACTTGGAAGTGGCCTTGGTGATTAACGTTACAGGAAGCAAACAGTCCGAAGTGGGAGAAGATTTGGTCGTAACCCCCAACTTGACTCCTCCGGAACAAGCTAGGCCTTCTCGTTTCCCGGACGGGATTTGCAGGACTTGATGAAGTGACCCGCAGCTCCGCAGTACAGGCAGAGCTTACCCTCATGACGATGTTGCCGCTCCTCCGGGGACAATCGGGATCGGTTAATCTGCATGGGTTCGTCTGGACTTGGACCCACCGCTTGCCTTGCAGGAGGAAGCCGGAACCTAGAACGATCCGATCGACTACGTTCTCCTCCACGTTCCTGCATCCGGAGATCTACCTTGACACAGAGGGAGATCAATTCCTCTAAAGAACCCGGAAGCTCTCGAGTGACCAACTCGTCCTTCAGGCGATCAGAAAGACCGTTCCAGAAAGCAGCTCTCAGAGCCTCATTATTCCAACGAAGTTCAGAGGCAATGGTTTGGAAATGAACCACATACTGTCCCACGGATCGGGAGCCTTGACAGGTGCGGAGTAAGTCAGAAGAGGCCGAGGTCATCCTGCCGGGCTCGTCAAAAATTTGTCGAAAAGACGTGATGAATTCGGAGTAATTGGAAACCAGTGAATCAGAACGTTCCCATAATGGAGACACCCAGTCCAAGGCAGATCCTTCCAGCAGAGAAATAATATATGCTACCTTGGACCGGTCTGTAGGAAAGTTGTGAGCTAGTAGCTCGAAATGTACCTCGCATTGGTTTAAGAAACCACGACAATTCTTAGGATTCCCATTGTAACGGGATGGCGTAGGCAGCTGAAGGCGCGGAGTGGCACCGGCCGATGGTTGGACATTGCTGGAGGTGGCAAGTGGTGCAGCCACCGGAACTGGTGCCGGAATTACTGAGGCTAGAGACGCCTGAATCTGATCCAGACGTCCGGACAACTCCTGGAGGTACTGCATCACTTGACCTTGTGCCGCTTCCTGACTTTGTACACGGGAAGCCAGGTCCTGGATGGCACTTGAGTCCGTGTTCCGATTCCCCGGGTCCATAGGGCCTGAGTATACTATCACTGACCTGGTTTGAGGAGGTTGTGGACTCGGGGTTTCTTCCGATGACCGGGAAGTGGAACCGCAACTGGGCCGCAGCAGAGATGGCCGGATGTAAGTCTTCCTCATGCAGGATCTGATCGGCGGACAGGAGGCACGTGCGGACGCTGAAGGTCTCCTGAAAGAGAGAACTTGACAGGTGCTGGTAAATCACGAAGGTGCTGGGAGGCACGGAGGTGCTTGGAGGCACGGAGGTGCTTGGAGGCACGGAAGTGCTTGGAGGCACGGAGGTGCTTGGAGGCACGGAGGTGCTGGAGGCACGGAGGTGCTTGGAGGCACGGAGGTGCTTGGAGGCACGGAGGTGCTGGAGGCACGGAGGTGCTTGGAGGCACGGAGGTGCTTGGAGGCACGGAGGTGCTGGAGGCACGGAGGTGCTGGAGGCACGGAGGTGCTTGGAGGCACGGAGGTGCTTGGAGGCACAGAGGTGCTTGGAGGCACGGAGGTGCTCGGAGGCACGATGATACTCAGGCGCCGGAGCACTGCCCGGCGTCTGAATTTAAACTTCCCGCCAGGGCCTGATTGGAGGACGGGCCGATGACGTCACCCACAGCTCCCGAGGACGTCGGACGTGGAGGCCTGCTAGACGGAGCGCCGGGGACCCGCCAGCGAGGACGGCCGCACGGAGACCCAGCGCGCCCGGAGAGGTAAGTATGAGGACCGCGGCGCTGTGACACAGACACGACCTCCATTTGGGGGAATGGGGCCTACATCCCCAGGTGTTTCAACAGTTAATTCAGTGGTGGGGCTGTCCGCAGATAGATCGGATGGCTTCTCATCTGAACAAGAAGCTATGCCGTTACTTCTAATTGCCCCGGATTGGCCTCGACGGGCGTGGTATTTGGACCTCCTATCCATAGCTCTAGAGGATCCCTGGCCTCTGCCGATTCTAAAGAATCTTCTTCAGCAAGGGCCGTTCGTCTATCCAGACTTACCGCAGCTACGTTTGACGGCTTGGAAGTTGAGAGGGAGATTCTAGCTAGAAAAGGTCTTCCCTCCTGGGTTATTTCCACCATGGTCCAGGCCAGGAAGATGGTTATGTCTAAACATTATCATCGTATCTGGAAAAAGTATGTTTCTTGGTGTGAAAGTAGAAATCTGACTCGCTGTTTGTCCTTTATGATGCCACCAAGATCGGTCGTCCGGCTTCTAAGCAATCAATTGGCTCAGGTTGACTATTCATTAGCTCAGGTTGACCATTCAACAAGCTTATACTTCGGCGACTCTGCCTTTGCCTATGTCTATTCAGGCCAACTCAACGAGATCTGTGGGCTCTTCCTGGGCGGCTGCCTCAGCCTTACAGTTGTGCCAAGCTGCCACTTGGTCTGGTTCGAACACTTTTGTTAAGTTCTATCAGTTCGACACCTTGGCCAATGATGACCTTCAGTTTGGTCAGGCGGTATAACAGGGGTCTCAGCACCCTCCCACCCGTTTGGGAGCTTTGGGACTTCCCCATGGTACTAAAGTATCAACTAGGACGTAAGAGAAAATAGGAATTTAATACCTACTGGTAATTCCTTTTCCCGTAGTCCGTAGTGGATACTGGGCGCCCACCTCAGTGCTTCGATTCCTGCTTATCTGAGTACGTTTTTGGGTTGGCCTGCCATTGCGGTCCCATTTTATTGTTGGTTTAGTGCCTCGCCGCTGTTGTACCTGTTTTCTTCTCTCGTGGTATGTCCATCTCCTCGGGCACAGTTTTCTAGACTGAGACTGGTTGGGGGGGGGGCATAGAGGGAAGAAGCCAGCACACACATACAAACTAAAGGTTTTAAAGTGCCAAGCTCCAATGGACCTGATCTATACCCATGGTACTAAAGTACAGATCCCCAGTATCCACTACGAACTACGAGTAAAAGAATTACCTTTTTAGGTATTACATTCCTATCTCCTATATAATAGCCCTGTGATTCTGTGCCTGGGTCTCTAACGCTGGGCGTGGCTAGGAGCTCTCATTGGGTTAGTGGCAGGTCTATCACACCCAGTCCACAGCTGATTGGGTGAGAAACGCCCTCCCACACAGGTTACATCCAATGGGAGGCTCTGCCCTTTGGCTGCTGTGTTTTCACAGAGCAGGATTAGCAATGGGACTGATGGAGCTGCAGCTCCAGCCCCACACCCCAAAATAGTCCCCTGCATCTGCAGCAACACACCCTCCGACACTTTACAGATAAACATTGATACAAATTCGAAAAGGGGGCGTGGTCACGGGTACAGCGGCTTGGCCACGCCCCTTTTCATATACTTTCAATTCAAGTTTGGAGAGTCAAAAAACGGTACAGACCATTAAAAAAAGGTCCTGTACCTGCCAAAAAGGTACAGCTGGAGGGTATGCCACTGTATCTGCAGCAAGTCTCTGTGCTGTAGATAGGGAAAAAACATCCTTTTACTGCAGCGTCCTATGGGGGTCATTCCAAGTTGATCGCTAGCTGCATTCGTTTGCTGTGCAGCGATCAGGCAAAAACTCGGCACATCTGCGCATGGGTATGCAGCACATGCACGTGCAGCGAACTATTACAACGAACAATGTAGTTTTACACAGGGTCTAGCGATGCTTTTCAGTCGCACAGGCTGCCGCAGAGTGATTGACAGGAAGAGGGCATTTCTGGGTGTCAACTGACCTTTTTCACGGAGTATTCGGAAAAACGCAGGCATGGCTGGCCGGACGCAGGGCGTGTTCATGACATCAAATCAGGAACTGAATGGTCTGAAGTGATCGCAAGCGCTGAGTAGGTCTGAAGCTACTATGAAACTGCACAAAATTTTCTTTTGTACCCGCTGTGCGATCCCTTCGTTCCCACTTCTGCTAAGCTAAAATACACTCACAGTGGGCGGCGGCATAGCGTTTGCACGGCTGCTAAAAACTGCTAGCGAGCCATCAACTCGGAATGACCACCAATGTCTTGCTGCCAGTCCACCTGCCCCCTCCGGCATCAACAATCCCCACTCCCACAGGTGGTACAAAAGCTGCTGTGGCCACCGGCATAGATGTGTATGAAATTGGCGCAGCGGAAGACTTTCATAGGCCTCCCTGCGCCGCATACTCTATGAGCCCCAGAGCCTCCTCTGCGTGTGATGTCACAGAAGTGCCTCCCAGCCACAGCCGCACCCAGATCCCCAGAAGCCCTGACTCCGCAACACAGCACTTGAGCTGCCGGCCTGGAAGCCCCGAGATGGTAAATGTAGCGGATAGAGAGGGTGATATTGCGGAGGGTAATGTATGGACGCTGAATCAATGTAAAAGGTGACAGTGCTGTGCAGTGCAGTGGGTGTGCAGTCTGGGCCATTGCCAGAGTGTTAAGGCGCCCCCCTGCAAACTATAAATTTGCACCCTCACATACAGCGCACATGACCCCTGTAGTAGAGACACTTACACATGTAATGCCCCCTGTACCAGAGACGCTTACACATGTAATGCCCCCTGAACCAGTGACGCTTACATATGTCACACCCCCCCTGTACCAGTGACGCTTACACAAGTAACACCCCCTGTAGCAGTGACACACACATAACGCCCCCTGTACCAGTGACTCTTACACATGTTACGCCCCCTGCACCAGTGACGCTTACACACATAACGCCCCCTGTACCAGTGACGCTTACACACGTAACGCCCCCTGTAGCAGTGCTGCTTACACACGCAACGCCCCCTGTACCAGTGTCGCTTACACACGTAACGCCCCCTGTACCAGTGACGCTTACACACATAACGCCCCCTGTACCAGTGACGCTTACACACATAACGCCCCCTGTAGCAGTGCTGCTTACACACGTAACGCCCCCTGTACCAGTGTCGCTTACACACGTAACGCCCCCTGTACCAGTGACGCTTACACACATTATGCAGCAGTCACACACACACACACACACACACAACAGACACATATATACAAACACACACACATACATACTGTACATACATTACACACATACACAGTCACACATATATACAGTATACACAGACACTGTATATACGCACACACACTCACTCTCTTTATAGACACTTATCTAATGAAGTCTGGCTGGCCGAAGCTGTAGCAGCTCATCCTCCTGCTGCAGCATGGTCCCGTGTAGCTCCGCCCCTTACTCCCATCTAGCTCCACCCACTTTGGCTCACTCCCGGCCACTGAATGTCACACAGGAGAGGGGAGGGGGAGAGGAGGTTTTGTGCTGCCGCCGCCGAGGGGGAGAAAAGGTTTTGTGCTTCCGGCGCTGCTGCATGTGTGACAGCACCCGACAGCAGCAGCAGGGATAGCAGACGCAGCTCAGCACAGGGATACAGAGCAGGGAGAACGTCTCTCCTTCATGGTGCCTCCCTGCACTGCATCCCTTTGCTGACACTGCACAGCACTCTCACCTTTTACATTGATTCAGCCAGTCACTCAGTTCTGCCAGCCAGTCACTATTGTTAGCACCAGTGTTCCAACGCGCCGCATTACAGGGAAGTAGACACACTAAATAAACTACAGCTTCCAGCAGCCCTTAGCGCCAAAGCATTCCAGCCCTTAGGGCTGCTGGGAGCTGTAGTTTATTGTGTACATCTTCTTCCCTGTAATACGGCACATTGGGACACCGGCGCTAACAATTGTGACTGGCTGCTGTGCGAGTCTCCGGGAGAGCCACTGCCAAACGGAGTACAGCAGCTTAGCTGCTTCCAGTAGGAGAAGCATTACCCGCCCCTCCCCCACTCACAGTACCTCCGGGCCCCACCTGCGGCACCCCCACACACCTCCTCCAGCACCCGCGATAGCTCCAGACCCCCTCCCCCACCCGCAGCGACCCCGTACCTCCCGCCGCACCACCGCATCCGCCCCTCCCCCACCCGGGGCAACCCTGCAACTGCTCCTTCCCCACCCGCAGCGGCTCCGGACCACCACCCGTGGCACCCACGCACCGTCCCCCACCTGCGGCACAACCGCAACCGCCCCTCCCGTGGCCCCCCAGGATCCCATCCACCTCTTCCCCGCACCCCCTACTCCCCCAACCAAAGCACCTACTAGGTGATTCACCAGGCCCTGCGTGCGCTGTTCACACCGTTGCAAGGGGCTTCCACCCCTTAACCATTGCACACCCTTTGTCCGTGCAGTATTTAACCACTCACACAATTATGATTGGATGTAATACTCCATATAATACAAATATTACACACCACAAAGGTGTGCAAGGGTTAAGGGGGCGTAGCCCCTTACGACGGTGTGAAGAGCGCCCGTAGGGCGCGATGAATCACCTAGTTATTTTTTTTTTTTTGGGGCGGTGGGATGTGGTGTAAATAGTGTACTCATTCTATCACATAAAGTAAACATTTGCTAATTCCCCTGGTATAGATTATCTTCCAATAAATGCACCCTGGTAATTCCAGGGGAGGACTAGGGTTAGGCTGCGGGAAGGGAGGGTAGGGTTAGGGGGGAGTAGTGCAGAACCTCTGCTTTGGAATGCCAGTGTTGGTCATATGACCGCTGGCATCCCATCCATCGTATGTATCCCCCTGAAATGGACCTTAACCTGACATCACTAAACCTAAACTAGTTCTCTATCAAATATGAAAAGAGGACTTAAAATATTCTCCTGTATGTCGCTCAAAATGTTATTCCTGGACAATAAATGGACGTTTCCGACTTTCCGTGTGATGACACACATAACAGGGGGATGGTCGGCCCAGCAGATGGATTTCTGCATTTCTCTGACGTCCTAGTGGATGCTGGGAACTCCGTAAGGACCATGGGGAATATCGGGCTCCGAAGGAGGCTGGGCACTCTAGAAAGATCTTAGACTACCTGGTGTGCACTGGCTCCTTCCACTATGACCCTCCTCCAAGCCTCAGTTAGATTTCGTGCCCGGCCGAGGTTGGATGCACACTAGGGGCTCTCCTGAGCTCTTAGAAAGTAATAGTCTTAGATTTTTTTTATTTTCAGTGAGACCTGCTGGCAACAGGCTCACTGCAGCGAGGGACTAAGGGGAGAAGAAGCGAACTCGCCTGCTTGCAGCCGGATTGGGCTTCTTAGGCTACTGGACACCATTAGCTCCAGAGGGATCGACCGCAGGCCCAGCCTTGATGTTCGGTCCCGGAGCCGCGCCGCCGTCCCCCTTACAGAGCCAGAAGCAAGAAGATGGTCCGGAAAATCGGCGGCATGAAGACTCTGTTCTTCACCAAGGTAGCGCACAGCACTGCAGCTGTGCGCCATTGCTCCTCTCACACACTTCACACTCCGGTCATTGAGGGTGCAGGGCGCTGGGGGGGGGGGGGGCGCCCTGAGGCAGCAATAAAAACACCTTGGCTGGCTAAAATACCTCAATATATAGCCCCAGGGGCTATATATGAGGTAAATACCCCTGCCAGAATTCCATAAAAAGCGGGAGAATAGGCCGCGAAAAAGGGGCAGAGCCTATCTCCTCAGCACACTGGCGCCATTTTTCCCTCACAGCTTCGCTGGAAGGAAGCTCCCTGGCTCTTCCCTGCAATCTACAGTACCAGTAAGAGGGAAAAGAGAGGGGGGGCATTAAATTTGGCAGTATATATATATTTTATTGAAAGCAGCTATTAGGGACATAACTCAGTTAGTCCCTGTATATATATAGCGCTCTGGTGTGTGCTGGCATACTCTTACTCTGTCCCCCCAAAGGGCCTTTTGTGGGTCCTGTCCTCTGTTTGAGCATTCCCTGTGTGTGTGGAGTGTGTCGGTACGGCTGTATCGACATGTTTGAGGAGGATAATGATGTGGAGGCGGAGCAGATGCCTTTAGCAGGGATGTCACCCCCTGGGGGGCAGACACCTGAGTGGATGAGTTTATGGCAGGAAATGAGTGCACGTATAGACTCCTTACATAAAAAATTTGACGACATGCCGACTGTGGGACAGCCGAGTCTTCAGCTCGTGCCTGTCCAGGTATCTCAAAAGTCATCAGGGGCTCTGAAACGCCCGCTATCTCAGATGGCACAAGTAGATGTCGACACGGATACTGACACCAGTGTCGACGACGATGAGTCAAATTTAATGCCCGTTAAGGCCATTCACTGCATGATTGAGGCAATGAAAGAGGTGTTAAATATTTCTGATTTACATCCAGGTACCACAAAAAAGGGTATTATGTTTGGGGAGAAAAAACTACCTGTAGTTTTTCCCCCGTCAGATGAATTAAATGAAGTGTGTGAAGAAGCGTGGGCTTCCCCTGATAAGAAATTGGTAATTCCTAAGAAGGTACTAATGGCGTTCCCTTTCCCGCCAGAGGATAGGTTACGTTGGGAAACACCCCCTAGGGTGGATAAAGCGCTCACACGTTTGTCTAAAAAGGTGGCACTACCGTCCCAGGATACGGCCGCCCTTAAGGAACCTGCTGATAGAAAGCAGGAGGCGATCCTGAAGTCTGTATATACACACTCAGGCATTATACTTAGACCAGCTATTGCGTCAGCTTGGATGTGCAGTGCTGCCGCTGCGTGGTCAGATAAACTGTCAGAAAATATTGACACATTAGACAGAGACACGATTCTGCTAACAATTGACCATATCAAAGACTCAGTCTTATACATGAGAGATGCACAGAGGGAAATCTGCCGGCTGGCATCTAAAGTAAGTGCATTATCCATCTCTGCTAGGAGATGCTTATGGACTCGCCAGTGGACTGGAGATGCAGATTCCAAAAGGCACATGGAAGTTTTGCCTTATAAAGGGGAGGAATTATTTGGGGATGGTCTCTCCTACCTAGTTTCCACAGCAACGTCTGGGAAGTCAGCATTTTTACCCCATGTCCCCTCACAGCCTAAGAAGGCTCCATTTTATCAGGTTCAGTCCTGTCGGACCCAGAAAAACAAGCGGGGAAAAGGAGGGTCTTTTCTGTCTAGAGGCAGAGGTAGGGGAAAAAGGCTGCAGCAAAACACCAGGTTCCCAGGAACAAAAAGTCCTCCCCCGCTTCCTCTTCCAAGTCCGCCGCATGACGGTGGGGCTCCACAGGCGGAGCCAGGTATGGTGGGGCCCGCCTCATGAATTTCAGCGATCAGTGGGCTCGCTCACAGGTGGATCCCTGGATCCTTCAAATAGTATCTCAGGGATACAAGCTGGAATTCGAGGCGGCTCCACCCCACCGGTTCCTAAAATCTGCCTTGCCGATTGCTCCCTCAGACAGGGAGGCGGTGCTAGCAGCGATTCACAAGCTGTATTCCCAGCAGGTTATAATCAGGGTACCCCTACTTCAACAAGGCCGGGGTTACTATTCCACACTATTTGTGGTGCCGAAACCGGACGGTTCGGTGAGACCCATTTTAAATTTGAAATCCTTGAACACATACATAAAAAAATTCAAGTTCAAGATGGAATCGCTCAGGGCGGTTATTGCAAGCCTGGACGAGGGGGATTACATGGTATCCCTGGACATCAAGGATGCTTACCTGCATGTCCCCATTTACCATCCTCACCAGGAGTACCTCAGATTTGTGGTACAGGATTGCCATTACCAATTCCAGACGCTGCCGTTTGGACTCTCCACGGCACCGAGGGTATTTACCAAGGTTATGGCGGAAATGATGATACTCCTTCGAATAAAGGGAGTTTTAATTATCCCATACTTGGACGATCTCCTAATAAAGGCACGATCCAAGGAACAGTTGTTAGTGGGAGTAGCACTATCTCAGGAAGTGCTGCGCCAGCACGGCTGGATTCTGAATATCCCAAAGTCACAGCTGGTCCCCACGACACGTCTAATGTTCCTGGGAATGATTCTGGACACAGTCCAGAAAAAAGTGTTTCTCCCGGAGGAGAAAGCCAGGGAGTTGTCTTCTCTAGTCAGAGACCTCCTAAAACCAAAACAGGTATCGGTGCATCACTGCACGCGGGTCCTGGGAAAGATGGTAGCTTCTTACGAAGCAATTCCATTCGGCAGGTTCCATGCCAGAATTTTTCAGTGGGACCTGTTGGACAAGTGGTCCGGATCGCATCTTCAGATGCATCGCTTGAAAACCCTGTCCCCAAGAACCAGGGTGTCTCTTCTGTGGTGGCTGCAGAGTGCTCATCTTCTGAAGGGCCGCAGATTCGGCATACAGGACTGGGTCCTGGTGACCACGGATGCCAGCCTACGAGGCTGGGGGGCAGTCACAAAGGGAAGAAACTTCCAAGGACTATGGTCAAGTCAGGAGACTGCCCTTCACATAAATATTCTGGAACTAAGGGCCATTTACAATGCCCTAAGTCAAGCAAAATCCCTGCTCCTACACCAGCCGGTGCTGATCCAGTCAGACAACGTCACGGCAGTCGCCCATGTGAATCGACAGGGCGGCACAAGAAGCAGGATGGCAATGGCAGAAGCCACAAGAATTCTCCGATGGGCGGAGAATCATATACTAGCACTGTCAGCAGTGTTCATCCCGGGAGTGGACAACTGGGAAGCAGACTTTCTCAGCAGGCACGACCTCCACCCGGGAGAGTGGGGACTTCATCCAGAAGTCTTCCAAATGATTGTAAATCAATGGGGTCGTCCACAGGTGGACATGATGGCGTCCCGCCTAAACAAAAAACTAGAGAGGTATTGCGCCAGGTCAAGAGACCCTCAGGCGATAGCTGTGGACGCTCTAGTGACACCGTGGGTGTACCGGTCAGTTTATGTGTTCCCTCCTCTACCTCTCATACCAAAGGTATTGAGAATAATAAGAAAGCGAGGAGTAAACACAATTCTCGTGGTTCCGGATTGGCCAAGAAGAGCGTGGTACCCGGAACTTCAAGAGATGATCTCAGAGGACCCGTGGTCTCTGCCGCTCAGACAAGACCTGCTACAGCAGGGGCCCTGTCTGTTCCAAGACTTACCGCGGCTGCGTTTGACGGCATGGCGGTTGAACGCCGGATCCTGAAGGAAAAGGGCATTCCGGAGGAAGTCATTCCTACGCTTATTAAAGCCAGGAAAGAGGTCACAGCAACTCATTATCACCGCATATGGCGGAAGTATGTTGCATGGTGTGAGGCCGAAAAGGCCCCAACGGAGGAATTTCAACTAGGTCGATTTCTGCATTTCCTGCAAGCAGGAGTAAATATGGGCCTAAAACTGGGCTCCATTAAGGTACAGATCTCGGCTCTGTCGATTTTCTTTCAAAAAGAACTAGCTTCAGTACCTGAAGTTCAGACATTTGTTAAAGGAGTGCTGCATATTCAGCCCCCGTTTGTGCCCCCTGTGGCACCTTGGGATCTCAACGTGGTGTTGAGTTTCTTAAAATCACATTGGTTTGAACCACTAAAAACCGTGGATCTGAAATATCTCACGTGGAAGGTGGTTATGTTATTGGCCTTGGCTTCTGCCAGGCGAGTATCAGAATTGGCGGCTTTGTCCTGTAAAAGCCCTTATCTGATTTTCCATATGGATAGGGCAGAATTGAGGACTCGTCCCCAGTTTCTCCCAAAGGTGGTGTCAGCGTTTCACCTGAACCAGCCTATTGTGGTGCCTGCAGCTACTAGGGACTTGGAGGACTCCAAGTTGCTAGACGTTGTCAGGGCACTGAAAATATATGTTTCAGGAACGGCTAGAGTCAGAAAATCTGACTCGCTGTTTATCCTATATGCACCCAACAAGCTGGGTGCTCCTGCTTCTAAGCAGACTATTGCTCGTTGGATTTGTAATACAATTCAGCTTGCACATTCTGTGGCAGGCCTGCCACAGCCAAAATCTGTCAATGCCCATTCCACAAGGAAGGTGGGCTCATCTTGGGCGGCTGCCCGAGGGGTCTCGGCTTTACAACTTTGCCGAGCTGCTACTTGGTCAGGGGCAAAAACATTTGCAAAATTCTATAAATTTGATACCCTGGCTGAGGAGGACCTGGAGTTCTCTCATTCGGTGTTGCAGAGTCATCCGCACTCTCCCGCCCGTTTGGGAGCTTTGGTATAATCCCCATGGTCCTTACGAAGTTCCCAGCATCCACTAGGACGTCAGAGAAAATAAGAATTTACTCACCGGTAATTCTATTTCTCGTAGTCCGTAGTGGATGCTGGGCGCCCATCCCAAGTGCGGTTTATCTGCAATACTTGTACATAGTTACTGTTAACTAAATCGGGTTATTGTTGAGCCATCTGTTGAGAGGCTCTGTTGTTTCATACTGTTAACTGGGTTTCATATCACGAGTTGTACGGTGTGATTGGTGTGGCTGGTATGAGTCTTACCCGGGATTCAAAATCCTTCCTTATTGTGTACGCTCGTCCGGGCACAGTATCCTAACTGAGGCTTGAAGGAGGGTCATAGTGGGAGGAGCCAGTGCACACCAGGTAGTCTAAGATCTTTCTAGAGTGCCCAGCCTCCTTCGGAGCCCGCTATTCCCCATGGTCCTTACGGAGTTCCCAGCATCCACTACGGACTACGAGAAATAGAATTACCGGTGAGTAAATTCTTATTATTGCAGACTTCCATTAATGCTGTCTCTGAGTTAGTAACCGCACTGGATCAGGGGTCATTAATAATACATTGCCTTTCTAATATCTGGTTTCCTTGCCATTCCCCATGGGAAGCTTATGTTTAACCCATCATGTACCTGAAGGGCACAGAGGCTCAAGCAATTGAAACCAGGAAAAAAAAAAATCACAAAATCAGTGAGCACGCCAACAAGCCTCCGCAAAGGGTACAGCGGTTATAACCAGCTACATCTGAATTCAATGAGGCTCACTCCTAATCGGAATATGTAGTGCGTTGAAAAGGACGTTAACACAGGAGACTACGTCTTCACAACATTAATGCACAAGATCAAAAGAACTGCAGCAGTTTAAACGTTCAGACTTCACCAACACTATATTGAGAATAAGAACATCCAGCTGAATAACAGCCTAGGGTTGACCATCCACTTTTCGATGGGTTAGCAACCATCAATGGTCATTGGCTAATGGTATACTATTGATGATGGAATCCGATTTGTAAAACACAAACCATTGATGGCATCTGACCGATGGTGTAAAACCATTCACTATCAATGGCAGAACAGTGGATGACCACCACTATAACAGCCTTTAACAATATGGAGTCAACAAACAGCAACCCACCATAAGCCACGCAATCCTTTCTGAAAGATTCTTGTCCTCAGATATATAGATCTAGGCAGCTGTGCACACCCACTAAATATATGATATATATGATATATGATAATATATGAATGGAGTAGCCCACATTACAATCCCCTGCTTTGTATTGGATGCAGTTGGGGATGGGGGGGGGGGGGGTATAATCCTCATAGGGAGATAAGGGAAAAGGTTGATGAGGGCCAATAATTATGTGATCAGGGAACATGTGAGGCTATACATACTGCATGTGGTGTATGTTTGAGTACTGCCTTATACATGGTCATCGCAGTGATGCTATTCTTGTCCGTGTAAATGCTTAATATGAATATTCAAAACTCAACATTTGCTATTGCAAATGTCAAAGTCAGAAAAATATCACGCTACACACTGCCATATTTGCACCTCATGCGAGTGCCTGTTGCACGTTCATGAGCCCTGCCGTGCGTGCGCATACTCGCTGTTGCGTGCACCCGCGGGCGCACAGTATGCGCATTTACGGTAAAGTTTATGTGCGTCTGGCGGGCGACTCGTTCGTAACATATTTTAACTATATAATGTATTTTGTAGATTATGGTCCCTTTGATAGAATCTGAAAGTTTAGTTAATATAGCATGTTCATAGACAGAGAGATCCCTCTTTGTTTGATACGAAGGGTCAGACATGGGTCATACAGTGGTGTTTAGTATCCATCGGAAGAGTATTTAATTAGCAATATTCCGGTGTTGGTTTGAAGCAGATTAATCGCTCGTGCGAATAGTTATGGACATAAGAAGTTTATGTACTTTTACTATTATTTGCACTTACTTATCCATGCGGCGGGAAACCTAGTTTCCCACCCACCTGAGCAGTTGGAAATAGACACAGCCCACCTGTATGAATCAACCTATGACCTTTTGTTATAATGCGAAGACGAATTCCTGTGTCCAATGAACAATGAGATTGTAGGGACCATTGAATTGTATTGTGTGTGGGGCATAAATAGACAAGCCGATCATATCCTGCTCACGCTCTTCAATGGTTCTCATTGCTGATAATCGGGAGCTGGATATCGAGGCGCATGCGATCGTTCCCCTTGTGCGTAAGTTTTCTCCGCAACCATATTGTCTTTGTTGTTATTGTGGGCCATATCTCTCTCTCTCTCTCTTCTCCTCTTTCTCTCTCATTTTCCCTTAAACGTAATTGTATTGTATTGTATTTCCTGTGTAGTTATCTGGTTAGTTAGTCTATGTTATATTGTAGTGTATGACTTGTATTGTATTATCCTTTTGCAAGTATAACATTCATATAAGGCGTTAGACCCTAAGCACGGTATTTGTGTATTTCTTATAGTGTTAAGTATTCTCAGAGCGTCGAAGACGCTCGTACGGCTTTTAAAGTTAATAAGGTTACACTGTGTTGCATCTACACCCCACCACTACACTAAGGTTTTTCCTGTATATTACATTGTTCATGGTTTACATATAAAGGTTTAACATTGTGAGCGTCTGCGCCGCTGGTGATCTCCTCGTGGTCCCGAGCGTCCGCAACGCTATAGCGAACCATAACGTTAGTCGGCAGCCAATAGCGTGCCTGCCTGTGATCTCTTGGCCGTGAGCGAACGTGACGCTTGAGCGTCTCGACTACGGCTAAGCGATTGTTACGCAACGTGCGTACCCTTACGGTACTCCAGACGTCATTAGCGTACAGTGTTCTTAGGCCTCTTAAAGGGTTTTAAGTAAGATAAATATTTAGCTTTATCAATTGGCGGCTCGTCCGTCCTTCACATATCTATACTAGGTAATTTCAGCAGACATTATCCATCAGCAAAGGGCGGGAGGTCATTTTCCTCGTAGTGCTGTCTGGATAAGCGTCTGCTTCGCTTAGTAAAGGGTGCTGAAGGAATCCGGAACCGGAGGTAAGAACAAAACGCTAGTGTCTTTTAAAACTGTTTATTTTCTGTCTTGCGTACACACGCACGCACATATCTGCATTTCTTTTTCATTCCTGTATTTTCATATCACTCTCCTGTTTGCCATTTTATAATTGATAAACGTGCTAAGAGAGATTTGTCGCTATTTCATAGTTAAAGTGTAAAAGTAATACATTAAGGGATAAAGTGAAAAGCACGCACACAGCTCTGCCTAAAGATACAAGGAGAGATTGGTGTGGTGTTCGGTAGATGATCGAGGATCATCTACATTGATAAACGTGTAAAATTGTGTTACGGTGGATATTTGCTTTGTGTACACGTGTCTCTAACAAAGGGTGAGACTCGCGTACGCAACTCAAAGGCCAACGCACGCAGCGTATATTACGCAACGGAGCGCCCGGGTATGCCCACGTAACTCAAATCACACGCTAGTGTTATTGTAACAGGCGAAAAGGTGGCAACGCGATAAATAGCGCAAGTCTATTTTAGTGTCCGAAATTTAGACTAACAGATCCTTCTCCAAATTTACAACACATCTGGTCTAAAGGAAAGAAAATTTCTGCGCAGAAATAGAAATAGAAACAAAAGTGTACATGTGATGAGTGAGTGTTTTGTATATATAAGTTTATACAATTTTTGAGGTTGAACCACAAGAAGTCGAGTTCTCATGAGGTACATGCATGTAAGTGACGTACATGGTGGCTAGGGAGGCATCCCTTGTTAAACATAAAATCTGAGCATTAGAGTATAGCAGACCAGGAGGTCATACTGTAGAACAGACCAGGAGGTCCAGAACAGACCAGGAGGTCCAGGTACAGCAGACAAGGAAGTCCGCTATAAATAGAGAGAAGAGCACAACCCAGGGGGTTGGTGCAGAACCCATATAGGCCATTAAAGCTCATGCTGAAGGAATTTGCAGCCGAAATTTTCGATTCCACTGGTCGCTCTGCACATAAGATTAGTTGCTTATGTGCTGAACGATTGTACCGCACGTAATTGTGTGCATTAGTTAATCTGACCAGTACCATTTGTGTACGAAACGGGTCATAAACACTATTTGTACATTCTGACGTGATTTGTGTAATTTTTTATTTTCTAAAGGGAAGTTCGCTGGTCACTCAGGAATTATCCAACAACCAACAGTTACTGGAAAGGGTTAATGCTCTGCGGATCACACTCACATGTTCCAGTAAACAAAGGTTCATAGGGGCCCTGGGTCGAGTACGCCAGCACTAGGGCAGTGTGTAGGTCGTATTGGTCGGCGTGGGCGAGTGAGTGGGGTACTCGGTAAACCGCCACCGTCAGCCTATCTTGAACATTCTGGTTTTTGTAAGGGTTCGCTGAAGACCCTGATTGAAGGTCAGAGGTGGTGAAAGCAACACCTGCAAGTTATGGGGGCCAATTGTTCAGGTAGGGGGCGATCAACCTTGGTTCGGGTTGATTCAGTAAACCGACCAGTCGGGTCGGCAAGGTACGTAATGTGTGAAAAATACGGTTCACACACAGAGGTTTTATGTGATGAATGGGAGAGAATGACGGTACATGACGGGGAGAAGTTCCCAAGAGTAGGCAGCTTTAGCCCAGAAGTGTTACAAAATTTAAGGAGGAGGATATGTCTCATTAAATCAACAAAGAGACGAATCAAACATTATGATTATTTGCAGTTATGGCAACAGGAGGGTGAAATACAGAGAGGATTGGCTCAGGCGGCGGGATCTAATCCTATCAAGAAACTGATAGCCACGGCCCCGCCGCCACCATACATATCAGGAGAGAAATTGGTTGCGGAGAATGACGCATTAGGGTTTAACAAACAAACACTTAGCAACTGTGTAAATGTTAATAAGTTAACCAATGCAAGTATTAACCCGTGCAAGTTGTACCCTGTTTTGAACTTTCCCCAGGAGTGTGATCAAGAGGACGAATCGGCAACAATATCGGCGCTCTCTCTAGCAGCCACCATATCAGAAACAACAGTAGGCACGGCCCAACCCTTAAGATTAGTAACAAAGGCCCCTAGCGGAGGGACAGGTGAGGTCGTATCTACGGGTAAGTACGGCACCATACACTATGCTGAAACCATTTCACCACAGGCTGTAGAATCTACACAGAATGATGTTGCTATACTAAATCCTGTTAGGGTAATAGCAGTGCCAAATGGGAAAACTGACACGTCAGGAGTCACTCCTGTTAGGAACATTGCCATGTACAGCCCATTTTCCCGAATGGAATTAAGAACCATAGTGTCTGAATTCCCTGACCCTAGGAAAGACTTAGTTGCTAGCCAGAAATACATCAGAGACCTAGGGAACACTTTAGAGCCCAATAACAAAGACTGGCAGGTATTGCTGAGGGCTTGTTTACCCTCCAATGTCGACTCGGCTCAATTTTTAGCTGACTGTGGATTGGATCAGGATGTACCTCTTACAGATGTGTACAACAAAGACAATGTAAAAAGGATAAGTTTACAGTTAAAGGAGTATTTTCCAGCTGTAGTTAAATGGAACAAGATTTTCTCCATTAAACAAAAAGAGTCAGAAACTGCTGCAGAATATTTTCACAGGGCATTACTAGAAATGGCAAAATACACAGGCATAGAGGACATTAAAACAAACATAAACCATCGAGAAGTAGCAGTAACTGTACTAATGGATGGTTTAAAAGAGGCATTAAAGACAAGGGTACAGACCACGCAACCATGTTGGCGAGGTCTGTCGGTGGCTACTTTGAGAGAGGCAGCTGTGGATCACGATCGGAATATCACCAGACACAGGGAATTACAAGGTGATAAGTTAATGGCCGTAAGTATACAGGCCCTGACCACAAGGCAGCCTTTGTATAAATCACCAAACCCTGTGGGTAAGTCAAATGTGGTAACCTGTTTTTCCTGTCATAGAGAGGGACACTTTGCACGAGACTGTAAATCGAGAAACATACAAAAGTCTTATCAACCCCCTAGACAACGACACGACACACGACATTGGGAGCAGGGTCCGCAGAAACGGAGTTATGAGCCACATGCAGGGGAAACAAAAAGATACCCCCCGAACAGAGACTGGCAAGCCTCTGGTAGTTCCCATTTAACCCCTTCACAAGTAGTTGCTGCCAGCGGGATTCAGGGAGGTCACCATACCCAATAGGGGTGTGGCCATACCTGTAATCTGCAGCCAGTAAAATTGATTGCAAGTCTTGGAAGTGAACCCGAAATTGCAATTAATGTAGCTGGTAAATCATTAAACTTTCTTGTAGATACGGGGGCGGCCAAATCAGTGATAAATTCGACAGTGGGCATGAGAACCACTGGTAAGACAATTCCAGCCATGGGAGTAACGGGAGTAGTCCAGCATTCCCCTGTTAGCAAACCAGCCGAGATTACAATAGGGCCTTTACATACCAAGCATTCCTTTTTGCTGGCTGCATCGGCACCGACAAATCTCCTGGGAAGAGACTTATTGTGTAAAATGGGGTGCGTCATTTATTGTACTCCTGAGGGTGTATTCTTGGACATACCTGAGAATCACGCTCAAGAAGTGCGAGACATGTTAGACTCCCCATCAAAATTAATGTCACATACCATTATGACAAATAGGACTCCATCCCAAGTAGAAGAAATGACATCCCAGATACCAGAGTCACTGTGGACTAAAGACGGACAAGACACTGGATTGATGGCAAACGTAGCTCCAGTAGTTGTGCAAGTAAAAGATGGTAGGATAGCTCCAAAAATCCCACAGTACCCTCTGAAGCCAGAGGTGGAGTTAGGAGTTTACCCAGTAATAGAGCGCTTGCTACAACAGGGCATTCTGGTAAGAACATCCAGCACAGCCAATAGTCCCATCTTCCCTGTTAAAAAGAGTGGGGGGAGGGGTTACAGGCTAGTGCAGGATCTAAGGGGGATTAACAAAATAGTTGAGAGTCAGTTCCCCGTAGTGCCAAATCCAGCTGTCATCCTTATGCAAATCCCACCCACTGCGAAATTTTTCACTGTTATTGACCTCTGCTCCGCTTTCTTTTCGGTACCTCTGCACCCTGACAGCCAATATTTGTTTGCATTTACATACAGGAGTCCAATACACATGGACTCGATTACCACAAGGTTTCATAGACAGTCCAAGTATATCAGGCTTTGCATGATTGTTTACAGTCTTTCCAACCAGAGAGTGGATCAGTATTGATACAGTATGTGGATGATTTACTACTGTGTTCAGATTCATTGGAAGCATCCCTGAAGGATACGAAACAGCTCCTGTTTCATCTTTCAGACACAGGACACAAGGTTTCCAAAGACAAGTTGCAATTATGCCAAACTAAAGTAAAATATTTGGGACACTGTCTAACACAAGGACTGAGACACCTGACCGTTGATAGAATTCAAGCAATTAGAGACATGACTCTGCCTCAAACCCAGCAACAGATCAGAACGTTTTTAGGAATGTGTGGGTATTGCCGTAACTGGATCCCAGGATTTTCCATTCTAGCATTACCTTTGCAGGAGATGGTTTCCTCAAACAAGCCTGATCGGATTTCGCACACAGACGAGTCCGAGATGGCATTTGAGAGACTTAAACAGTGCCTAACGCAGGCACCAGCATTAGGTATGCCAGACTATGGGAAACCCTTTGAGCTGTACGGAACAGAAAGTGCTGGTTGCGCGGCAGGCGTCCTAACCCAAAAGCACGGTGATGCCAGCAGGCCGGTAGCATACTACAGCGCTCAGCTAGATACGGTAGCGCGATCCCTCCCCACATGCTTGCGAAGCGTTGCTGCGATAGCATTGCTAGTAACGAAAAGCGAAGATGTAGTGCTAGGTCACAACCTCACAATTCATACACCACATGAAGTGTCAGCCTTGCTAAATTCTGCCCAAACCAGGCACGTCTCATCAGCGCGGTTTACAAGATGGGAATTGGCACTAATGGCCCCCGTAAACATCACCATAAGGAGATGCAGTGCATTAAATCCTGCAACATATCTCCCAGGTGTGCCTGGACAGGCACAAAGGGTGGAGGATGAGAGTGGTGGGGAAGGAGGATTTAATACAAAGGAGGACACACATGATTGTATGGAATATTTGACCCAAAATTTTACCGCAAGGCCTGACATCAGTGACAACCCACTGGAAGATGTAGATCTAACTTTCTACACGGACGGTAGTTGTCACAGACAGTCGGACTCGGGAGACTTGTGTACTGGATACGCAGTCGTAGATGACCAAGGCACCATAGAAGCTGAACCGCTAGGCCCACCTCACTCAGCCCAGGTTGCTGAACTGGTCGCCCTAACCAGAGCATGTGAATTGGCTAAGGGCAAATCAGCCAATATCTACACCGACTCTAGATACGCATTCGGGGTAGTCCATGATTTCGGAGCCCTATGGCGCCTCAGAAATTTCATGACGGCAGCTGGTACACCGGTAGCGCATGCACCTCACATAAAAAGGCTTCTAACAGCGATACAGGAACCCAACAGAGTGGCTGTTATCAAGTGTAAAGCACACACATATAGCCAGGACCCAGTATCACTTGGTAACAGCCGAGCAGACGAAGCTGCTAAGCTAGCAGCTGGTACCCCCAGACAGACAGACACCACACAACTGATGGTATTTAATACCATCAACACACAGAAGTTGTGTGAGATGCAAAATTTGTGTTCCACACAGGAAAAGGCAGTCTGGAAGGCAAAAGGATATGGCCAGGAGTCCTCAGGACTCTGGACGGATGGACAAGGAAAACCGGTGGCCCCCAGAGCATATCTTCCATGTTTAGCTGAGGCAGCACACGGGCTGACTCATCTGGGCAAGGAGGGAATGTGCAAGTTGGTAAGAGCATATTGGTGCGCCCCAGGATTTTCATCTCATGCAGGTAAGAGAGCAATGTCATGCCTTACCTGCTTGAGAAAGAATATCGGAAAGGCAATACCAACAGAACCATCTCATATCCCACCTACAGGCAGCCCTTTTCAGGTAATACAGATTAAAAAGAAGGGGAAAGAATTCCTGCGCACTAGAAAGGGTATATAGCACACTTTTTTAGGGTGTGGTAAACACCATAAAACAATTTTTTGATTATATGTGAGATGATTTTTTTATCCACCAGAAATCTTCACATTAGTATATATACCATACGTCTTATTTCTCACAAAAGAAATAAAACAAAAGAGAAAAGTCTCGTAATAAGTTCATGAAATGTATAAAGTCCAGTCAAAGTCCAAAATGAAAAAACAATCGGTTGCTTATCTGGTATCCTCCTTATTGTTTGTAGTAAGTCGTTCCCACCGTATATGATTCCTTGTCTGGCTCCTCAGTATAGGTGCATGCAAAACAAATAATGGGGAATCATGGTGCAGACTTCTACAAGTTTATTAAAAAAAAACAGTATTTTACAATAAAAATGCGTACCACAAATGACCTTCCAGGAAGGCACAGTAAATAGCAAGTAAGGGTATTTGTTGAGCTCCCCCCTATAGAGCTGTACCTTCACCAGGTCCTGGGCAGCAAGGGCACCAACGCGTTTCAACCAATCAGGTCTTTGTCAAGGTGTGAATAGTATGAGGATAACCAGATTTTTATAGCTGAACAATTGAAACACACCCACTTCCTGTTATAGGGGGTGTGGCTAACCGTTTTGGATGTAAAAAACTTTTAAGATAATACAAATAGTTCCCCACAAATAATGTTATTACATGGTGGAGTGTATTAGTTATATATCCCTCTTTTTAACTGCTAAAAGTGTTTTTAATACATTAAATAGATTAAATAGCTAGAAAAACGGGTTTTTTTCTTTGCGTTCCATCCTTTGGAACGCAAAGCGTCATTTCCGGTTCCACCGGAAGTGACGCGTATGAGCCGGGATTGCAGTCCGGAGGGAGTAGTGACAGGCCGCATTAATCTCCCTTCCGCCGGACATGCTTTTTATTCCTAGCAAGGGGCGGTATGTGTTGATGCGTTCCACATAGATGGAACGCATCCCGTGACTTCCGGGTTTGACGGAACTCGTAGTCCCGCTAATTCTAATAATAAAAAATCTTTGAGTTGATAAGTGACAATATGCCACGTTATCCGCCCTTCCGCTGGATGTACTTCTTGTTTCTAGAAAAGGGCTTTAAGTCGCGGTGCGTTCCACATAGATGGAACGCATCCCGCGACTTCCGGTTTTCCCGGAACTGATGGTTTAACTAATAGGAAAATTAAAATGCTGGAAAATTGATACAATGAACCAGAAAAAATAAACATATAAATCAAATGACAATGGTCCAGTAATTGGTTTTGATACTGGAATCCCTATTGTTTTGAAATAGGTATTTATACTGTCACCCCGGATTTAGTGGGGACACTTCCATTACCCATCTAAACATTCATAATTTATAAAAAATATTAAATGAATAATAAAACATAAAACCTATCTGAAAACAACCTTAAAAAGGATCATTTAAAAAACTCGCAAATAACAATTGGACATACACCCCCCAAACAAAGTCAAAATTCATATGGATATATTATATTCAACCCTGATTCATGTGGGGGTTTTTAATAAACGAAAATGTGATGTTTTCAAATGGACTGGGCAGTTTATGGAGTGGGAATAGATGATTGGAGAACAATTAAATTTGATTGAGCCTTACAGGAACCATTTAAGTTAAAATTCGGCGTTTAAGCCCCATGGTTCTAAGGTTTTAACCTCGTGTATTGCTCTCATTTCTGCCTTCGCTAAAAAGGTTTCTTTGCCCTTGGTCCTCCAATGACCGTCTACTTTTTTTATCCCTATAATGCTCTTAATGCTGGAAAGGGAGCAGTTATGTTTTAACGAAAAGTGTTGAGAAAGTGAATGGTTGGGGAAACCTTTTTTAATGTTTCTTAGATGTTCGGCCCATCTTTCTCTGAGTTTTCTTGAGGTTTTCCCTATGTATTGGAGGCCACAAATGCATTCTATTAGGTAGATGCAATTTGGGCTGTTGCAAGTAATAAATTCATTGATCTTAAATGTTTTTTTGGTGGAGTTGGAAATATACTCAACCATTTTAGTAGGTTGTTTAGTATGAGAAATGCACACGATACATGAACCACATCTGTGGAAACCTTTCGTCTTGATTCTTCCTGTCCTTTTCTCAGGTATGGCACTTTTAACTAATCTATTTCTTAAATTATGTGCTTTTCTGTACACGAATCTGGGTTTCGGTGGTATGATGTCTTTAAGAATGGGATCTTGTTTCAATATATACCAGTTTTTTCTCATGATGTGTTCAATCGTCCTGTATTTATTATTGAAGGTTGTGATGAATGGTATTATAGGTTTTTCCTCCTGTTTGGATTTATCCTTATATTTCAAAAGGGACTGTTGTGATGTTTCTTCAAACTCCTCTATAGCTTTATCAATAGGAGATTTATCATATCCTTTAACCAGGAGTTTTTCTTTCATAACCTCAATTTGATCAGAGAACACTTCTTTCTTTGTGCAATTTCTTCGTATTCTTTGTATTTGTCCTTTGGGAATGTTTTTAAGCCATTGAGGATGATGGTGACTGGTCACAGGAATATAGGAATTACTGTCGGTGGGTTTGGTGAAATTCCGTGTGATCAGTGATTCTCCTTCTTTGTAAATGGTGAGATCAAGGAAATTCACTTCCGTGGTACTGATATTATAAGTTAATTGAATGTTGTATGAGTTAATGTTGAGCGATCTACAGAATTCTTCCAGACTTTCTTTGTCTCCTGTCCACACAAAAAGGATATCATCTATAAAACGAATCCATAGGGAGATGTTATCCCTCCATGGGTTGTTGTGCCAAATTACTTGGTCCTCCCACCAACCCATAAAAAGGTTTGCGTAAGACGGGGCAAATTTAGTGCCCATAGCTGTACCCTTTTTCTGTATATAGTATTGATTATTATACCAGAAAAAATTGTTTTCCAGGATGAAGGCAATGGATTCTTTAATGAACTCCAGTTTTTTTTCATTTACAATCTCGTTATTTTTCCTCAAAAAGTATTCGACTGCCGTAATTCCCACCTGGTGATCTATGATCGTGTAAAGAGACGAAACATCTGCAGTTATTAGTAGATGTTGATCGGTGACTTTTACTCTCTTCAGCTGGTTAATGGTGTCAATGGTATCTTTAATGTATGAGGGGATCTTGAGTACTTCTGGCTGGAGATGGGCATCTATAAATTGGGACAGGTTGGATGATAAAGAGTCTGTGCCTGCAATTATGGGACGACCTGGGGTTTTTTTTGGATCCTTGTGTATTTTGGGTAGAACGTATATGACAGGTAGTACCGGATGTTCTCTTATGAGGTATTTCCTCTCCAAATCCGTGATAGTCCCGTTTTCTTCATATTTGTTCACCAGAGAGATGAGGTTTTTCTCAATCCGGTCCGTGGGATTGCTTCTTAAAAGGCCATACGTTGTCCGATCTTCCAGTTGCCTCAAAATTTCTTGATTGTATTTGCAGGTGTCCATGATAACGACCCCTCCTCCCTTGTCCGCTGGTTTAATTGTAATGTTTTCATTTTTTTCAAGACTCGTTATGGCTTCTTGTTCTTCCTTGGTGATGTTCTGATTGAATGATTTCTTTTCGTTGATCTTGTCTACTTCTGCGCAGACAATTCTGTTAAATGATTCTACAAAACAACCCCGACTGAAAGTGGGATTGAATGTGGATTTAGGTTTGAAAATTGAGATATCTCCATTTTGAGCTACTTTTTGACTAGCAAAATACTTTTTCAAAGTCAGATTCCTGACAAATTTTTGAATATCTACATATGTGTCAAACTTATTCAGTTTATTCACTGGGGCGAACTTGAGGCCTTTCTGTAGAATAATTCTTTCATTGTCCTTTAATTCATGTTGACTAAGGTTGAAGATCTTTACAGAGTGGTTTTCCAAGGATCTAAATGTAGAGTTTGTTTCTTTATTTATTCTTTTGGATTTTCCATTTCCTCTTTTCCCTCTATGTGTTCTTTTCTTTATCTCCATCTGTTTTTTTTCCTTTGGCTCTGCTCTAAAAAAACCTCCCTGTTCAGAGTGTTAAACCTATTCGATGTTTTTATCGAATAGTGGTCTGGTCTTTGAAAGCGGGGATTTTCTTCATAACTTCCAGTTGTAGACAATCTTCGACGGGGGATTCTTTGTTTATTTCTGGGGTTGTTCCACTGATCTCTTCTTTCCCAGTTCTCTTTTCTTTCCCCGTAATTTCTTTCTTTTTCTTGATGTCTTTCCCTGTAATCTCTTTTTTCTTCTTGATGTCCCCTTGGTTTAGATCTTTCTCCATATTGGAGTCGTTTGTCTGGATCCATAAAATGTATCTTTCTATTTTGTCGTGGTGATGGCCTCCTGCGATTGAACAGTGGGGTATGAACGGGACAGTAGGATGGAGTATTATATTCCTCCTGATCAATGGTGATCAAACTATCAACTTCTTCGATTTCTTCTGTATCTTCTTTTTCAATATCTTTAATATCTCTATTATATTTATTTTGTTTTCTTGTTATAATTTCTTTTTCTTTTTTGACAATTCTATATTCTAATTCTTTTTCTAATTCCTTACACTCTTTTAATTCACGAAAGGGTTCTATTAGAGTGGTTAACTCACTGATGGTTTTTTCTATCCTTGCTAATTCTTGTTTTCTTTCATTAATTATTAATTCCATTAAGGATAGAGAACATTTATTTAAAATGATACCCCATTCTTTATCAAAACTGTCATTCTCTGTTTTGAAAGTGCAGGATTTGTGGATTCTTAGACCCTTTGGCACTAAATCTTCTGCTACATATCTCTCAAGGGTGGCTATCTCCCACCAAGTTTTACTTTCCTTGATGAGGATTTTTTCAAGTTTTCCTGTTATACTATTTAAATCTAAATTCGATAATTCTGTAATTTCTTGGTCATTTCTACCTTTGACCATGTCAAAAACAGAATTAACTAGGAGTCTTCGTTTTTCTCTATACCCCAGCATGGTCAGCAGATGGTGGGTGGTGGATAAGTATAAATAAATGAAAAAAACAACGATACCACCTGCGATCCTTGCTAGTAAACTGGCTGCTGGAATTTTTAAGTGACTACACCGATCACAAAATAACAATCAAAAAGAAGGGGAAAGAATTCCTGCGCACTAGAAAGGGTATATAGCACACTTTTTTAGGGTGTGGTAAACACCATAAAACAATTTTTTGATTATATGTGAGATGATTTTTTTATCCACCAGAAATCTTCACATTAGTATATATACCATACGTCTTATTTCTCACAAAAGAAATAAAACAAAAGAGAAAAGTCTCGTAATAAGTTCATGAAATGTATAAAGTCCAGTCAAAGTCCAAAATGAAAAAACAATCGGTTGCTTATCTGGTATCCTCCTTATTGTTTGTAGTAAGTCGTTCCCACCATATATGATTCCTTGTCTGGCTCCTCAGTATAGGTGCATGCAAAACAAATAATGGGGAATCATGGTGCAGACTTCTACAAGTTTATTCAAAAAAACAGTATTTTACAATAAAAATGCGTACCACAAATGACCTTCCAGGAAGGCACAGTAAATAGCAAGTAAGGGTATTTGTTGAGCTCCCCCCTATAGAGCTGTACCTTCACCAGGTCCTGGGCAGCAAGGGCACCAACGCGTTTCAACCAATCAGGTCTTTGTCAAGGTGTGAATAGTATGAGGATAACCAGATTTTTATAGCTGAACAATTGAAACACACCCACTTCCTGTTATAGGGGGTGTGGCTAACCGTTTTGGATGTAAAAAACTTTTAAGATAATACAAATAGTTCCCCACAAATAATGTTATTACATGGTGGAGTGTATTAGTTATATATCCCTCTTTTTAACAGCTAAAAGTGTTTTTAATACATTAAATAGATTAAATAGCTAGAAAAACGGGTTTTTTTCTTTGCGTTCCATCCTTTGGAACGCAAAGCGTCATTTCCGGTTCCACCGGAAGTGACGCGTATGAGCCGGGATTGCAGTCCGGAGGGAGTAGTGACAGGCCGCATTAATCTCCCTTCCGCCGGACATGCTTTTTATTCCTAGCAAGGGGCGGTATGTGTTGATGCGTTCCACATAGATGGAACGCATCCCGTGACTTCCGGGTTTGACGGAACTCGTAGTCCCGCTAATTCTAATAATAAAAAATCTTTGAGTTGATAAGTGACAATATGCCACGTTATCCGCCCTTCCGCTGGATGTACTTCTTGTTTCTAGAAAAGGGCTTTAAGTCGCGGTGCGTTCCACATAGATGGAACGCATCCCGCGACTTCCGGTTTTCCCGGAACTGATGGTTTAACTAATAGGAAAATTAAAATGCTGGAAAATTGATACAATGAACCAGAAAAAATAAACATATAAATCAAATGACAATGGTCCAGTAATTGGTTTTGATACTGGAATCCCTATTGTTTTGAAATAGGTATTTATACTGTCACCCCGGATTTAGTGGGGACACTTCCATTACCCATCTAAACATTCATAATTTATAAAAAATATTAAATGAATAATAAAACATAAAACCTATCTGAAAACAACCTTAAAAAGGATCATTTAAAAAACTCGCAAATAACAATTGGACATACACCCCCCAAACAAAGTCAAAATTCATATGGATATATTATATTCAACCCTGATTCATGTGGGGGTTTTTAATAAACGAAAATGTGATGTTTTCAAATGGACTGGGCAGTTTATAGAGTGGGAATAGATGATTGGAGAACAATTAAATTTGATTGAGCCTTACAGGAACCATTTAAGTTCAAATTCGGCGTTTAAGCCCCATGGTTCTAAGGTTTTAACCTCGTGTATTGCTCTCATTTCTGCCTTCGCTAAAAAGGTTTCTTTGCCCTTGGTCCTCCAATGACCGTCTACTTTTTTTATCCCTATAATGCTCTTAATGCTGGAAAGGGAGCAGTTAAAAACCCGTTTTTCTAGCTATTTAATCTATTTAATGTATTAAAAACACTTTTAGCAGTTAAAAAGAGGGATATATAACTAATACACTCCACCATGTAATAACATTATTTGTGGGGAACTATTTGTATTATCTTAAAAGTTTTTTACATCCAAAACGGTTAGCCCCACCCCCTATAACAGGAAGTGGGTGTGTTTCAATTGTTCAGCTATAAAAATCTGGTTATCCTCATACTATTCACACCTTGACAAAGACCTGATTGGTTGAAACGCGTTGGTGCCCTTGCTGCCCAGGACCTGGTGAAGGTACAGCTCTATAGGGGGGAGCTCAACAAATACCCTTACTTGCTATTTACTGTGCCTTCCTGGAAGGTCATTTGTGGTACGCATTTTTATTGTAAAATACTGTTTTTTTGAATAAACTTGTAGAAGTCTGCACCATGATTCCCCATTATTTGTTTTGCATGCACCTATACTGAGGAGCCAGACAAGGAATCATATACGGTGGGAACGACTTACTACAAACAATAAGGAGGATACCAGATAAGCAACCGATTGTTTTTTCATTTTGGACTTTGACTGGACTTTATACATTTCATGAACTTATTACGAGACTTTTCTCTTTTGTTTTATTTCTTTTGTGAGAAATAAGACGTATGGTATATATACTAATGTGAAGATTTCTGGTGGATAAAAAAATCATCTCACATATAATCAAAAAATTGTTTTATGGTGTTTACCACACCCTAAAAAAGTGTGCTATATACCCTTTCTAGTGCGCAGGAATTCTTTCCCCTTCTTTTTGATTGTTATTTTGTGATCGGTGTAGTCACTTAAAAATTCCAGCAGCCAGTTTACTAGCAAGGATCGCAGGTGGTATCGTTGTTTTTTTCATTTATTTATACTTATCCACCACCCACCATCTGCTGACCATGCTGGGGTATAGAGAAAAACGAAGACTCCTAGTTAATTCTGTTTTTGACATGGTCAAAGGTAGAAATGACCAAGAAATTACAGAATTATCGAATGTAGATTTAAATAGTATAACAGGAAAACTTGAAAAAATCCTCATCAAGGAAAGTAAAACTTGGTGGGAGATAGCCACCCTTGAGAGATATGTAGCAGAAGATTTAGTGCCAAAGGGTCTAAGAATCCACAAATCCTGCACTTTCAAAACAGAGAATGACAGTTTTGATAAAGAATGGGGTATCATTTTAAATAAATGTTCTCTATCCTTAATGGAATTAATAATTAATGAAAGAAAACAAGAATTAGCAAGGATAGAAAAAACCATCAGTGAGTTAACCACTCTAATAGAACCCTTTCGTGAATTAAAAGAGTGTAAGGAATTAGAAAAAGAATTAGAATATAGAATTGTCAAAAAAGAAAAAGAAATTATAACAAGAAAACAAAATAAATATAATAGAGATATTAAAGATATTGAAAAAGAAGATACAGAAGAAATCGAAGAAGTTGATAGTTTGATCACCATTGATCAGGAGGAATATAATACTCCATCCTACTGTCCCGTTCATACCCCACTGTTCAATCGCAGGAGGCCATCACCACGACAAAATAGAAAGATACATTTTATGGATCCAGACAAACGACTCCAATATGGAGAAAGATCTAAACCAAGGGGACATCAAGAAGAAAAAAGAGATTACAGGGAAAGACATCAAGAAAAAGAAAGAAATTACGGGGAAAGAAAAGAGAACTGGGAAAGAAGAGATCAGTGGAACAACCCCAGAAATAAACAAAGAATCCCCCGTCGAAGATTGTCTACAACTGGAAGTTATGAAGAAAATCCCCGCTTTCAAAGACCAGACCACTATTCGATAAAAACATCGAATAGGTTTAACACTCTGAACAGGGAGGTTTTTTTAGAGCAGAGCCAAAGGAAAAAAAACAGATGGAGATAAAGAAAAGAACACATAGAGGGAAAAGAGGAAATGGAAAATCCAAAAGAATAAATAAAGAAACAAACTCTACATTTAGATCCTTGGAAAACCACTCTGTAAAGATCTTCAACCTTAGTCAACATGAATTAAAGGACAATGAAAGAATTATTCTACAGAAAGGCCTCAAGTTCGCCCCAGTGAATAAACTGAATAAGTTTGACACATATGTAGATATTCAAAAATTTGTCAGGAATCTGACTTTGAAAAAGTATTTTGCTAGTCAAAAAGTAGCTCAAAATGGAGATATCTCAATTTTCAAACCTAAATCCACATTCAATCCCACCTTCAGTCGGGGTTGTTTTGTAGAATCATTTAACAGAATTGTCTGCGCACAAGTAGACAAGATCAACGAAAAGAAATCATTCAATCAGAACATCACCAAGGAAGAACAAGAAGCCATAACGAGTCTTGAAAAAAATGAAAACATTACAATTAAACCAGCGGACAAGGGAGGAGGGGTCGTTATCATGGACACCTGCAAATACAATCAAGAAATTTTGAGGCAACTGGAAGATCGGACAACGTATGGCCTTTTAAGAAGCAATCCCACGGACCGGATTGAGAAAAACCTCATCTCTCTGGTGAACAAATATGAAGAAAACGGGACTATCACGGATTTGGAGAGGAAATACCTCATAAGAGAACATCCGGTACTACCTGTCATATACGTTCTACCCAAAATACACAAGGATCCAAAAAAAAACCCAGGTCGTCCCATAATTGCAGGCACAGACTCTTTATCATCCAACCTGTCCCAATTTATAGATGCCCATCTCCAGCCAGAAGTACTCAAGATCCCCTCATACATTAAAGATACCATTGACACCATTAACCAGCTGAAGAGAGTAAAAGTCACCGATCAACATCTACTAATAACTGCAGATGTTTCGTCTCTTTACACGATCATAGATCACCAGGTGGGAATTACGGCAGTCGAATACTTTTTGAGGAAAAATAACGAGATTGTAAATGAAAAAAAACTGGAGTTCATTAAAGAATCCATTGCCTTCATCCTGGAAAACAATTTTTCTGGTATAATAATCAATACTATATACAGAAAAAGGGTACAGCTATGGGCACTAAATTTGCCCCGTCTTACGCAAACCTTTTTATGGGTTGGTGGGAGGACCAAGTAATTTGGCACAACAACCCATGGAGGGATAACATCTCCCTATGGATTCGTTTTATAGATGATATCCTTTTTGTGTGGACAGGAGACAAAGAAAGTCTGGAAGAATTCTGTAGATCGCTCAACATTAACTCATACAACATTCAATTAACTTATAATATCAGTACCACGGAAGTGAATTTCCTCGATCTCACCATTTACAAAGAAGGAGAATCACTGATCACACGGAATTTCACCAAACCCACCGACAGTAATTCCTATATTCCTGTGACCAGTCACCATCATCCTCAATGGCTTAAAAACATTTCCAAAGGACAAATACAAAGAATACGAAGAAATTGCACAAAGAAAGAAGTGTTCTCTGATCAAATTGAGGTTATGAAAGAAAAACTCCTGGTTAAAGGATATGATAAATCTCCTATTGATAAAGCTATAGAGGAGTTTGAAGAAACATCACAACAGTCCCTTTTGAAATATAAGGATAAATCCAAACAGGAGGAAAAACCTATAATACCATTCATCACAACCTTCAATAATAAATACAGGACGATTGAACACATCATGAGAAAAAACTGGTATATATTGAAACAAGATCCCATTCTTAAAGACATCATACCACCGAAACCCAGATTCGTGTACAGAAAAGCACCTAATTTAAGAAATAGATTAGTTAAAAGTGCCATACCTGAGAAAAGGACAGGAAGAATCAAGACGAAAGGTTTCCACAGATGTGGTTCATGTATCGTGTGCATTTCTCATACTAAACAACCTACTAAAATGGTTGAGTATATTTCCAACTCCACCAAAAAAACATTTAAGATCAATGAATTTATTACTTGCAACAGCCCAAATTGCATCTACCTAATAGAATGCATTTGTGGCCTCCAATACATAGGGAAAACCTCAAGAAAACTCAGAGAAAGATGGGCCGAACATCTAAGAAACATTAAAAAAGGTTTCCCCAACCATTCACTTTCTCAACACTTTTCGTTAAAACATAACTGCTCCCTTTCCAGCATTAAGAGCATTATAGGGATAAAAAAAGTAGACGGTCATTGGAGGACCAAGGGCAAAGAAACCTTTTTAGCGAAGGCAGAAATGAGAGCAATACACGAGGTTAAAACCTTAGAACCATGGGGCTTAAACGCCGAATTTTAACTTAAATGGTTCCTGTAAGGCTCAATCAAATTTAATTGTTCTCCAATCATCTATTCCCACTCCATAAACTGCCCAGTCCATTTGAAAACATCACATTTTCGTTTATTAAAAACCCCCACATGAATCAGGGTTGAATATAATATATCCATATGAATTTTGACTTTGTTTGGGGGGTGTATGTCCAATTGTTATTTGCGAGTTTTTTAAATGATCCTTTTTAAGGTTGTTTTCAGATAGGTTTTATGTTTTATTATTCATTTAATATTTTTTATAAATTATGAATGTTTAGATGGGTAATGGAAGTGTCCCCACTAAATCCGGGGTGACAGTATAAATACCTATTTCAAAACAATAGGGATTCCAGTATCAAAACCAATTACTGGACCATTGTCATTTGATTTATATGTTTATTTTTTCTGGTTCATTGTATCAATTTTCCAGCATTTTAATTTTCCTATTAGTTAAACCATCAGTTCCGGGAAAACCGGAAGTCGCGGGATGCGTTCCATCTATGTGGAACGCACCGCGACTTAAAGCCCTTTTCTAGAAACAAGAAGTACATCCAGCGGAAGGGCGGATAACGTGGCATATTGTCACTTATCAACTCAAAGATTTTTTATTATTAGAATTAGCGGGACTACGAGTTCCGTCAAACCCGGAAGTCACGGGATGCGTTCCATCTATGTGGAACGCATCAACACATACCGCCCCTTGCTAGGAATAAAAAGCATGTCCGGCGGAAGGGAGATTAATGCGGCCTGTCACTACTCCCTCCGGACTGCAATCCCGGCTCATACGCGTCACTTCCGGTGGAACCGGAAATGACGCTTCGCGTTCCAAAGGATGGAACGCAAAGAAAAAAAAACGTTTTTCTAGCTATTTAATCTATTTAATGTATTAAAAACACTTTTAGCAGTTAAAAAGAGGGATATATAACTAATACACTCCACCATGTAATAACATTATTTGTGGGGAACTATTTGTATTATCTTAAAAGTTTTTTACATCCAAAACGGTTAGCCCCACCCCCTATAACAGGAAGTGGGTGTGTTTCAATTGTTCAGCTATAAAAATCTGGTTATCCTCATACTATTCACACCTTGACAAAGACCTGATTGGTTGAAACGCGTTGGTGCCCTTGCTGCCCAGGACCTGGTGAAGGTACAGCTCTATAGGGGGGAGCTCAACAAATACCCTTACTTGCTATTTACTGTGCCTTCCTGGAAGGTCATTTGTGGTACGCATTTTTATTGTAAAATACTGTTTTTTTGAATAAACTTGTAGAAGTCTGCACCATGATTCCCCATTATTTGTTTTGCATGCACCTATACTGAGGAGCCAGACAAGGAATCATATACGGTGGGAACGACTTACTACAAACAATAAGGAGGATACCAGATAAGCAACCGATTGTTTTTTCATTTTGGACTTTGACTGGACTTTATACATTTCATGAACTTATTACGAGACTTTTCTCTTTTGTTTTATTTCTTTTGTGAGAAATAAGACGTATGGTATATATACTAATGTGAAGATTTCTGGTGGATAAAAAAATCATCTCACATATAATCAAAAAATTGTTTTATGGTGTTTACCACACCCTAAAAAAGTGTGCTATATACCCTTTCTAGTGCGCAGGAATTCTTTCCCCTTCTTTTTGATTGTTATTTTGTGATCGGTGTAGTCACTTAAAAATTCCAGCAGCCAGTTTACTAGCAAGGATCGCAGGTGGTATCGTTGTTTTTTTCATTTATTTATACTTATCCACCACCCACCATCTGCTGACCATGCTGGGGTATAGAGAAAAACGAAGACTCCTAGTTAATTCTGTTTTTGACATGGTCAAAGGTAGAAATGACCAAGAAATTACAGAATTATCGAATGTAGATTTAAATAGTATAACAGGAAAACTTGAAAAAATCCTCATCAAGGAAAGTAAAACTTGGTGGGAGATAGCCACCCTTGAGAGATATGTAGCAGAAGATTTAGTGCCAAAGGGTCTAAGAATCCACAAATCCTGCACTTTCAAAACAGAGAATGACAGTTTTGATAAAGAATGGGGTATCATTTTAAATAAATGTTCTCTATCCTTAATGGAATTAATAATTAATGAAAGAAAACAAGAATTAGCAAGGATAGAAAAAACCATCAGTGAGTTAACCACTCTAATAGAACCCTTTCGTGAATTAAAAGAGTGTAAGGAATTAGAAAAAGAATTAGAATATAGAATTGTCAAAAAAGAAAAAGAAATTATAACAAGAAAACAAAATAAATATAATAGAGATATTAAAGATATTGAAAAAGAAGATACAGAAGAAATCGAAGAAGTTGATAGTTTGATCACCATTGATCAGGAGGAATATAATACTCCATCCTACTGTCCCGTTCATACCCCACTGTTCAATCGCAGGAGGCCATCACCACGACAAAATAGAAAGATACATTTTATGGATCCAGACAAACGACTCCAATATGGAGAAAGATCTAAACCAAGGGGACATCAAGAAGAAAAAAGAGATTACAGGGAAAGACATCAAGAAAAAGAAAGAAATTACGGGGAAAGAAAAGAGAACTGGGAAAGAAGAGATCAGTGGAACAACCCCAGAAATAAACAAAGAATCCCCCGTCGAAGATTGTCTACAACTGGAAGTTATGAAGAAAATCCCCGCTTTCAAAGACCAGACCACTATTCGATAAAAACATCGAATAGGTTTAACACTCTGAACAGGGAGGTTTTTTTAGAGCAGAGCCAAAGGAAAAAAAACAGATGGAGATAAAGAAAAGAACACATAGAGGGAAAAGAGGAAATGGAAAATCCAAAAGAATAAATAAAGAAACAAACTCTACATTTAGATCCTTGGAAAACCACTCTGTAAAGATCTTCAACCTTAGTCAACATGAATTAAAGGACAATGAAAGAATTATTCTACAGAAAGGCCTCAAGTTCGCCCCAGTGAATAAACTGAATAAGTTTGACACATATGTAGATATTCAAAAATTTGTCAGGAATCTGACTTTGAAAAAGTATTTTGCTAGTCAAAAAGTAGCTCAAAATGGAGATATCTCAATTTTCAAACCTAAATCCACATTCAATCCCACCTTCAGTCGGGGTTGTTTTGTAGAATCATTTAACAGAATTGTCTGCGCACAAGTAGACAAGATCAACGAAAAGAAATCATTCAATCAGAACATCACCAAGGAAGAACAAGAAGCCATAACGAGTCTTGAAAAAAATGAAAACATTACAATTAAACCAGCGGACAAGGGAGGAGGGGTCGTTATCATGGACACCTGCAAATACAATCAAGAAATTTTGAGGCAACTGGAAGATCGGACAACGTATGGCCTTTTAAGAAGCAATCCCACGGACCGGATTGAGAAAAACCTCATCTCTCTGGTGAACAAATATGAAGAAAACGGGACTATCACGGATTTGGAGAGGAAATACCTCATAAGAGAACATCCGGTACTACCTGTCATATACGTTCTACCCAAAATACACAAGGATCCAAAAAAAAACCCAGGTCGTCCCATAATTGCAGGCACAGACTCTTTATCATCCAACCTGTCCCAATTTATAGATGCCCATCTCCAGCCAGAAGTACTCAAGATCCCCTCATACATTAAAGATACCATTGACACCATTAACCAGCTGAAGAGAGTAAAAGTCACCGATCAACATCTACTAATAACTGCAGATGTTTCGTCTCTTTACACGATCATAGATCACCAGGTGGGAATTACGGCAGTCGAATACTTTTTGAGGAAAAATAACGAGATTGTAAATGAAAAAAAACTGGAGTTCATTAAAGAATCCATTGCCTTCATCCTGGAAAACAATTTTTCTGGTATAATAATCAATACTATATACAGAAAAAGGGTACAGCTATGGGCACTAAATTTGCCCCGTCTTACGCAAACCTTTTTATGGGTTGGTGGGAGGACCAAGTAATTTGGCACAACAACCCATGGAGGGATAACATCTCCCTATGGATTCGTTTTATAGATGATATCCTTTTTGTGTGGACAGGAGACAAAGAAAGTCTGGAAGAATTCTGTAGATCGCTCAACATTAACTCATACAACATTCAATTAACTTATAATATCAGTACCACGGAAGTGAATTTCCTCGATCTCACCATTTACAAAGAAGGAGAATCACTGATCACACGGAATTTCACCAAACCCACCGACAGTAATTCCTATATTCCTGTGACCAGTCACCATCATCCTCAATGGCTTAAAAACATTTCCAAAGGACAAATACAAAGAATACGAAGAAATTGCACAAAGAAAGAAGTGTTCTCTGATCAAATTGAGGTTATGAAAGAAAAACTCCTGGTTAAAGGATATGATAAATCTCCTATTGATAAAGCTATAGAGGAGTTTGAAGAAACATCACAACAGTCCCTTTTGAAATATAAGGATAAATCCAAACAGGAGGAAAAACCTATAATACCATTCATCACAACCTTCAATAATAAATACAGGACGATTGAACACATCATGAGAAAAAACTGGTATATATTGAAACAAGATCCCATTCTTAAAGACATCATACCACCGAAACCCAGATTCGTGTACAGAAAAGCACCTAATTTAAGAAATAGATTAGTTAAAAGTGCCATACCTGAGAAAAGGACAGGAAGAATCAAGACGAAAGGTTTCCACAGATGTGGTTCATGTATCGTGTGCATTTCTCATACTAAACAACCTACTAAAATGGTTGAGTATATTTCCAACTCCACCAAAAAAACATTTAAGATCAATGAATTTATTACTTGCAACAGCCCAAATTGCATCTACCTAATAGAATGCATTTGTGGCCTCCAATACATAGGGAAAACCTCAAGAAAACTCAGAGAAAGATGGGCCGAACATCTAAGAAACATTAAAAAAGGTTTCCCCAACCATTCACTTTCTCAACACTTTTCGTTAAAACATAACTGCTCCCTTTCCAGCATTAAGAGCATTATAGGGATAAAAAAAAGTAGACGGTCATTGGAGGACCAAGGGCAAAGAAACCTTTTTAGCGAAGGCAGAAATGAGAGCAATACACGAGGTTAAAACCTTAGAACCATGGGGCTTAAACGCCGAATTTTAACTTAAATGGTTCCTGTAAGGCTCAATCAAATTTAATTGTTCTCCAATCATCTATTCCCACTCCATAAACTGCCCAGTCCATTTGAAAACATCACATTTTCGTTTATTAAAAACCCCCACATGAATCAGGGTTGAATATAATATATCCATATGAATTTTGACTTTGTTTGGGGGGTGTATGTCCAATTGTTATTTGCGAGTTTTTTAAATGATCCTTTTTAAGGTTGTTTTCAGATAGGTTTTATGTTTTATTATTCATTTAATATTTTTTATAAATTATGAATGTTTAGATGGGTAATGGAAGTGTCCCCACTAAATCCGGGGTGACAGTATAAATACCTATTTCAAAACAATAGGGATTCCAGTATCAAAACCAATTACTGGACCATTGTCATTTGATTTATATGTTTATTTTTTCTGGTTCATTGTATCAATTTTCCAGCATTTTAATTTTCCTATTAGTTAAACCATCAGTTCCGGGAAAACCGGAAGTCGCGGGATGCGTTCCATCTATGTGGAACGCACCGCGACTTAAAGCCCTTTTCTAGAAACAAGAAGTACATCCAGCGGAAGGGCGGATAACGTGGCATATTGTCACTTATCAACTCAAAGATTTTTTATTATTAGAATTAGCGGGACTACGAGTTCCGTCAAACCCGGAAGTCACGGGATGCGTTCCATCTATGTGGAACGCATCAACACATACCGCCCCTTGCTAGGAATAAAAAGCATGTCCGGCGGAAGGGAGATTAATGCGGCCTGTCACTACTCCCTCCGGACTGCAATCCCGGCTCATACGCGTCACTTCCGGTGGAACCGGAAATGACGCTTCGCGTTCCAAAGGATGGAACGCAAAGAAAAAAAAACGTTTTTCTAGCTATTTAATCTATTTAATGTATTAAAAACACTTTTAGCAGTTAAAAAGAGGGATATATAACTAATACACTCCACCATGTAATAACATTATTTGTGGGGAACTATTTGTATTATCTTAAAAGTTTTTTACATCCAAAACGGTTAGCCACACCCCCTATAACAGGAAGTGGGTGTGTTTCAATTGTTCAGCTATAAAAATCTGGTTATCCTCATACTATTCACACCTTGACAAAGACCTGATTGGTTGAAACGCGTTGGTGCCCTTGCTGCCCAGGACCTGGTGAAGGTACAGCTCTATAGGGGGGAGCTCAACAAATACCCTTACTTGCTATTTACTGTGCCTTCCTGGAAGGTCATTTGTGGTACGCATTTTTATTGTAAAATACTGTTTTTTTGAATAAACTTGTAGAAGTCTGCACCATGATTCCCCATTATTTGTTTTGCATGCACCTATACTGAGGAGCCAGACAAGGAATCATATACGGTGGGAACGACTTACTACAAACAATAAGGAGGATACCAGATAAGCAACCGATTGTTTTTTCATTTTGGACTTTGACTGGACTTTATACATTTCATGAACTTATTACGAGACTTTTCTCTTTTGTTTTATTTCTTTTGTGAGAAATAAGACGTATGGTATATATACTAATGTAAAGATTTCTGGTGGATAAAAAAATCATCTCACATATAATCAAAAAATTGTTTTATGGTGTTTACCACACCCTAAAAAAGTGTGCTATATACCCTTTCTAGTGCGCAGGAATTCTTTCCCCTTCTTTTTGATTGTTATTTTGTGATCGGTGTAGTCACTTAAAAATTCCAGCAGCCAGTTTACTAGCAAGGATCGCAGGTGGTATCGTTGTTTTTTTCATTTAGGTAATACAGATTGACTTTATACAATTACCCCCTTGTCGAAATTTGAAATATGTACTTGTTTGTATAGATGTATTCTCAAATTGGGTCGAAGCATTTCCTGCGGCCACAAATACCGCTATGTTCACTGCTAAGAAAATTGTGCAGGAATTTGTATGTAGATATGGTATCCCTAGAATTATCGAAAGTGATAGGGGTACCCATTTTACAGGTGATGTCTTTCAAGGAATGTGTAAGTTGATGGGAATTGATAGCGAGCTGCACACTCCATACCGTCCACAGGCGAGTGCGAAGGTGGAAAGAGTGAACAGCACTATTAAAAATAAACTGAGCAAAGTTATGGCAGAGACAGGATTGACATGGCCAGAAGCTTTACCCATTGTACTGTACAGCATCAGAACCACTCCCAGGTCCCCTCTTAATCTGTCTCCCTTTGAAATCTTGTTTGGTCGACAACCGCATGTTATGATTAACCCTCAGGATGATTTGAAGTGTAACAATGAAGTGACTGTAAAGTACCTGGTTAACATGAGTAAACAGCTAAGGAATCAAAATGATAATTTGAAGTTAGTGATTCCTGATTTGCCAGATAGTAATTGTCATGACATTGAACCTGGGGATTATGTAATGATACGGAATTTTCTACGCTCAGGTTGCCTTATTGACAGATGGGAAGGACCATACCAAGTCTTATTGACTAGCACTACAGCATTGAAGGTTGCCGAGAGAGAGACTTGGGTTCATTCGTCCCACTGTAAGAAGGTTGCTGATCCAGAGAGGTCCCGTGATAAGGAACAGACGGTAGAGGAAGTTGTATCACTGGAGTGTCTGTTCCAGGAGGACTGAGGCGGCACCTGAGCATCGGAAAATCATAAGATCAAAAGCAGTTGTCGATTCCCTGTTCCCTTTTATTGTTTTTCTCCACTTCCCATCCCTTCTCCCTCAAATTATTTTTTCCCCCTTCTCATTCTTCTCCGTTTCCTCCTATAAGATGGACTTGCCCCAAGAGACTGTGATCCGGATTTTCCTGTTGACCATGATGTTGACCAGAGCAGTCTGTTCCGGCGAGAGTACCATGGAGGTCGAGAGAGGTTCTGGAATGGGTTCTGATGACAAAGATGGAGGCGTAGTTTTCCAAGAACAACTTAACCAACAAGTAAAGGCGAGTATCAGAAAACGATCCGATAGCATTGACAATAGAAGGAATTGTGAAGGATTCTTAGCTGAAGAAAACTGTATCTGTAGGCTCTGTGACAATGTAGTTGAGGATGGGTGCATCAAGAAATGCCAATCCAGTTTTAATATCCACATGGACCGGCATCCCTTGAGTGACTATCACTCCTTAGTGGGTAGTGTGTTAAATCAAACAGATTGTTGGGTATGCTCTCAAGTACCTCAAGGTCATAGCAAATCAGGACTAGTACCATTTCCTTTAATGGTAGGGGAGGTACTTGAGCTAAAGGGTGGGAGACCGGTGGACAGGAGGTTTAATATCTCCAGTCCTCCTAGTTTGAAGCTCCACCAATATCATGTGGATAGATCCCTAATATGTTTTAACATTTCCAATCCCCGAAAGCCGGGAAATTGGGAAGTGTCATGGAGTAACCAAACCATGACCTTTTCATATAGGGCAGATAGAATGCCTACAGATACAGAGCTTATACGCCACATAGCCAGTAGAGAAAAATCTTTCCGATATAGATATACCCTAGGAAGTAGGATTACGAGAGTTGGAGAGGTATCACCAGGATACTGTGCACATATCGTACAAACTGGTACGTGTACTAGACAGATGGGAGAATTAGGGTTAGGAAATTTCACATGGAAGATGTGCAATATGGTTATGTCCTACTCCGTCCCATATGTTCTCCCCGATGATGCATATTTCATATGCGGGAGGAAGGCGTATAAGTGGCTTGCCCCAAACTCTGAAGGATTGTGTTATATTGGAAAAGTACTGCCTGAAGTAATGACTGTATCACATGCCAAAATGAAAGATATACACCGTGGTGCCCAAGCTCCTTATACTCACACCCACTACGAGCACGTAGTTAAAAGGCAACTGACAGAAAGGACAGAGCATTCGGCCTCTGACATGATCCATGAATCCACCGGGATTCAGGTCCTACTTGCGTTAGATTTCACTCGCACCGCTAGAGGAGTGCTGAACTATAAATATATCTCTGCGCTTGCAAATTTGTTAGACAATATCACAGAAATGTATGATGACACGTTTAGGTATACTGGAAGAGAACTTCAAGCTTATAAAACAGAACTGGTTCAGCATAGAATGGTTCTTAATTATCTCACAGCAGTAACAGGTGGATATTGTGTCACACTGGCAACGCAGTACGGCGTGAAATGCTGCACTTATATAACGAATAGTACCGAGGATCCGGTCGAGGTCATAGACCAAAAGATGGACGATATTCTCCAATTAAAGTGGGAATTTCGCAGGAGACACAATCTCACCATTGCTGCTGTGGGTAATGAGCTGACTGGTTGGGTGTCATGGTTGAACCCGCGAAATTGGTTCTCTGGTTTAGGAGAATGGGCTCAAGGAGTCATAATGGATGTTGGGAAGTTTCTTCTATGTATCTTAGGTGTTGTCATATCGATTGGCTTGATATTTAGATGCGGTCAGGCTTTAATGAAGTGCAAACGTAGTACCAGGGTAATGAGTCTAAGGAGTCAGGAAATTGTAATTCCAATGGATTTGATTTATGACCCAACTGTAGAAACAATGATGTGATGAAAATGCGATTATACGGTCCGTTTCTTTCACCTGTTTTTCCGTTTTTTCCAAGGTAAAAAGACCCACTTTTGACGAGGAATTTGATGACCCTGTATACAGACAACTGATGGATTAAAGAAGAAGTTTTGACAACCTTATACACAGATATTTGATGAACTATGCCATAGACCCCCAGTTTCCCTAGAAATTTTAAAATTACGCTAGCCCAACACTTTTGTAAGTCTATGGACATTGACAAAGCTTTTTGCCCACACCTTTTGGCAAAAGCCCAAAGAAGACTGCATTCAACAGACACCGAACAAGACTTCAACCGACAAATGTTCATTAACCTGACATAGAATACCACTGCATTTACCATAATGGTGTCTTATCTTCATCTCTACAACCTTCAGGTAATTACACACATAGTCGATAGGGAATACCAACACAGATATCAGCAATCACATATTCCCCCATTCATGTATCATCAACTAAAATGTACTCCCCCATTTTGTTACAACCACAGCCGAAAAGAGCTCGGTAAAGTTTGACAGCCCATCCACAGACCCGTACCACGGGATAAGAAGGAATTCGAATGTATACTTCGCAATACCTCGAAGCTTGATTTAAAACACGTACGGCACGATGATACATGACCCCCCAAACATGGATTCATACACACATGCTTCTGCTATCTCACTAGGTCATACCCTTTTCCTACCTTCTCCTCTCCTCCCCTACCCAACCATAGAAATGTATTTACACTTGACATATATTTTTCTCTTTTTGAAATGTTTTAGGAAGTGGCAGTTTTTGTTGACTGCCAAAGGGTGGACTGTCAAAGTCAGAAAAATATCACGCTACACACTGCCATATTTGCACCTTATGCGAGTGCCTGTTGCACGTTCATGAGCCCTGCCGTGCGTGCGCATACTCGCTGTTGCGTGCACCCGCGGGAGCACGGTATGCGCATTTGCGGTAAAGTTTATGTGCGTCTGGCGGGCGACTCGTTCGTAACATATTTTAACTATATAATGTATTTTGTAGATTATGGTCCCTTTGATAGAATCTGAAAGTTTAGTTAATATAGCATGTTCATAGACAGAGAGATCCCTCTTTGTTTGATACGAAGGGTCAGACATGGGTCATACAGTGGTGTTTAGTATCCATCGGAAGAGTATTTAATTAGCAATATTCCGGTGTTGGTTTGAAGCAGATTAATCGCTCGTGCGAATAGTTATGGACATAAGAAGTTTATGTACTTTTACTATTATTAGCACTTACTTATCCATGCGGCGGGAAACCTAGTTTCCCACCCACCTGAGCAGTTGGAAATAGACACAGCCCACCTGTATGAATCAACCTATGACCTTTTGTTATAATGCGAAGACGAATTCCTGTGTCCAATGAACAATGAGATTGTAGGGACCATTGAATTGTATTGTGTGTGGGGCATAAATAGACAAGCCGATCATATCCAGCTCACACTCTTCAACGGTTCTCATTGCTGATAATCGGGAGCTGGATATCGAGGCGCATGCGATCGTTCCCCTTGTGCGTAAGTTTTCTCCGCAACCATATTGTCTTTGTTGTTATTGTGGGCCATATCTCTCTCTCTCTTCTCCTCTTTCTCTCTCATTTTCCCTTAAACGTAATTGTATTGTATTGTATTTCCTGTGTAGTTATCTGGTTAGTTAGTCTATGTTATATTGTAGTGTATGACTTGTATTGTATTATCCTTTTGCAAGTATAACATTCATATAAGGCGCTAGACCCTAAGCACGGTATTTGTGTATTTCTTATAGTGTTAAGTATTCTCAGAGCGTCGAAGACGCTCGTACAGCTTTTAAAGTTAATAAGGTTACACTGTGTTGCATCTACACCCCACCACTACACTAAGGTTTTTCCTGTATATTACATTGTTCATGGTTTACATATAAAGGTTTAACATTGTGAGCGTCTGCGCCGCTGGTGATCTCCTCGTGGTCCCGAGCGTCCGCAACGCTATAGCGAACCATTACGTTAGTCGGCAGCCAATAGCGTGCCTGCCTGTGATCTCTTGGCCGTGAGCGAACGTGACGCTTGAGCGTCTCGACTACGGCTAAGCGATTGTTACGCAACGTGCGTACCCTTACGGTACTCCAGACGTCATTAGCGTACAGTGTTCTTAGGCCTCTTAAAGGGTTTTAAGTAAGATAAATATTTAGCTTTATCACAAATAACAGGCTTGGTCCAAGTAAAGAGGTAAAATGGAGCTGCATCAATGCACTGTATTCCGAATGGGGCAAAATGATGCTAAAACATCTGTGTTCTTGTGGGCTCCTAGATAGTATGGACATTTGGATGCTACAGAGTAAAGAGATGGACTTACTATGATATAGGAGTTTGATCCTGGCGGCAGGTTCTGTTGAGTGCAGGCACTTTGCATTGGGGGTCCGGGCTGGGACATGTCTGGCATAGGGCCAGAAAAGTTAGGCTGATCATTTGGGTACAGCAGGTGTGCAATCTCTGAGTCTGGAGGAGAATAAGGTGGAAGATCCCCAACAAATCCAGTGTTCTCTATGCCTTCTGGCTCTTCTGAAATATGCTTGGGCTGTTCAGGCGCTTGGACAATTCCTGAGCATGGAGTGTTAGCTCTGTGGCTCAATTCTGCTGTAGCTCCACTTCCTTCTCCTTCCTGTTGAATACCAGCCTCCATTTCTGTTGGAACAATATGAAAACAATGTTTAGTGTGATGTACATGATTCCTCTGATCATACTGCGTCTGCACTCACAGGGTCTGGAATGAAGCGTAGTATGCGATTTACGCATTCATCCCAATCTCCAAACTTCCGTCATGAGTCATATCTCTCTTCTCAACAGTATTCGTGTAGCACCAAAAGGTCCCTGAATTTAAAGGACACCTGAAACCTAACATTTAAACTGCTCTATGCAAAAAAAAAAATCCTAACAAGCTTGGAATTACCTTTTATAGCAAGCTGAGAAGGAAAATCAACACAAACTATGGCATTAACTTACCTGTTTCAGACCATTCCAATAATGGTGCCCCGAGTGACTTTGGCGTCCTTGCAATCACAGTGCAACAAATTTGTTTGGGCTCATCGTAAATCTCGATTACGACGTGCTATGTTGACTAAGAGCGCCACCTCAGGGGGTTTGGGATACCCTGACCTTCAGGCTTATTTTAACGCATGTCACCTTAACCACATAGTGTCCTGGCACTCCCCCTTAGGGATCAGAAAATGGGTAGATATCGAGAATTCACTATACCAGGGCGTCCCCCTCGACTCTCTTACCTGGCTCCCCGGGTCCTGCAGACCAGCCTCGGCCTACTCAGTCCCCACGATTAAATTCACACTCAGACTGTGGGATAAACTCCGCAGCACCCACAATCTATCTTCACACCCCTCACCCTTATCACCCATCTGGGGTCACCCCGCCTTTCCCCCAGGATGCGAGCGAAGAATAGCGGCCCCATGGCAATTCCAGGGTATCACGAGATTCATCCATATTAAAGGCCTCTCAGCACCGACCACTTTTGGAGAAATTCAAGAGCGCTTTGGTATCCCATCCTCGTGTCAATACCATTATATCCAAATTCTCAGCTTCCTCAAGTCTCAGCTTAGAACCACCCCTCTGAAAACACCCACCTCTTATGAGTATATGTGTTTACGTTCAATTGGCAAAAAGGGGAATATCTCAACAATATACAACTCAATCTTGGCACCAGACCCCCCAATCCGAGAACCCCACGAATTAGCCTGGGAATCAGACCTCTCCCATCCGTTGGATGACGATCAATGGGAGGAAATTAGATTGCGTATCGCTAAGGCTTCTATCAGCGTAGCACTTAAGGAAACATGTTATAAGGTCTACACCAGGTGGTATCTGGTCCCCTCCAGACTTCACGCCATTTTCCCCACAACATCAAACCTGTGCTGGAGACACTGTGGAGAGGAGGGAACTTTTTTTCACATATGGTGGACTTGCCCCTCTATCCGCCCCTTCTGGAACACGGTCGGAGCACTTATTGCTCAAACCTGCGGGCATACCTTTGACCTCTCCCCTGACATTGCTTTGCTTCACGCCCCCATACCGTCAATACCCAAAACCCAAGACAAGCTAATCATGCAACTTTGCATGGCAGCTAAAGCACTGATCGCCAAATGCTGGAAAGACCATAAGCCACCTTCCAAGGCTGTACTGATGACTAAGATTAATCACATAGCCAATATGGAATACATTACAAGCCTACGGAATAACACTGTGGCGCAGTTTCACAACACCTGGTCTCCTTGGTACCTCGCCCGCTCTCTATTGATGCCCGGACTCTGCTAATAATACTGCTAATACTGCTAATATTACTAATATAGCTAATACTGCTAAGACCGCTAGCATTACTATATTTTCTAGCTCACCAATTGTCCCTCCTTATGGTATTAAAACAGAAGAATATCTCCAACCTCTTGCTTTCTTATAGGGAACCTTCTTAATCTTCCTCCTTTATCAACGCCCGTTTTCTCGTTTCTTCACTCCCCTCCCCCTCCTTCTCTTTCATGCTTCTATCCTCCATAGATTTACACTTTGTTTGGATATAGAATCGATCCGATAAATTAAAAATAAATTGAGAATTGTTTAGGTTCACAGGTGGACTTTTATAAGACACATTTTGATGATACCGGTTCACCTTTATCTTAATAGAAGTGTCTTTATTAAGATGGTATGATATGTACACACCCCATACCCATGTTTATTTCCTCAACCTGTACAACCTAATTATTGTTACTGTTTTGGACACTGTTCATTCTCAATAAAAAACTCTAACTTTAAAAAAAAAAACTATGGCATTAACTTGGCGCACTGGGTGGAGGCTTTATCATTTCAAACACTGATATAGTACAAAGTTGACCAGTCTGTATACGAAGCCATATTCAGTGGCTGGCATAAAAAACACAGCCCCACTGGGTGACCAGTATATAAACTGCAGCCTAATCTGGTACCGGTGACAGTTATACAATTACATACTCATTCTGGTTACCAGTACACAATCCAGAGACCATACCGTTAACCGATATACAATGACATCCTCATACTGGTTACCAATACACAATGCAGAGCCCGTACCAGGGACCATTAAACAATGACATCCTCATACTGGTTACCAATACACAATATAGAGCCCGTAGCAGTGACCATTATACATTGACATCTTCATACTGGTTACCAATACACAATGCAGAGCCCGTACCAGTGACCATTATACAATGACATCCTCATACTGGTTACCAATACACAATACAGAGCCCGTACCAGTGACCATTGTATAATAACATACTCATACTGGTTACCAATACACGATGCAGAGCCCGTACTGTGACCATTATACAATGACATACTGGTTACCAATACACAATACAGAGCCCGTACCAGTGACCATTATACAATGACATACTGGTTACCAATACACAATGCAGAGCCCGTACCAGTGACCATTATACAATGACATACTGGTTACTGGTGACCAGTATACAATGCAAAGCTTTTCTTGATTACCAAACTCTTATTCTGCCACCACTTTCTACAGCTTACAGATGCTAATCACAGACACTTGGCAGCACTATGCATTTACCACACACACACACACACACACACACACACACACACACACACACACACACACACACCACTTTAGTGACTTTCACAAGAACTTAAAAAAAAGGCGTGTCACATTCCGTTTAAAGCATTCGGCAGACTGATAAATATTGTGTGAAAAAGAGGAACGAACAGCAATAAAAAGAATACTGTACATGAAAGACGCATTGCCACTGGATAAGATAAAGGGGGAAGGGAGGGGGAGATTGGGTGTCAATTGGGTCAACCAGCAAAGCCAAGTGGCAACAAAGCCATTAAGTTTTCCCTGGATTGATAGCAGCAGATCATCCATACACATATACAGTACATAGCTATCCTACCAAACCGTTCTGTAATGGAAGAGGGTCTGTTTCTAGCGCAAGGGTATTGGCAGAGATGTTCAAATGCTTTAGGAGCGACTTCCTATAAATAGAGATGGGAAATGTTCATCAGCCACATTGTAAGCGGACTGTAGGGAGGCCAGTATAGAATGTCAGGCCAATTTGGTTGTAAGGAAGCAAGTTAGCCAACCAGATCTGTTGTTTAGGTCTTAAACTGAAAATATACAGATAAGGCTGATTGCTTACTGAACGTGTATTGACTCTTTATCTATATAGCATTACATAGATAATCTCCTTTTATCTCCATCATAATTCCCTGATAATGGCAGAAGAACTGTCACTATCACAATTACCCCCATGTCCCTCGCACTGCAGGAGGCAGGTTCTTGTTCTCCTTAGCTGCAGGGAAAATCCTGACACAGTGTGTACAATATAAACATTAGCCAGCTGGTTATACGAGACGTTAATTCATGTTTACAGTAAGGATTTAAAATATATGCCAAGGGCAGCAGCAGACTGCAGGAGCGAGCAAGCCCTTACACAGTGCCAATCCCATTGCTTTTCTGCATTTGCAGAGATTTTATTCCCACAAAACATCATATCACATTCTAGATGTCACCCTTTGCATTCTACCCCTGTAATCCCTATTTAAAAGTGCCACTCTAGGGATTTCCCTGCTTTAATAGATTGTTCAGAGTTTATAAGCAGTGAAAAAAGAGTGAAGAAGTAAGTCTGTCGAGGAGTTGCCCATGGCAACCAATCAGGTTCTCCATACAATAGTATAGTATGCAAATTATAAATGTTACTTCAGTGTTGATTGGGTGCTATGGGCAACTTCTCCACTGGCTCATTTCTCCACACTTCTCACTGCTTCATGAATAAACCCCTTCTACTTTGCGAACATTACAATCGGCCACATTTCATTATAGTAGTTGTGAAAATTAGAGATGAGCGCCTGAAATTTTTCGGGTTTTGTGTTTTGGTTTTGGGTTCGGTTCCGCGGCCGTGTTTTGGGTTCGAACGCGTTTTGGCAAAACCTCACCGAATTATTTTTGTCGGATTCGGGTGTGTTTTGGATTCGGGTGTTTTTTTCAAAAAACCCTAAAAAACAGCTTAAATCATAGAATTTGGGGGTAATTTTGATCCCAAAGTATTATTAACCTCAAAAAACATAATTTACACTCATTTTCAGCCTATTCTGAACACATCACACCTCACAATATTATTTTTAGTCCTAAAATTTGCACCGAGGTCGCTGTGTGAGTAAGATAAGCGACCCTAGTGGCCGACACAAACACCGGGCCCATCTAGGAGTGGCACTGCAGTGTCACGCAGGATGTCCCTTCCAAAAAACCCTCCCCAAACAGCACATGACGCAAAGAAAAAAAGAGGCGCAATGAGGTAGCTGTGTGAGTAAGATTAGCGACCCTAGTGGCCGACACAAACACCGGGCCCATCTAGGAGTGGCACTGCAGTGTCACGCAGGATGTCCCTTCCAAAAAACCCTCCCCAAACAGCACATGACGCAAAGAAAAAAAGAGGCGCAATGAGGTAGCTGTGTGAGTAAGATTAGCGACCCTAGTGGCCGACACAAACACCGGGCCCATCTAGGAGTGGCACTGCAGTGTCACGCAGGATGGCCCTTCCAAAAAACCCTCCCCAAACAGCACATGACGCAAAGAAAAAAAGAGGCGCAATGAGGTAGCTGACTGTGTGAGTAAGATTAGCGACCCTAGTGGCCGACACAAACACCGGGCACATCTAGGAGTGGCACTGCAGTGTCACGCAGGATGTCCCTTCCAAAAAACCCTCCCCAAACAGCACATGACGCAAAGAAAAAAAGAGGCGCAATGAGGTAGCTGTGTGAGTAAGATTAGCGACCCTAGTGGCCGACACAAACACCGGGCCCATCTAGGAGTGGCACTGCAGTGTCACGCAGGATGTCCCTTCCAAAAAACCCTCCCCAATCAGCACATGATGCAAAGAAAAAGAAAAGAAAAAAGAGGTGCAAGATGGAATTATCCTTGGGCCCTCCCACCCACCCTTATGTTGTATAAACAAAACAGGACATGCACACTTTAACCAACCCATCATTTCAGTGACAGGGTCTGCCACACGACTGTGACTGATATGACGGGTTGGTTTGGACCCCCCCCAAAAAGAAGCAATTAATCTCTCCTTGCACAAACTGGCTCTACAGAGGCAAGATGTCCACCTCATCTTCACCCTCCGATATATCACCGTGTACATCCCCCTCCTCACAGATTATCAATTCGTCCCCACTGGAATCCACCATCTCAGCTCCCTGTGTACTTTGTGGAGGCAATTGCTGCTGGTCAATGTCTCCGCGGAGGAATTGATATTAATTCATTTTAATGAACATCATCTTCTCCACATTTTCTGGATGTAACCTCGTACGCCGATTGCTGACAAGGTGAGCGGCGGCACTAAACACTCTTTCGGAGTACACACTTGTGGGAGGGCAACTTAGGTAGAATAAAGCCAGTTTGTGCAAGGGCCTCCAAATTGCCTCTTTTTCCTGCCAGTATAAGTACGGACTGTGTGACGTGCCTACTTGGATGCGGTCACTCATATAATCCTCCACCATTCTATCAATGTTGAGAGAATCATATGCAGTGACAGTAGACGACATGTCCGTAATCGTTGTCAGGTCCTTCAGTCCGGACCAGATGTCAGCATCAGCAGTCGCTCCAGACTGCCCTGCATCACCGCCAGCGGGTGGGCTCGGAATTCTGAGCCTTTTCCTCGCACCCCCAGTTGCGGGAGAATGTGAAGGAGGAGATGTTGACAGGTCGCGTTCCGCTTGACTTGACAATTTTGTCACCAGCAGGTCTTTCAACCCCAGCAGACCTGTGTCTGCCGGAAAGAGAGATCCAAGGTAGGCTTTAAATCTAGGATCGAGCACGGTGGCCAAAATGTAGTGCTCTGATTTCAACAGATTGACCACCCGTGAATCCTTGTTAAGCGAATTAAGGGCTGCATCCACAAGTCCCACATGCCTAGCGGAATCGCTCCGTGTTAGCTCCTTCTTCAATGCCTCCAGCTTCTTCTGCAAAAGCCTGATGAGGGGAATGACCTGACTCAGGCTGGCAGTGTCTGAACTGACTTCACGTGTGGCAAGTTCAAAGGGCATCAGAACCTTGCACAACGTTGAAATCATTCTCCACTGCACTTGAGACAGGTGCATTCCATCTCCTATATCGTGCTCAATTGTATAGGCTTGAATGGCCTTTTGCTGCTCCTCCAACCTCTGAAGCATATAGAGGGTTGAATTCCACCTCGTTACCACTTCTTGCTTCAGATGATGGCAGGGCAGGTTCAGTAGTTTTTGGTGGTGCTCCAGTCTTCTGTACGTGGTGCCTGTACGCCGAAAGTGTCCCGCAATTTTTCTGGCCACCGACAGCATCTCTTGCACGCCCCTGTCGTTTTTTAAAAAATTCTGCACCACCAAATTCAAGGTATGTGCAAAACATGGGACGTGCTGGAATTTGCCCATATTTAATGCACACACAATATTGCTGGCGTTGTCCGATGCCACAAATCCACAGGAGAGTCCAATTGGGGTAAGCCATTCCGCGATGATCTTCCTCAGTTGCCGTAAGAGGTTTTCAGCTGTGTGCGTATTCTGGAAAGCGGTGATACAAAGCGTAGCCTGCCTAGGAAAGAGTTGGCGTTTGCGAGATGCTGCTACTGGTGCCGCCGCTGCTGTTCTTGCGGCGGGAGTCCATACATCTACCCAGTGGGCTGTCACAGTCATATAGTCCTGACCCTGCCCTGCTCCACTTGTCCACATGTCCGTGGTTAAGTGGACATTGGGTACAACTGCATTTTTTAGGACACTGGTGAGTCTTTTTCTGACGTCCGTGTACATTCTCGGTATCGCCTGCCTAGAGAAGTGGAACCTAGATGGTATTTGGTAACGGGGGCACACTGCCTCAATAAATTGTCTAGTTCCCTGTGAACTAACGGCGGATACCGGACGCACGTCTAACACCAACATAGTTGTCAAGGACTCAGTTATCCGCTTTGCAGTAGGATGACTGCTGTGATATTTCATCTTCCTCGCAAAGGACTGTTGAACAGTCAATTGCTTACTGGAAGTAGTACAAGTGGGCTTACGACTTCCCCTCTGGGATGACCATCGACTCCCAGCGGCAACAACAGCAGCGCCAGCAGCAGTAGGCGTTACACGCAAGGATGCATCGGAGGAATCCCAGGCAGGAAAGGACTCGTCAGACTTGCCAGTGACATGGCCTGCAGGACTATTGGCATTCCTGGGGAAGGAGGAAATTGACACTGAGGGAGTTGGTGGGGTGGTTTGCGTGAGCTTGGTTACAAGAGGAAGGGATTTACTGGTCAGTGGACTGCTTCCGCTGTCACCCAAAGTTTTTGAACTTGTCACTGACTTATTATGAATGCGCTGCAGGTGACGTATAAGGGAGGATGTTCCGAGGTGGTTAACGTCCTTACCCCTACTTATTACAGCTTGACAAAGGGAACACACGGCTTGACACCTGTTGTCCGCATTTCTGGTGAAATACCTCCACACCGAAGAGCTGATTTTTTTGGTATTTTCACCTGGCATGTCAACGGCCATATTCCTCCCACGGACAACAGGTGTCTCCCCGGGTGCCTGACTTAAACAAACCACCTCACCATCAGAATCCTCCTTGTCAATTTCCTCCCCAGCGCCAGCAACACCCATATCCTCCTCATCCTGGTGTACTTCAACACTGACATCTTCAATCTGACTATCAGGAACTGGACTGCGGGTGCTCCTTCCAGCACTTGCAGGGGGCATGCAAATAGTGGAAGGCGCATGCTCTTCACGTCCAGTGTTGGGAAGGTCAGGCATCGCAAACGACACAATTGGACTCTCCTTGTGGATTTGGGATTTCAAAGAACGCACAGTTCTTTGCGGTGCTTTTGCCAGCTTGAGTCTTTTCAGTTTTCTAGCGAGAGGCTGAGTGCTTCCATCCTCATGTGAAGCTGAACCACTAGCCATGAACATAGGCCAGGGCCTCAGCCGTTCCTTGCCACTCCGTGTGGTAAATGGCATATTGGCAAGTTTACGCTTCTCCTCCGACAATTTTATTTTAGGTTTTGGAGTCCTTTTTTTTCTGATATTTGGTGTTTTGGATTTGACATGCTCTGTACTATGACATTGGGCATCGGCCTTGGCAGACGACGTTGCTGGCATTTCATCGTCTCGGCCATGACTAGTGGCAGCAGCTTCAGCACGAGGTGGAAGTGGATCTTGATCTTTCCCTAATTTTGGAACCTCAACTTTTTTGTTCTCCATATTTTATAGGCAGAACTAAAAGGCACCTCAGGTAAACAATGGAGATGGATGGATTGGATAGTTTACTAGTATACAATTATGGACGGACTGCCACGGTTAGGTGGTATAAAAAAACCACGGTTAGGTGGTATATATTATAATAATAATACAATTATGGATGGACGGACTGCCTGCCGACTGCCGACACAGAGGTAGCCACAGCCGTGAACTACCGCACTGTACACTGGTTGATAAAGAGATAGTAGTATACTCGTAACAACTAGTATGACACTATGACGACGGTATAAAGAATGAAAAAAAAACCACGGTTAGGTGGTATATATTATAATAATAATACAATTATGGATGGACGGACTGCCTGCCGACTGCCGACACAGAGGTAGCCACAGCCGTGAACTACCGCACTGTACACTGGTTGATAAAGAGATAGTAGTATACTCGTAACAACTAGTATGACACTATGACGACGGTATAAAGAATGGAAAAAAAACCACGGTTAGGTGGTATATATTATAATAATAATACAATTATGGATGGACGGACTGCCTGCCGACTGCCGACACAGAGGTAGCCACAGCCGTGAACTACCGCACTGTACACTGGTTGATAAAGAGATAGTAGTATACTCGTAACAACTAGTATGACACTATGACGACGGTATAAAGAATGGAAAAAAAACCACGGTTAGGTGGTATATATTATAATAATAATACAATTATGGATGGACGGACTGCCTGCCGACTGCCGACACAGAGGTAGCCACAGCCGTGAACTACCGCACTGTACACTGGTTGATAAAGAGATAGTAGTATACTCGTAACAACTAGTATGACACTATGACGACGGTATAAAGAATGGAAAAAAAACCACGGTTAGGTGGTATATATTATAATAATAATACAATTATGGATGGACGGACTGCCTGCCGACTGCCGACACAGAGGTAGCCACAGCCGTGAACTACCGCACTGTACACTGGTTGATAAAGAGATAGTAGTATACTCGTAACAACTAGTATGACACTATGACGGTATAAAGAAAGAAAAAAAAATACCACGGTTAGGTGGTATATATTGTAATACAATTATGGATGGACGGACTGCCTGCCGAGTTCCGACTGCCGACACAGAGGTAGCCACAGCCGTGAACTACCGCACTGTACTGTGTCTGCTGCTAATATAGACTGGTTGATAAAGAGATAGTATACAATACATACAACAATATACTACTATACTGGTGGTCAGGCACTGGTCACCACTAGTCACACTGGCAGTGGCACTCCTGCAGCAAAAGTGTGCACTGTTTAATTTTAAATTAATATAATATTATGTACTCCTGGGGGCTCCTGCTATAACAACCTGCAGTGCTCCCCAGTCTCCCCCACAATTATTATAAGCTTTGCCTTTTATACATTGATGTGCAGCACACTGGGCTGAGCTGAGTGCACACAGACTGAGTCACACTGTGTGACTGGCTGCTGCTGTGTATCGTTTTTTTTCAGGCAGAGAACGGATATAGCAGAGAACGGATATATATTAAAATAAATAAAAGTTAACTAACAACAACTGCACTGGTCACTGTGGTAAACTCTGTCTGACTCTGCACAATCTCTCTCTCTCTTCTAATCTAATTTCTAATGGAGAGGACGCCAGCCACGTCCTCTCCCTATCAATCTCAATGCACGTGTGAAAATGGCGGCGACGCGCGGCTCCTTATATAGAATCCGAGTCTCGCGAGAATCCGACAGCGTCATGATGACGTTCGGGCGCGCTCGGGTTAACCGAGCAAGGCGGGAGGATCCGAGTCTGCTCGGACCCGTAAAAAAAACATGAAGTTCGTGCGGGTTCGGTTTCAGAGAAACCGAACCCGCTCATCTCTAGTGAAAATAGGGGTATCCGGACTCTAGGTCAACACCCATTGGTCGACAGTGAGCAGGTCAACACGGCCATTAAGTCGACATGAGTTTTTCACTTTTTCTCTCTCCCCCCCCCCTTTTTCATACTTTACGATCCACATAGACTACAATTGGGAACGGTAACCTGTGCCGAGCACAGCGAGCTGCGAGGGGACACGGTGCACCTTACGAAGAAAACATCCCCCAAAAGACCCCCATAAAAAACTTGTGTCAACCTTTTTCCATGTCGACCTAATTCATGTGTCGACCAATAGGTGTCGACCTAGACACTGACGACCCTGAGTCCCATACCTATGAATAGGGAATATATTTCGCAGGTTCAACGCAAATTCATGGTGCCAGATGAAATTGGTCATTGCCCAAAATCCCATAGCTCCGTGGCTACATTTATACATAATTACTGGGATTGTGGCGTCACCAAGAAGTTCTGGAATAAGTTCATAATATTCATTAATTCCATATTCTATTTGCAGCTCAAACTGGACCCGACAGCTCTATCGAACGCTTACTTTGTGAATTGGGATTTGGGAAGCAATGGGGGTAGACCGCCACTTTCTCACCGTTTTAGTAACTGTGGCAAAAAGAGTTCTTGTACAACGTTGGACAGCAGGAAGCTCACCCTCCCTATCTACAGCTACTCAGATGTTACTGAAAGGAATGTATTACTATAGACACTTCACTCTGCCAGCTACTGAGAAAGGAGTGGTCAGATTCTACGGAAAATGGGATGTTGATATTTATACGTTGGATTCTGACACCCAAGACCTGATCTTTCAGCTAATTTAACCCACTGAGTGGTATTTACATAGACAGCTGTTAATGTCACCTTAACGGATGATGATGGATCTCTGCTCAATATGAGTCTCTTATTTTTATGCTCATATTCTGCACAGATGCTATGTCACATCACCCCCCATTCCCCACCCTCTCTGCAGGTCTCTTCCCCTTGTTGTCTGATGGTAGAATAGTATACTATGGTATAGTTATAGTATCTTCTGGGCACTTGTGTCTATTCACCGGTAACCTTGGTCTGATGTTTTACTGTCAAAGGCTAATATTTTACTTTTCATATTCTCGCTAATCTTAGATTTTTTTCCTCTCTATTCTTTCTCAAAGATATGCTCTCTGCCTGTATAATAATAATAATAATAATGACATGTTTGATTTCCGTCAATGACCATTACTGACCCCTAGAGTGGTTACTGGTAGTTCCATGTAGAAAACCAGACAAGCGGCGGTAAGTAGTGTAACCCTTTCCCTACCCTACCCCTCCTTTTTAGGTGCCTAACCCTACCCCCCTCCCACACACACACACACCCACCCCAGATGGCACCTAAAGTGAACTCCCCCTGCCTGCACCTTAAACCTAAGCGTCCCCCCCCCCGCATCCTAACCCTAAACCCCCAACACACCCTAAACCTGACTCCCCCCACCCTCTCCGCACCCTAATCCCAAATCCCTCAGGGGTCACCTACACCTAGTCTCCCCCCCCCCTTCCCAGCTATCCCCATCTGGCTGTCTCGATGATCCTGACGGTCGGGATTCCGGTGTCTGTGTCCTGGCCCGCGTCTGCATTTTGTCACGTGTAGGGATTCCGGTGCTGGTATGCTGTGTGCCGGGATCCCGACCGACGCATCCCGGCTGGATCATGGTCCAATGCCATTGATGTAATAGCTACGCCTACGGTGGTCATTATTTTGTTTGATGATATTTGCTGTTTTTCATTGTACTGTTATTGAAAATGCTCAATAAAAGTATGTTACAAAAAAGTTGCAACTCTATACTGTGGGCCAGTTGTGTTTCCCATTAGGGGGGTCAGAGTAGCGTAAAATCATTAAAAGATAAAAAATTTCTTGACACATTTAAGAGTATAAATAATCTTATTTTGTTTATTTAAAGGTTATCTTTCGTGTCTTGTGAACTTTGGCCATTGAATAATATGTTGATGTCTAGTTCCTTGTTACCTTTTAAAGCGCAACAATAAAAACAATAAAACAAACAAACAAAAAAAACCTGCTATTCCAGAGGTTCCCAACTGTGGTCCTCAAGGCACCACAACGGTCCTGGTTTTAAATGTATCCATGCTTGGCCACAGGTGACTTAATAAGCACCTTAGTCAATTTGATTTAACCATCTGTGCTGAGCAATGGATAGACCTAAAACCTGTACTGTTCGGGTGCCTTAAGGACCGTGTTTGGGAATCTCGGTGCTATTCAACTGTCCTGCCAATAGGGTGCAGGTGCCACCGGGGCAGACATTTCTGCTCTCCGCCTCCTGAGGGGAAGAGCAGAAATCTGAAAAGCGTCCCGTTTGTGCACTCAAACGCGCTTCTGAGTCGCGGTCAGGACTTTAGTCAGGTTTAGCCCTTTACACCTCTAAACCCGATGCTTTTGGGGGCATCAATAAAGTGATAAAGTGGCGATAGATAAAGTATCAGCCAACTAGCTCCTGTATAGTTCTGTATGTCAGGCTTTTCAGAAATACACCAGTGCCTTGTCCCCATTCATTTCATCTCTGCAGTACACTAACTGCCATCAAAGTGATGCTGCCTTGGCTAAACATCATGCTATACCTCTGGTGCTGCCCACGTCGTACCTCATCTATACACTTTCAGTTCCCAACCCGCCCCTGCTAAATCATTCATGATAGCACAAAAATGTGTACAATGTGGACACAAAAAGGCGATTTTCTCTTGCACATAACTGCCTATTCCTCTGCCATGTGCACCCACATTCTGATTTTTGGGAAGTTACTCAGCAAAATGATCATGTGGAAAAACTGGGAGCGTGTGTGCAATGCAGATGGCATGACCGGGTACCCTCGGAGCTGGAGAATACGTGACTGCATTACATGCCACACTGATACACCATTTTTTGCTTTGGAAGACGAGCGTGGCCTGGTAGTACGCCCTATCATCTCAGGCTGTCTGTCTCACACAAACGTGCTGTCTGTACTGGTGAAGGAGTGCATGCCCAGCTGGGGATATTCAAGATGTAAAAGCTAAAAACATCTCATGAAAGTCATATAACTTACATGCATCCTTCAGTAATGCCGCTTTCACACAGGAGCCGGGGCTTCAATCCGGCTTTTACCCGGATTTTGGAGCACAGGTTGGTTCCCGGTCCCAGCCTAGAACCCCATTTCAGACCAAAGATGAAATTGTCTTGTCAAGTATTTGGACCCAGTGATCTGCATGAAAGGGTCAACCCGGGCTGCAATTGCTAAAACTTCAACCCTGGTCGTGACTGGTGTCCCCGGAATTGTGACCCAGGTTGACCCTTTGACATAGAAGGAGGACACGGGTTGCCCCCTCTATCTAAGAGGAGTTTAAATAGTTTTTTTGTTTTTTTTCTTTAAACATTACCGATTCCTTCTTTATGTCCGAAATGAATCCTGAGTGTGAGGAGACAAAATGCCTGTACTCACATCAAGATTGGGGGGAAAAAAATAAAAAAAAACAAATCTTATTAAATATTTGAGAGAATTCTCAATTATCAAACTCGTCCCCTCCACACATTAAATAACATTTCAATAATATGTACCACACATAAACACATTTGTGGAGTGGTGCATAAGTGCTCCCAGCTACTCCAATCCGACAGCGCACAATTCCATCACATCCTGACACGTAAATATTGGCCTGTCAGATAAAACGGGAACATTGCACAGAAATACCTCATACGTCACTGAATGGCCCGAGCAGCATGTCATTTTTACTTTTTTCACATTTTATACTGCTATTTCTTTTCTTTTTTTTATAAGTTAAAAGGGTCTGAACATCACACTGTCATCTGCTGGTGTGGAACGCACAACGCTCTGAGGTGGGCAGGGATAGAACAACCAGCAGCCAGTTGGATATTTGGACTGTGAGAGTAAGCCATGGACTATGATTTTAAACCCATCAACAGGAAATCACTGATGGTTGGGTGGTGTGTATGCGCAAAATAGGACAGTGCATATGCAGACATCTGCCATCAGACCTCCAAGTGCCATTGGTCACAGACCAATGATGGTCTACGGCCGGGTGGTCTTCTGGTTGCCGGCGGCCGTGCTCCACCCTCTACGGTCATCCCTCAGTGCTGGATTAACAGCAAGATGGATAGGGCAGTTGCCCAGTGCCCACCTTACACATAGCTAGGATACTGTGGTATAATGTAACCAGGGGGTTCAGTGTGACATAATGTAAACTGGGGGAACTGCAGTGTGCAGTTCAACATATCTGTGGTGCTGGTAGTATTTTCATGTTATATTTTAGAATACCATCACCAGTATATATTTTGACAATTCTATTGGTAGAGGCCCCCACAAGTTAGTTGTGCTGGTGACCCCACAAACCTTAATCCAACCCTGCCAACCCTAAGGTGTGGAGTGTGCGATCAATGTAGAAGACTGTGACCTGTCCTCTTGTGTGACAAGCTTAGTGAGAACAGGGCTGCATGCCACAAAGGCAGTGACATGATGTCAGGAGAAGAATGGAGGCAGCAGGAAGCTACAGACTGAGAGATCTATAGATCTATATAAATATATCTATATAGATCAGTTTTCTCACATTCTATATAAATGATTGTTGTTTGTTTGTGTGTTCTCTGTGCTGTGCTACACAAGCGACTTTTAACCTCTCTGCAGTGTGGTGATCTGCAGGTAACACGATTAAACAATATAATTGCCTTGCGTGAACTGTAGGCCAGAGCCGGCCATAGGCATAGGCAAACTAGACAATTGCATAGGGAATTTGATATGCCTAGGGGCATCAGCAGCTTCTGCTGATTAAAATGATATGCAGCATGCCTATATTCTGTGTGTAGCATTTCATATGCAGATACAGCCACAGTCTCACACAGTATATAGGCATGCAGCATATCAGTTTAATCAGCAGAAGCTGCTTGTGCAGCCTAGCCACATAGCAATGCAAATAAGATGCATTTTCATTTAAAAAAATGTGCCCGACATTAGCATTGAGGCAAGATTTCTGAGGACACATCTGTATCCAAGCAGAGGCAGAGGTCACAGTGTTAGTGGCAGGGTGAGTGCTGTATGCATGTGAGTGGGTTGGTTGAGCAGTAGTGTTCGGAATATGTGTAAGAAGCATTATGTGTGTCATGTAAAAATGCATTAATAATATGCAACATATGTGTAAGGGGCACTATGTGTAATAATGTGCGGCATATGTGTAACAGGGTACTACTGTATGTGTGTCATTATGTGTATAGGGGCACTAATAATGTGCAGCAAATGTGTAGGGGGCACTATGTGTGTCAGTGATTGTATAAGGGCATTAATAATGTGTAAGGGACATTATGTGTAAAAGGGCATTAATAAAGGTTGTCATAATGTGTAAGGCACATTATGTTTCTATGGACATTAATAATGTGTCTCATATGTGTAAGGGGCATTACTGTGTGGCATTATGTGTATAAGGTGCTCTACTATGTGGCATTGCGTATAGAAAGGGTACTACTGTGTCGTCTATTGTGAATAAAGAGCAATAGGGTGTGGTGTAATGTGAATAAGAAGCAATTCAGTGTGATGTAATGTGAATAAGGGGCTCTACTGTGAGGATAAATATATAAGGTAAAGTGATACTTCTGTGGGATGTAATATGAATTATGGACACTATCGCGTGATCAAATGTGAATAAAGTTGCAGTACTGTGTGGTGTAATTGGAATTGGGGTTACTATTGTGTGGCCATGCCCCTTGCCAGCAAAAACACACCCCTTTTGGGGCTGTGCGCCAAATGTGCGATCTGTTCCTATTTAAAATATAGGGGGTACAAACACCAAAATGAGGGCTGCTATGTATGAGGGGTGATGGTGCTGGGAAAGAGGTGCAAGGTCAGAGGCGGAACCAGCGGTGGTGCTAGGGGGCACCAGCCAAAATCTTGCCTAGGGCATCATATTGGTTATGGCCGGCTCTGCTGTAGGCCATTCATCTCCTGTGTGGAGTTTAGTAAGATGAGCAATTTATTGCCCCGTCAGGAGATGTTAGGCAATTCTGTCAGGAAACACTCACTTGATATAGAGAACACAAAGGAAGGTTCTCATTTTTATTTGGCCCGATCTAAGTACATTATATAATTTGAGTAAAGTCGCATTGTGTTTTCTTAAACGTTGTATAATAGATATTAGAAATACATTGTATAGCCTAAACCTGCACACATCTGCATACCATCCAATATTTTACACATAAAAATTGGTACAAATTAGGGAAAGGGGCGTGGTCACAGGTAAAGGGGTGTGGTCACATCCTTTTTCCTATACTTTCAATGGAAGTTTTCAAAGCCAAAAAACGGTACTGAGCATAAACAAAAAATAAAAAAGGTACAGTTGGAGGGTATGCATCTGTTGTTGGGTTTACAGATTTTGGCAGTTACCCAACACAACTTTCTGGGTTGTGATATGTAAAGTCAACATTAAAGAATGTCAGTATGGATAGACTGCCACATTTCATATGTTGACAATGCGATTTTGTATAGACTTAATTTAACCCTAACCCCAATAAAATCATCTGTCTACATTCATGCTGTCAACATTCAGTGTTGACTTTTAGACCATGTCAACATTCTGAATGTAGACTTAGGGGTACATTTACTAAGCGGTGATAAGAGCAGAGAAGTGGGCCTGTGGAGAAGTGCCCATGGCAACCAATCAGCACTGAAGTAACATCTATCATTTGCATACTATAAAATGATACAGAGCTGCTGATTGGTCGATGGGGAAATATCTCCACTGGTTCACTTCTCTGCTCTTATCACTGCTTAGTAAATGTACCCCTTAATGACTACATAGCTTCTGGGTAACATTTGTAAATGTGTTTGATTTTATATGTATAATAGCATTTGATAAATAGGCCCCTATGTGATAGAGAATCACCAAACTCTTAACCCTATAAAACCTAATACATAAAACAGGCAGAAAATAATATATAAATACTAATTCAATTAGGCGCGGTAAACTTTTGCCGAAAAAAAACCAAACATTTTTTTTTCCCTGCGAGTGTTGCCTAATGTTCATTATCAGGCAATTCAATTACCTTCCCAAAATTTTGCAGGGCTACGATCAGGTCTGAATTAGGGCCAATGTGTACACAGCCTAATGAACATAATGAGGAGAAACTCAGAAGTAATGGCAGCTGCTCTTGCCAGCATTCTGCTCTTTCTATGCTAAAGGAGCCCTGAAACAAACCATTAATACTTCAGTATATTAACTAATGGAATTCTTTTCTTGAGGATGCAGGTCTCTTGTGCGCAGGTGTGGCTGATGATATTGTTATTCTAAACTATTGTTACTTCCGTTGATTGATAAGCAACGGACCAATCCAAAAGATCGACACAGACTGTCTATACATAGGTCATGTGACTTAGGATGACAAGTGCCGAGTTATCAATGGGGCAGATGGAGCTACAGCTCCAAGCCTCCACATAATCATAAGATGATGATGACGACAACGAAAAGCCCCCCAGATGACAGCATGGTCTGCCATAAATAATTAGTATTAGAATTTTATTTCTTTTTCCCCCCTCACAAAATGATGCAATTTACCTACAATTCTCCCTGACAGTCTTTGTATACCCAGCAAAGTGCTGCAAATTTGGTGAGATTTCACTATAAAAATGATTAGACAAAGATGTATTATTCTAATTATTTTTTAGTCAAAACTCTGGAGTATACTGGAGTACGACACCCTGACCGCACATCACCGGTATTTGTGGAGACATTGGGCTGAGAGTGTAGGGATGTACATGCCCACATGGCACTGGCCACACCCACACAGTACTTGTTACATCTCCTCCCCTTCTCTCAATAGGCCTTTGGTCATATTCAGCCCTAGGCCTGAGTAACCCTTAATCCGACCCTGCATTCAGATCACCAAGTAGGCAGGGCAAAGTATACTATAGCGCTTTTTTCCCATTGTCTTGCCCATTCAGTGTACAGTGGACGGTGCTAGGATGTGTAGTTCCACAGCAGCTGGAGGGCCACAGGTTGAAGACCCATAGCCTAGGGTGTCGAGAAACCTTGCACCGGCCCTGGTAAGAAGTACGCAGTTTGTGGGGCATAGAGGAAAGAGACTGTATGGTCCACTGGTGATTGTATTAGCCAATATTGGCATCTAATTTATAGGAACTAAACTAGTGATGTGCATCGGACATTTTTCGGGTTTTGTGTTTTGGTTTTGGATTCGGTTCCGCGGCCGTGTTTTGGATTCGGATGCGTTTTGGCAAAACCTCCCTAAAAATTTTTTGTCAGATTCGGGTGTGTTTTGGATTTGGGTGTATTTGTACAAAAAACCCTCAAAAACAGCTTAAATCATAGAATTTGGGGGTCATTTTGATCCCATAGTATTTTCTCTGACGTCCTAGTGGATGCTGGGAACTCCGTAAGGACCATGGGGAATAGCGGCTCCGCAGGAGACTGGGCACAAAAAGTAAAAGCTTTAGACTAGCTGGTGTGCACTGGCTCCTCCCCCTATGACCCTCCTCCAAGCCTCAGTTAGATTTTTGTGCCCGAACGAGAAGGGTGCAGGCTAGGTGGCTCTCCTGAGCTGCTTAGAAGTAAAAGTTTAAATAGGTTTTTTTATTTTCAGTGAGTCCTGCTGGCAACAGGCTCACTGCATCGTGGGACTAAGGGGAGAAGAAGCGAACTCACCTGACTGCAGAGTGGATTGGGCGGAAGACGTTCCTGTCTTCAAATAAGGTAGCGCACAGCACTGCAGCTGTGCGCCATTGCTCTCAGCACACTTCACACTCCGGTCACTGAGGGTGCAGGGCGCTGGGGGGGAGCGCCCTGAGACGCAATAGAACACTATAAAAACCTTATATGGCTAAAGAAATGCATCACATATAGCTCCTGGGCTATATGGATGCATTTAACCCCTGCCAGTTTTCCTGAAAAAAGCGGGAGAAAAGGCCGCCGTGAAGGGGGCGGAGCCTTTCTCCTCAGCACACGAGCGCCATTTTCTTTCACAGCTCCGCTGGAAGGACGGCTCCCTGACTCTCCCCTGCAGTCCTGCTACAAGAATCAGGGTAAAACAAGAGAGGGGGGGCACTATTGGCAGCTAATATAAAACAGCAGCTATAAAGGGAGAAACACTTATATAAGGTTATCCCTGTATATATATAGCGCTCTGGTGTGTGCTGGCAAACTCTCCCTCTGTCTCCCCAAAGGGCTCGTGGGGTCCTGTCCTCTATTCAGAGCATTCCCTGTGTGTGTGCTGGGTGTCGGTACGATTGTGTCGACATGTATGAGGAGGAAAATGATGTGGAAGCAGAGCAATTGCCTGTGTTAGTGATGTCACCCCCTAGGGAGTCGACACCTGACTGGATGGTCGTATTTAAAGAATTACGTGACAATGTCAGCACTTTGCAAAAAACTGTTGACGACATGAGACAGCCGGCAAATCAATTAGTGCCTGTTCAGGCGTCTCAGACACCGTCAGGGGCGCTAAAACGCCCGTTACCTCAGATGGTCGACACAGACCCAGACACGGATACTGAATCCAGTGTCGACGGTGAGGAGACAAACGTAATGTCCAGTAGGGCCACACGTTACATGATCACGGCAATGAAGGAGGCATTGAACATTTCTGATACTACAAGTACCACAAAAAAGGGTATTATGTGGGGTGTGAAAAAACTACCCATAGTTTTTCCTGAATCAGATGAATTAAATGAGGTGTGTGATAAAGCGTGGGTTTCCCCCGATAAAAAACTGCTGATTTCTAATAAATTATTGGCACTATACCCTTTCCCGCCAGAGGTTAGGGCACGTTGGGAAACACCCCCTAGGGTAGATAAGGCGCTCACACGCTTATCAAAACAAGTGGCGTTACCGTCTCCTGATACGGCCGCCCTCAAGGAACCAGCTGATAGAAGGCTGGAAAATATCCTAAAAAGTATATACACACATACCGGTGTTATACTGCGACCAGCAATCGCCTCAGCCTGGATGTGCAGCGCTGGAGTGGCTTGGTCGGATTCCCTGACTGAAAATATTGATACCCTGGATAGGGACAGTATATTATTAACTATAGAGCATTTAAAGGATGCATTACTATATATGCGAGATGCACAGAGGGATATTTGCACCCTGGCATCTAGAGTGAGTGCGATGTCCATTTCTGCCAGAAGAACGTTATGGACGCGACAGTGGTCAGGTGATGCGGATTCCAAACGACATATGGAAGTATTGCCGTATAAAGGGGAGGAGTTATTTGGGGCCGGTCTATCGGACCTGGTGGCCACGGCAACGGCTGGAAAATCCACCTTTTTACCCCAGGTCACCTCTCAGCAGAAAAAGACACCGTCTTTTCAAACTCAGTCCTTTCGTCCCTATAAGGGCAAGCGGGAAAAAGGCCGCTCATTTCTGCCCCGGGGCAGAGGAAGGGGAAAAAGACTGCACAAGGCATCCTCTTCCCAGGAGCAGAAGCCCTCCCCCGCTTCTGCCAAGTCTTCAGCATGACGCTGGGGCTCTACAAGCGGACTCAGGCACGGTGGGGGCCGTCTCAAGAATTTCAGCGCGCAGTGGGCTCACTCGCAAGTGGACCCCTGGATCCTGCAGGTAGTATCACAGGGGTACAAATTGGAACTCGAGACGTCTCCCCCTCACCGGTTCCTGAAGTCTGCTCTACCAACGTCTCCCTCCGACAGGGAGGCAGTAATTGGAAGCTATTCACAAGCTGTATTTCCAGCAGGTGATAATCAAGGTACCCCTCCTACAACAGGGAAAGGGGTATTATTCCACGCTGTTTGTGGTACCGAAGCCGGACGGCTCGGTGAGACCAATTTTAAATCTAAAATCTTTGAACACTTACATAAAAAGGTTCAAATTCAAGATGGAGTCACTCAGAGCAGTGATAGCGAACCTGGAAGAAGGGGACTATATGGTATCTCTAGACATCAAAGATGCTTATCTCCATGTCCCAATCTACCCTTCTCACCAAGGGTACCTCAGGTTTGTGATACAAAACTGTCATTATCAGTTTCAGACGCTGCCGTTTGGATTGTCCACGGCACCACGGGTCTTTACCAAGGTAATGGCCGAAATGATGATTCTTCTTCGAAGAAAAGGCGTATTAATTATCCCTTACTTGGACGATCTCCTGATAAGGGCAAGGTCCAGGGAACAGTTAGAGGTCGGAGTAGCACTATCTCAGGTAGTGCTACGTCAGCACGGGTGGATTCTAAATATCCCAAAATCACAGCTGATTCCAACAACACGTCTACTGTTCCTAGGGATGATTCTGGACACAGTCCAGAAAAAGGTTTTTCTCCCGGAGGAGAAGGCCAGGGGGTTATCCAAACTAGTCAGGAACCTCCTAAAACCAGGACAAGTGTCAGTGCATCAATGCACGAGAGTCCTGGGAAAAATGGTGGCTTCTTACGAAGCGATTCCATTCGGAAGATTCCATGCAAGAACTTTTCAGTGGGATCTGCTGGACAAATGGTCCGGATCGCATCTTCAGATGCATCAGCGGATAACCCTATCTCCAAGGACAAGGGTGTCTCTCCTGTGGTGGTTACAGAAGGCTCATCTTCTAGAGGGCCGCAGATTCGGTATTCAGGATTGGATGCTGGTGACCACGGATGCCAGCCTGAGAGGCTGGGGAGCAGTCACACAGGGAAAAAATTTCCAGGGCCTGTGGTCAAGCATGGAAACGTCTCTTCACATAAATATCCTAGAACTAAGGGCCATTTACAATGCCCTAAGTCAAGCAAGGCCTCTGCTTCAGGGTCAACCGGTATTGATCCAGTCGGACAACATCACGGCTGTCGCCCACGTGAACAGACAGGGCGGCACAAGAAGCAGGAGGGCAATGGCAGAAGCTGCAAGGATTCTCCGCTGGGCGGAAAATCATGTGATAGCACTGTCAGCAGTGTTCATTCCAGGAGTGGACAACTGGGAAGCAGACTTCCTCAGCAGACACGACCTCCACCCGGGGGAGTGGGGACTTCATCCAGAAGTCTTCCAAGTTATAGTAAACCGTTGGGAAAAACCAAAGGTGGACATGATGGCGTCCCGTCTCAACAAGAAACTGGACAGATATTGCGCCAGGTCAAGGGACCCTCAGGCAATAGCGGTGGACGCTCTGGTAACACCGTGGGTGTTCCAGTCGGTGTATGTGTTCCCTCCTCTGCCTCTCATACCAAAAGTACTGAGAATCATAAGAAGGAGAGGAGTAAGAACGATACTCGTGGCTCCGGATTGGCCAAGAAGAACTTGGTACCCGGAGCTGCAAGAGATGCTCACGGAGGACCCGTGGCCTCTACCTCTAAGGAAGGACCTGCTCCAGCAGGGACCTTGTCTGTTCCAAGACTTACCGCGGCTGCGTTTGACGGCATGGCGGTTGAACGCCGGATCCTGAAGGAAAAAGGCATTTCAGATGAAGTCATCCCTACCCTGATCAAAGCCAGGAAGGATGTAACCGCAAAACATTATCACCGCATTTGGCGGAAATATGTTGCGTGGTGTGAGGCCAAGAAGGCCCCTACAGAGGAATTTCAACTGGGTCGTTTCCTACATTTCCTGCAAGCAGGATTGTCTATGAGCCTAAAATTAGGATCCATTAAGGTTCAAATTTCGGCCCTGTCGATCTTCTTCCAGAAAGAACTGGCTTCAGTGCCTGAAGTTCAGACGTTTGTCAAAGGGGTACTGCATATACAGCCTCCTTTTGTGCCTCCAGTGGCACCTTGGGATCTCAATGTAGTTTTAGGGTTCCTAAAATCACATTGGTTCGAACCACTTGCCACGGTGGATTTAAAATATCTCACATGGAAAGTGGTAATGCTGTTGGCCCTGGCTTCAGCCAGGCGCGTATCAGAATTGGCGGCTTTATCCTATAAAAGCCCTTACCTGATATTTCATTCGGATAGGGCGGAATTGAGGACTCGTCCTCAATTTCTCCCTAAGGTGTTTTCAGCTTTTCACATGAACCAACCTATTGTGGTACCTGCGGCTACTAGGGACTTGGAGGACTCCAAGTTGCTGGACGTAGTCAGGGCCCTGAAAATATATGTTTCCAGGACGGCTGGAGTCAGAAAATCTGACTCGCTGTTTATACTGTATGCACCCAACAAGCTGGGTGCTCCTGCTTCTAAGCAGACGATTGCTCGTTGGATTTGTAATACAATTCAGCTTGCACATTCTGTGGCAGGCCTGCCACAGCCAAAATCTGTTAAAGCCCATTCCACAAGGAAGGTGGGCTCATCTTGGGCGGCTGCCCGAGGGGTCTCGGCCTTACAACTTTGCCGAGCAGCTACTTGGTCAGGGGCAAACACATTTGCTAAATTCTACAAATTTGATACCCTGGCTGAGGAGGACCTTGAGTTCTCTCATTCGGTGCTGCAGAGTCATCCGCACTCTCCCGCCCGTTTGGGAGCTTTGGTATAATCCCCATGGTCCTTACGGAGTTCCCAGCATCCACTAGGACGTCAGAGAAAATAAGAATTTACTTACCGATAATTCTATTTCTCGTAGTCCGTAGTGGATGCTGGGCGCCCATCCCAAGTGCGGATTGTCTGCAATACTTGTATATAGTTATTGTTACAAACAAATCGTGTTGTTTATTGTTGGGAGCCATCTTTTCAGAGGCTCCTACGTTTATCATACTGTTAACTGGGTTCAGATCACAAGTTGTACGGTGTGATTGGTGTGGCTGGTATGAGTCTTACCCGGGATTCAAAATCCTTCCTTATTGTGTACGCTCGTCCGGGCACAGTATCCTAACTGAGGCTTGGAGGAGGGTCATAGGGGGAGGAGCCAGTGCACACCAGCTAGTCTAAAGCTTTTACTTTTTGTGCCCAGTCTCCTGCGGAGCCGCTATTCCCCATGGTCCTTACGGAGTTCCCAGCATCCACTACGGACTACGAGAAATAGAATTATCGGTAAGTAAATTCTTATTATTAACCTCAATAACCATAATTTCCACTCATTTCCAGTCTATTCTGAACACCTTACACCTCACAATATTATTTTTAGTCCTAAAATTTGCACCAAGGTTGCTGGATGACTAAGCTAAGCGACCCAAGTGGCCGACACAAACACCTGACCCATCTAGGAGTGGCACTGCAGTGTCAGACAGGATGGCAGATTTAAAAAATAGTCCCCAAACAGCACATGATGCAAAGAAAAAAAGAGGTGCACCAAGGTCGCTGGATGGCTAAGCTAAGCGACCCAAGTGGCTGACACAAACACCTGGCCCATCTAGGAGTGGCACTGCAGTGTCAGACAGGATGGCAGATTTAAAAAATAGTCCCAAAACAGCACATGAAGCAAAGAAAAAAAGAGGTACAATGAGGTAGATGTGTGACTAAGCTAAGCGACCCAAGTGGCCGACACAAACACCTGGCCCATCTAGGAGTGGCACTGCAGTGTCAGACAGGATGGCACTTCAAAAAATAGCCCCCAAACAGCACATGATGCAAAGAAAAAAAGAGGTGCACCAAGGTCGCTGGATGGCTAAGCTAAGCGAACCAAGTGGCTGACACAAACACCTGGCCCATCTAGGAGTGGCACTGCAGTGTCAGACAGGATGGCAGATTTAAAAAATAGTCCCCAAACAGCACATGATGCAAAGAAAAAAATAAGAATTTACTCACCGGTAATTCTATTTCTCGTAGTCCGTAGTGGATGCTGGGTACTCCGTAAGGACCATGGGGTATAGACGTGCTCCGCAGGAGACTGGGCACTCTTAAAAGAAAGATTAGGTACTATATCTGGTGTGCACTGGCTCCTCCCTCTATTCTAGTCGCCCATTTAAAAGGAAAGGTGGTCCCCCACCCCGCTCTCGCCTGTCCAAACATGGCCAATGCCTCAGACTTCCCATAATTGATAGAGAATCCTGCGAAAGAAGAAAAGTGGTCGATTGTGGTAATCAGCTGAAGAATCGAAAGGTGGGGGTTGGACATAAAAAGGAGAAGGTCATCAGCGAACGCTACCACCCTCAGTTCCTGAGTGCCCACGGCAATGCCTCTGTAGTCTCTATGTAACAGAATATATCTTATGAGGGGTTCTAATGCTAGATTATTGTCTGGTGCCTCTTTCCAGTGTGAAGGGGGCAGATGCCACACTGTTAACTAAAACTTGCGCTACAGGGTTAGTGTATATGGTCCGCACCAAGTTACAGAACAATGTGCCAAACCATTGGTGGGCAAGTACTCTAGTCAGATGAGGCCAGGCGATCTTATCAAACGCCTTTTCTGCATCTAGATTTATAATAATATTGCTTTTGGCCTGACAGAAATGAGTGTGAGATATTGCAGCCAAGGCCGCTCTTATACCCCGTGTGGACTGTCTACCCCTGACAAAACCCATCTGCGCAGGTGAAATTAGGCGGGGCAAGCAAGTCTGAAATCTGTTAGCCATTATCTTAGTTAAGATTTTAAAATCCTGGTTGAGGAGTGAGATAGGGCGGTATGACCCCACCAGGGTGGGATCCTTGCCAGGCTTTGCAAGTACAATGAGCCGTGCTTCATTAAAACGAAGGGGAGTCTCTCCTGTCGTAAGGATATGGTTATATAGCTTGGTTAGAATAGGAAGTATTTCAGCATTAAGCATCTTATAGAATTCGGCACTGAAGCCGTCAGGGCCAGGGCTCTTTCCATTAGGGAGAGACTTAATGGTGGTCCGAACCTCATCATCGGTAATAGGAGCAACCAACAAGTCTCTCTCCTCTGACTTGAGCACCGGTAACTGTGCTTTGCTCAAAAAGGATTGGCCATCCAATGCATCGTCAGTGTCCGCGGCATACAGAGATTTATAGAAACGCATAAAAGCAGAACAAATGTCAGTAGGATTAGAAAGGATGGTTCCAGAACTGTGCAAAGCATCGACCCATGTTTTGTTCCGAGGTCCCCTGACTAGATTAGCCAGAAGTTTCCCTGACTTATTTCCCCATTTATGAAACCTATTCCTGCCATAGTCATAGCTCGTTTGGGCCTGTTCGATAAGATAGGTGTCATAGATTTGTTTTGCCATGAGGTACGTTTCCCTATGAGTGGGACTGTCACATCGTATGTAAGTACGATAAGCAGGCGTGAGCGCAGCGCTCAGCTCTTGTAATTTAGAATTGAATTTCTTATGCTTAGAATTGACATAAGAAATAATGTGTCCTCTGAGGACAGCCTTAGAGGCCCCTCAAAAAGTGGGGCATTAGGTTCTTGTTCCAAATTGTCAGTGACGTAGTTAAGCCAGGTGTGTTTAAGATGTAGCAAAAAATCCTCCGATTGTGCAAGATATGCCGGAAATCTCCAACATTTGGAGATACATTGAGGTAAAGCTAAGTGTAGGGATAGAGTTATGGGGGCATGGTCCGAAATAATTATATCTTTGATTGAAGTGTGAGATACTTTAAAGAAAATAAGAATTTACTCACCGGTAATTCTATTTCTCGTAGTCCGTAGTGGATGCTGGGGACTCCCTAAGGACCATGGGGAATAGACGGGCTCCGCAGGAGACTGGGCACTCTAAAGAAAGATTAGGTACTATCTGGTGTGCACTGGCTACTCCCTCTATGCCCCTCCTCCAGACCTCAGTTAAGGAAACTGTGCCCGGAAGAGCTGACATTACAAGGAAAGGATTTTGGAATCCAGGGTAAGACTCATACCAGCCACACCAATCACACCATACAACTTGTGATAACTTTTTACCCAGTTAACAGTATGAACAACAACCCAGCATCACTCAACGGATGGCTCATAACAATAACCCTTTATTAAGCAATAACTATATACACGTATTGCAGAAAGTCCGCACTTGGGCGACCATGGGGATTATACCAAAGCTCCCAAACGGGCGGGAGAGTGCGGATGACTCTGCAGCACCGAATGGGCAAACACAAGGTCCTCCTCAGCCAGGGTATCAAACTTGTAGAACTTTGCAAATGTGTTTGAACCTGACCAAGTAGCAGCTCGGCAAAGATGTAAAGCCGAGACCCCTCGGGCAGCCGCCCAAAAAGAGCCCACCTTTCTTGTGGAATGGGCTTTCACTGATTTTGGATGCGGCAATCCAGCCGCAGAATGAGCCTGCTGAATCGTGTTACAGATCCAGCGAGCAATAGTTTGCTTTGAAGCAGGAGCACCCAGCCTGTTGGATGCATACAGGATAAACAGTGAGTCCGTCTTCCTGACTCCAGCTGTTCTGGTGACATAAATCTTCAAAGCCCGGACTATGTCCATCAACTTGGAGTCCTCCAAGTCACGAGTAGCCGCGGGCACCACAATAGGTTGGTTTAAATTAAAAGATGACACCACCTTTGGCAGAAATTGTGGACGAGTCCGCAATTCTGCCCTGTCCATATGGAAAACCAGATAGGGGCTTTTACATGACAAAGCCGCCAATTCTGACACCCGCCTAGCCGAAGCCAAAGCCAACAGCATGACCACTTTCCACGTGAGATACTTTAGTTCCACAGTTTTAAGTGGCTCAAACCAGTGGGATTTCAGGAAATCCAACACCACATTAAGATCCCATGATGCCACTGGTGGCACAAAAGGGGGCTGAATATGCAGCACTCCCTTAACAAACGTCTGAACCTCAGGCAGTGAAGCCAGTTCTTTTTGAAAGAAAATGGATAGGGCCAAAATCTGGACCCTTATGGACCCTAATTTTAGGCCCAAAGTCACCCCTGACTGTAAGAAGTGCAGGAATCGATCCAGCTGGAATTCCTCTGTAGGGACCTTCCTGGCCCCACACCAAGCAACATATTTTCACCATATACGGTGATAATGTTTTGCTGTCACGTCCTTCCGAGCCTTTATCAGCGTAGGAATAACTTCATCCGGAATGCCCTTTTCTGCTAGGATCTGGCGTTCAACCGCCATGCCGTCAAACGCAGCCGTGGTAAGTCTTGGAACAGACAGGGCCCTTGTTGCAACAGGTCCTGTCTGAGAGGCAGAGGCCAGGGGTCCTCTGTGATAATCTCTAGTAGTTCTGGGTACCAAGTCCTTCTTGGCCAATCCGGAACAATGAGTATTGTTCTCACTCCTCTTTTTCTTACTATTCTCAGCACCTTGGGTATGGTAAGAGGAGGAAACACATAGACCGACTGGAACACCCACGGTGTTGCTAGTGCGTCCACAGCTATCGCCTGAGGGTCCCTTAACCTGGCGCAATATCTTTTTAGCTTTTTGTTGAGGTGTGACGCCATCATGTCCACCTGTGGCAGTTCCCATCGATCTGCGATCTGCGTGAAGACTTCCTGATGAAGTCCCCACTCTCCCGGGTGGAGGTCGTGTCTGCTGAGGAAGTCTGCTTCCCAGTTGTCCACTCCCAGAATGAACACTGCTGACAGTGCTAGCACGTGATTCTCCGCCCAACGAAGAATCTTTGTGGCTTCCGCCATTGCCACCCTGCTTCTTGTGCCGCCCTGGCGGTTTACATGGGCGACCGCCGTGATGTTGTCTGACTGAATCAGCACTGGTTGGTCTCGAAGCAGAGGCTCCGCTTGACTCAGGGTGTTGTATATGGCCCTTAGTTCCAGCAGATTTATGTGCAGACAAGTCTCCTGACTTGACCACAACCCTTGGAAGTTTCTTCCCTGAATGACTGCCCCCCATCCGCGGAGGCTTGCATCCGTGGTCACCAGGACCCAGTCCTGTATGCCGAACCTGCGGCCCTCGAGGAGGTGGGCACTTTGCAGCCACCACAGAAGAGACACCCTGGCCCTGGGGGACAGGGTGATCAGACGATGCATCTGAAGATGTGACCCGGACCACTTGTCCAGCAGATCCCACTGAAAGATCCTTGCATGGAATCTGCCGAATGGAATGGCTTCGTATGACGCCACCATCTTTCCCAGGACTCGTATGCAGTGATGCACCGATACCTGTTTTGATTTTAGGAGGTCTCTGACCAGAGTCACAAGCTCCTGTGCCTTCTCCTCCGGGAGAAACACCTTCATCTGGACTGTGTCCAGAATCATGCCCAGGAAGGGCAGACGCGTCGTAGGAATCAGCTGCGACTTTGGGATGCTCAGAATCCAACCGTGTCGACGCAACACTTCCTGAGAGTGTGCTACGCTGATCAACAACTGCTCCCTGGACCTCGCCTTTATGAGGAGATCGTCCAAGTATGGGATAATTTTGACCCCTTGCTTCCGAAGGAGCACCATCATCTCTGCCATCACCTTGGTAAAAATTCTCGGTGCCGTGGACAGGCTAAACGGCAACGTCTGGAATTGGTAATGACAGTCCTGTACCACAAACCTGAGGTACTCCTGATGAGGCGGATAAATGGGGACATGCAAGTAAGCATCCTTGATGTCCAGAGATACCATAAAATCTCCCTCTTCCAGGCTTGCAATGACCGCTCTAAGCGATTCCATTTTGAATTTGAATTTCTTCAGATAGATGTTCAGGGATTTTAAATTCAGAATGGGTCTGACCGAACCGTCCGGTTTCGGTACCACAAACATAGTGGAATAGTAGCCCCTTCCCCTTTGAAGGGGGGGAACCTCTACCACCACCTGCTGGAGAAAAAGTTTGTGAATTGCCGCCAGCACTACCTCCCTTTCCATGGGGGAAGCTGGCAAGGCCGATTTTAGGTAACAGTGAGGGGGGGTCACTTCGAATTCCAGCTTGTATCCCTGAGATACAATTTGAATAGCCCAAGGATCTACCAGTGAGCGAACCCACTGGTTGCTGAAATTTCGGAGACGCGCCCCCACCGCTTCTGGCTCCGCCTGTGGAGCCCCAGCGTCATGCGGTGGATTTAGTGGAAGCCGGGGAGGACTTTTGTTCCTGGGAACTGGCTGCGTGGTGCAGCTTTTTTCCTCTACCCCTGCCTCTGGCAAGAAAGGATGCACCTCTGACTTTCTTGCTCTTTTGCGAGCGAAAGGACTGCATTTGGTAATATGGTGCTTTCTTAGGTTGTGGAGGTACATAAGGCAACAAATTTGACTTCCCAGCCGTAGCTGTGGAAACTAGGTCCGAGAGACCGTCCCCAAACAATTCCTCACCCTTATAAGGTAAAACCTCCATGTGTGTAAACAGACTTCAGGATAGCTTCCTGCTTTCTATCTGCAGGATCCTTAAGGGCAGCCGTATCCTGAGACGGCAGGGCCACCCTTTTAGACAAGCGCCTCAACGCCCTGTCTATCCTGGGCGAGGATTCCCAGCGTAACCTGTCCGTTGGCGGGAAAGGATACGCCATCAGCAATCTTTTGCAAATCACTTGCTTCCTATCCGGGGAATCCCACGCTTTTTCACCTAATTCATTCAATTCATGTGACGGGGGAAAAGTCACTTCTTGCTTTTTCTCCCCCTACATATAAAACCTTTTGTCAGGGACAGGATTTTCCTCAGAAATGTGCAATACATCCTTCATTGCCACAATCATGTAGCGGATAGCCTTAGTCATTTTAGGCTGCAATTTTGCCTCATCGTCGTCGACACTGGAATCAGAGTCTGTGTCGACATCTGTGTCAACTAACTGGGATATTGGGCGCTTTTGAGACCCTGACGGCCTCTGCGCTGTGGGAGCAGGCATGGGTGGAGACCCTGACTGTCCCAAGGCTACAGCTGTATCCAATCTGTTATGTGTGGAGCTTACATTATTATTTAACACCTTCCACATATCCATCCAATCCGGTGTCGGCACCGTCGGGGGCGACACCACATCTGTTTGCACTTGCTCTGCCTCCACGTATCCTTCCTCATCAAACATGTCGACACAGGCGTACCGACACACCGCACACACACAGGGAATGCTCAGACTGAGGACAGGACCCCACAAAGGCTTTTTGGGGAGACAGAGAGAGAGTATGCCAGCACACACCCCAGCGCTATATAACCCAGGAATTACACAGTACTGTAGTGTTTACCCGGTAGCTGCCGTTTTTATATTATATATGTATGCGCCTAAATTTATGTGCCCCCCTTCTCCTTTTTATCTAATGCACCTGTATACTGCAGGGGAGAGCCTGGGGAGCGTCCTTCCAGCGGAGCTGTGAAGAGAAAATGGCACTTGTGTGCTGAGGAAGAAGGCCCCGCCCCCTCAGCGGCGGGCTTCTGTCCCGTGTCTCAAGTGTAAAAATGGCGGGGGCTCGCACCTATATACAGTGCCTGACTGTATATATGTGTATTTTGCCATCAGGTATCTTAATTGCTGCCCAGGGCGCCCCCTCCTGCGCCCTGCACCCTACAGTGACCGGAGTGTGCGGGCGTGCTGTGGGAGCAATGGCGCACAGCTGCAGTGCTGTGCGCTACCTTTAGTGAAGACAGGAGTCTTCTGCCACCGATTTCAAAGTCTTCTTTGCTTCTGTACTTCTGGCTCTGCGAGTGGGGACGGCGGCGCGGCTCTGGGAACGGACGATCAAGGTTAGGGTCCTGTGTTCGATCCCTCTGGAGCTAATGGTGTCCAGTAGCCTAAGAAGCGCAACCTAGCCACAGTTAGTAGGTTTGCTTCTCTCCCCTCAGTCCGTCGTAGCAGAGAGTCTGTTGCCAGCAGAAGCTCTCTGAAAATAAAAAACCTAACAAAATACTTTCTTTACTAGTAAGCTCAGGAGAGCCCACTAGGAGCACCCAGCTCTGGCTGGGCACAGATTCTAACTCAGGTCTGGAGGAGGGGCATAGAGGGAGGAGCCAGTGCACACCAGATAGTACCTAATCTTTCTTTAGAGTGCCCAGTCTCCTGCAGAGCTCGTCTATTCCCCATGTTCCTTACGGAGTCCCCAGCATCCACTAGGACGTTAGAGAAAAGGTGTTTAGATAAGAATAGATAATCAATGCGAGAGTGAGTGGAGTGTGGATGTGAGTAAAAAGTAGAGATGAGCGCCGGAAATTTTTCGGGTTTTGTGTTTTGGTTTTGGGTTCGGTTCCGCGGCCGTGTTTTGGGTTCGACCGCGTTTTGGCAAAACCTCACCGAATTTTTTTTGTCGGATTCGGGTGTGTTTTGGATTCGGGTGTTTTTTTCAAAAAACCCTAAAAAACAGCTTAAATCATAGAATTTGGGGGTAATTTTGATCCCAAAGTATTATTAACCTCAAAAAACATAATTTACACTCATTTTCAGCCTATTCTGAACACATCACACCTCACAATATTATTTTTAGTCCTAAAATTTGCACCGAGGTCGCTGTGTGAGTAAGATAAGCGACCCTAGTGGCCGACACAAACACCGGGCCCATCTAGGAGTGGCACTGCAGTGTCACGCAGGATATCCCTTCCAAAAAAACCCTCCCCAAACAGCACATGACGCAAAGAAAAAAAGAGGCGCAATGAGGTAGCTGTGTGAGTAAGATTAGCGACCCTAGTGGCCGACACAAACACCGGGCCCATCTAGGAGTGGCACTGCAGTGTCACGCAGGATGTCCCTTCCAAAAAACCCTCCCCAAACAGCACATGACGCAAAGAAAAAAAGAGGCGCAATGAGGTAGCTGACTGTGTGAGAAAGATAAGCGACCCTAGTGGCCGACACAAACACCGGGCCCATCTAGGAGTGGCACTGCAGTGTCACGCAGGATGTCCCTTCCAAAAAACCCTCCCCAAACAGCACATGACGCAAAGAAAAAAAGAGGCGCAATGAGGTAGCTGACTGTGTGAGAAAGATAAGCGACCCTAGTGGCCGACACAAACACCGGGCCCATCTAGGAGTGGCACTGCAGTGTCACGCAGGATGTCCCTTCCAAAAAACCCTCCCCAAACAGCACATGACGCAAAGAAAAAAAGAGGCGCAATGAGGTAGCTGTGTGAGTAAGATTAGCGACCCTAGTGGCCGACACAAACACCGGGCCCATCTAGGAGTGGCACTGCAGTGTCACGCAGGATGTCCCTTCCAAAAAACCCTCCCCAAACAGCACATGACGCAAAGAAAAAAAGAGGCGCAATGAGGTAGCTGACTGTGTGAGAAAGATAAGCGACCCTAGTGGCCGACACAAACACCGGGCCCATCTAGGAGTGGCACTGCAGTGTCACGCAGGATGTCCCTTCCAAAAAACCCTCCCCAAACAGCACATGACGCAAAGAAAAAAAGAGGCGCAATGAGGTAGCTGTGTGAGAAAGATAAGCGACCCTAGTGGCCGACACAAACACCGGGCCCATCTAGGAGTGGCACTGCAGTGTCACGCAGGATGTCCCTTCCAAAAAACCCTCCCCAAACAGCACATGACGCAAAGAAAAATAAAAGAAAAAAGAGGTGCAAGATGGAATTGTCCTTGGGCCCTTCCCACCCACCCTTATGTTGTATAAACAAAACAGGACATGCACACTTTAACCAACCCATCATTTCAGTGACAGGGTCTGCCACACGACTGTGACTGAAATGACGGGTTGGTTTGGACCCCCACCAAAAAAGAAGCAATTAATCTCTCCTTGCACAAACTGGCTCTACAGAGGCAAGATGTCCACCTCATCATCATCCTCCGATATATCACCGTGTACATCCCCCTCCTCACAGATTATCAATTCGTCCCCACTGGAATCCACCATGTCAGCTCCCTGTGTACTTTGTGGAGGCAATTGCTGCTGGTCAATGTCTCCGCGGAGGAATTGATTATAATTCATTTTAATGAACATCATCTTCTCCACATTTTCTGGATGTAACCTCGTACGCCGATTGCTGACAAGGTGAGCGGCGGCACTAAACACTCTTTCGGAGTACACACTTGTGGGAGGGCAACTTAGGTAGAATAAAGCCAGTTTGTGCAAGGGCCTCCAAATTGCCTCTTTTTCCTGCCAGTATAAGTACGGACTGTGTGACGTGCCTACTTGGATGCGGTCACTCATATAATCCTCCACCATTCTATCAATGGTGATAGAATCATATGCAGTGACAGTAGACGACATGTCCGTAATGGTTGTCAGGTCCTTCAGTCCGGACCAGATGTCAGCATCAGCAGTCGCTCCAGACTGCCCTGCATCACCGCCAGCGGGTGGGCTCGGAATTCTGAGCCTTTTCCTCGCACCCCCAGTTGCGGGAGAATGTGAAGGAGGAGATGTTGACAGGTCGCGTTCCGCTTGACTTGACAATTTTCTCACCAGCAGGTCTTTGAAACCCAGCAGACTTGTGTGCGCCGGAAAGAGAGATCCAAGGTAGGTTTTAAATCTAGGATCGAGCACGGTGGCCAAAATGTAGTGCTCTGATTTCAACAGATTGACCACCCGTGAATCCTTGTTAAGCGAATTAAGGGCTCCATCCACAAGTCCCACATGCCTAGCGGAATCGCTCTGTCTTAGCTCCTCCTTCAATGTCTCCAGCTTCTTCTGCAAAAGCCTGATGAGGGGAATGACCTGACTCAGGCTGGCAGTGTCTGAACTGACTTCACGTGTGGCAAGTTCAAAAGGTTGCAGAACCTTGCACAACGTTGAAATCATTCTCCACTGCGCTTGAGACAGGTGCATTCCACCTCCTATATCGTGGTCAGTTGTATAGGCTTGAATGGCCTTTTGCTGCTCCTCCAACCTCTGAAGCATATAGAGGGTTGAATTCCACCTCGTTACCACCTCCTGCTTCAGATGATGGCAGGGCAGGTTCAGGCGTTTTTGGTGGTGCTCCAGTCTTCTGTACGTGCTGCCTGTACGCCGAAAGTGTCCCGCAATTTTTCTGGCCACCGACAGCATCTCTTGCACGCCCCTGTCGTTTTTTAAAAAATTCTGCACCACCAAATTCAAGGTATGTGCAAAACATGGGACGTGCTGGAATTTGCCCAGATGTAATGCACGCACAATATTGCTGGCGTTGTCCGATGCCACAAATCCACAGGAGAGTCCAATTGGGGTAAGCCATTCCGCGATGATCTTCCTCAGTTGCCGTAAGAGGTTTTCAGCTGTGTGCGTATTCTGGAAACCGGTGATACAAAGCGTAGCCTGCCTAGGAACGAGTTGGCGTTTGCGAGATGCTGCTACTGGTGCCGCCGCTGCTGTTCTTGCGGCGGGAGTCCATACATCTACCCAGTGGGCTGTCACAGTCATATAGTCCTGACCCTGCCCTGCTCCACTTGTCCACATGTCCGTGGTTAAGTGGACATTGGGTACAGCTGCATTTTTTAGGACACTGGTGACTCTTTTTCTGAGGTCTGTGTACATTTTCGGTATCGCCTGCCTAGAGAAATGGAACCTAGATGGTATTTGGTACCGGGGACACAGTACCTCCAACAAGTCTTTAGTTGGCTCTGCAGTAATGATGGATACCGGAACCACGTTTCTCACCACCCAGGATGTCAAGGCCTCAGTTATCCGCTTTGCAGTAGGATGACTGCTGTGATATTTAATCTTCCTCGCAAATGACTGTTGGACAGTCAATTGCTTGGTGGAAGTAGTAAAAGTGGTCTTACGACTTCCTCTCTGGGATGACCATCGACTCCCAGCAGCAACAACAGCAGCGCCAGCAGCAGTAGGCGTTACACGCAAGGATGCATCGGAGGAATCCCAGGCAGGAGAGGAATCGTCAGAATTGCCAGTGACATGGCCTGCAGGACTATTGGCATTCCTGGGGAAGGAGGAAATTGACACTGAGGGAGTTGGTGGGGTGGTTTGCGTGAGCTTGGTTACAAGAGGAAGGGATTTACTGGTCAGTGGAGTGCTTCCGCTGTCACCCAAAGTTTTTGAACTTGTCACTGACTTATTATGAATGCGCTGCAGGTGACGTATAAGGGAGGATGTTCCGAGGTGGTTAACGTCCTTACCCCTACTTATTACAGCTTGACAAAGGGAACACACGGCTTGACACCTGTTGTCCGCATTTCTGGTGAAATACCTCCACACCGAAGAGCTGATTTTTTTGGTATTTTCACCTGGCATGTCAACGGCATATTCGTCCCACGGACAACAGGTGTCTCCCCGGGTGCCTGACTTAAACAAACCACCTCACCATCAGAATCCTCCTTGTCAATTTCCTCCCCAGCGCCAGCAACACCCATATCCTCCTCATCCTGGTGGACTTCAACACTGACATCTTCAATCTCACTATCAGGAACTGGACTGCGGGTGCTCCTTCCAGCACTTGCAGGGGGCGTGCAAATGGTGGAAGGCGCATGCTCTTCACATCCAGTGTTGGGAAGGTCAGGCATCGCAACCGACACAATTGGACTCTCCTTGTGGATTTGGGATTTCGAAGAACGCACAGTTCTTTGCTGTGCTTTTGCCAGCTTGAGTCGTTTCATTTTTCTAGCGAGAGGCTGAGTGCTTCCATCCTCATGTGAAGCTGAACCACTAGCCATGAACATAGGCCAGGGCCTCAGCCGTTCCTTGCCACTCCGTGTGGTAAATGGCATATTGGCAAGTTTACGCTTCTCCTCCGACAATTTTAGTTTAGGTTTTGGAGTCCTTTTTTTTCTGATATTTGGTGTTTTGGATTTGACATGCTCTGTACTATGACATTGGGCATCGGCCTTGGCAGACGACGTTGCTGGCATTTCATCGTCTCGGCCATGACTAGTGGCAGCAGCTTCAGCACGAGGTGGAAGTGGATCTTGATCTTTCCCTAATTTTGGAACCTCAACTTTTTTGTTCTCCATATTTTATAGGCAGAACTAAAAGGCACCTCAGGTAAACAATGGAGATGGATGGATTGGATACTAGTATACAATTATGGACGGACTGCCACGGTTAGGTGGTATAAAAAAACCACGGTTAGGTGGTATATATTATAATAATAATACAATTATGGATGGACGGACTGCCTGCCGACTGCCGACACAGAGGTAGCCACAGCCGTGAACTACCGCACTGTACACTGGTTGATAAAGAGATAGTAGTATACTCGTAACAACTAGTATGACACTATGACGACGGTATAAAGAAAGAAAAAAAAATACCACAGTTAGGTGGTATATATTATAATAATAATACAATTATGGATGGACGGACTGCCTGCCGACTGCCGACACAGAGGTAGCCACAGCCGTGAACTACCGCACTGTACACTGGTTGATAAAGAGATAGTAGTATACTCGTAACAACTAGTATGACACTATGACGACGGTATAAAGAAAGAAAAAAAAATACCACAGTTAGGTGGTATATATTATAATAATAATACAATTATGGATGGACGGACTGCCTGCCGACTGCCGACACAGAGGTAGCCACAGCCGTGAACTACCGCACTGTACACTGGTTGATAAAGAGATAGTAGTATACTCGTAACAACTAGTATGACACTATGACGACGGTATAAAGAAAGAAAAAAAAATACCACAGTTAGGTGGTATATATTATAATAATAATACAATTATGGATGGACGGACTGCCTGCCGACTGCCGACACAGAGGTAGCCACAGTCGTGAACTACCGCACTGTACACTGGTTGATAAAGAGATAGTAGTATACTCGTAACAACTAGTATGACACTATGACGACGGTATAAAGAATGAAAAAAAAACCACGGTTAGGTGGTATATATTATAATAATAATACAATTATGGATGGACGGACTGCCTGCCGACTGCCGACACAGAGGTAGCCACAGCCGTGAACTACCGCACTGTACACTGGTTGATAAAGAGATAGTAGTATACTCGTAACAACTAGTATGACACTATGACGACGGTATAAAGAAAGAAAAAAAAATACCACAGTTAGGTGGTATATATTATAATAATAATACAATTATGGATGGACGGACTGCCTGCCGACTGCCGACACAGAGGTAGCCACAGCCGTGAACTACCGCACTGTACACTGGTTGATAAAGAGATAGTAGTATACTCGTAACAACTAGTATGACACTATGACGACGGTATAAAGAATGAAAAAAAAACCACGGTTAGGTGGTATATATTATAATAATAATACAATTATGGATGGACGGACTGCCTGCCGACTGCCGACACAGAGGTAGCCACAGCCGTGAACTACCGCACTGTACACTGGTTGATAAAGAGATAGTAGTATACTCGTAACAACTAGTATGACACTATGACGACGGTATAAAGAATGAAAAAAAAACCACGGTTAGGTGGTATATATTATAATAATAATACAATTATGGATGGACGGACTGCCTGCCGACTGCCGACACAGAGGTAGCCACAGCCGTGAACTACCGCACTGTACACTGGTTGATAAAGAGATAGTAGTATACTCGTAACAACTAGTATGACACTATGACGACGGTATAAAGAAAGAAAAAAAAATACCACAGTTAGGTGGTATATATTATAATAATAATACAATTATGGATGGACGGACTGCCTGCCGACTGCCGACACAGAGGTAGCCACAGCCGTGAACTACCGCACTGTACACTGGTTGATAAAGAGATAGTAGTATACTCGTAACAACTAGTATGACACTATGACGACGGTATAAAGAATGAAAAAAAAACCACGGTTAGGTGGTATATATTATAATAATAATACAATTATGGATGGACGGACTGCCTGCCGACTGCCGACACAGAGGTAGCCACAGCCGTGAACTACCGCACTGTACACTGGTTGATAAAGAGATAGTAGTATACTCGTAACAACTAGTATGACACTATGACGACGGTATAAAGAATGAAAAAAAAACCACGGTTAGGTGGTATATATTATAATAATAATACAATTATGGATGGACGGACTGCCTGCCGACTGCCGACACAGAGGTAGCCACAGCCGTGAACTACCGCACTGTACACTGGTTGATAAAGAGATAGTAGTATACTCGTAACAACTAGTATGACACTATGACGACGGTATAAAGAATGAAAAAAAAAACACGGTTAGGTGGTATATATTATAATAATAATACAATTATGGATGGACGGACTGCCTGCCGACTGCCGACACAGAGGTAGCCACAGCCGTGAACTACCGCACTGTACACTGGTTGATAAAGAGATAGTAGTATACTCGTAACAACTAGTATGACACTATGACGGTATAAAGAATGAAAAAAAAACCACGGTTAGGTGGTATATATTATAATAATAATACAATTATGGATGGACGGACTGCCTGCCGACTGCCGACACAGAGGTAGCCACAGCCGTGAACTACCGCACTGTACACTGGTTGATAAAGAGATAGTAGTATACTCGTAACAACTAGTATGACACTATGACGACGGTATAAAGAAAGAAAAAAAAATACCACAGTTAGGTGGTATATATTGTAATACAATTATGGATGGACGGACTGCCTGCCGAGTTCCGACTGCCGACACAGAGGTAGCCACAGCCGTGAACTACCGCACTGTACTGTGTCTGCTGCTAATATAGACTGGTTGATAAAGAGATAGTATACAATACATACAACAATATACTACTATACTGGTGGTCAGGCACTGGTCACCACTAGTCACACTGGCAGTGGCACTCCTGCAGCAAAAGTGTGCACTGTTTAATTTTAAATTAATATAATATTATGTACTCCTGGGGGCTCCTGCTATAACAACCTGCAGTGCTCCCCAGTCTCCCCCACAATTATTATAAGCTTTGCCTTTTATACATTGATGTGCAGCACACTGGGCTGAGCTGAGTGCACACAGACTGAGTCACACTGTGTGACTGGCTGCTGCTGTGTATCGTTTTTTTTCAGGCAGAGAACGGATATAGCAGAGAACGGATATATTATATTAAAATAAATAAAAGTTAACTAACAACAACTGCACTGGTCACTGTGGTAAACTCTGTCTGACTCTGCACAATCTCTCTCTCTCTTCTAATCTAATTTCTAATGGAGAGGACGCCAGCCACGTCCTCTCCCTATCAATCTCAATGCACGTGTGAAAATGGCGGCGACGCGCGGCTCCTTATATAGAATCCGAGTCTCGCGAGAATCCGACAGCGTCATGATGACGTTCGGGCGCGCTCGGGTTAACCGAGCAAGGCGGGAGGATCCGAGTCTGCTCGGACCCGTGAAAAAAACATGAAGTTCGTGCGGGTTCGGTTTCAGAGAAACCGAACCCGCTCATCTCTAGTAAAAAGTGTAGTCTCGATGGAGGGGGTGATGTATGCGCCAAGGGTCTAGTAAAGCAAGTTGAGAACAGAAAGAAAGAAGAAGATTAGAAGATGGTCCGGGTCTTTTAGTACTCACCCCCGATCTGTCCATGGATGGATCGACGACCGTGTTGAAGTCACCCCCTAAAATCAAATTCTGACCTTCCCAAGATAAGACTCTCTGGAGAACATTTGCAAAAAAAAGGTTATTAGATCCAGTAGGTGCATAAAGATTCAAAAAGGTATATATTGTGTTATCAATGGAGACATCCAACAAGAAAAACTACCCTCGGGATCTATACATTTTTTAAGAATCGAATACTGAAGATTCCTATGAAAGAAAATAGCAACACCCCTGGTTTTATTGGTGTAAGGAGCAGAGATACAATCTCCAATCCAAGGGGCTTTCAAGGAAGAAGAGGACGCATGTACCCAATGTTTCTCCTGTAAAAACACAACTTGAGGGGTCATACGAGAGAGGTGTGTGAGCACTTTTTTTCCGTTTGATGGGGTTATTAAAGCCCTCCACGTTCCAAGAAATTATATTAAAATCAAAGAGTGGAGCAACTAGCGGGCTAGAGGGTTGGGAAGTAGTATTGTCAGTCATACTACCCTATCCCCATAGATGGAGAGTAGAGCAGCAAAATGACATATGTAAAATGGTGTCCCTCCCAGTCCCAGCGAGCAAGGAGAGGCCAACCTATGGAGGACCAAGACCTATCATCCCAGCAGGCAAAAAAAACAAAAAAAACAATCAGAATCGACAAACTGAAAGAAAAATCCTTACTGAAAAGGGATATATCAGGCGCTTGTAGTTAAGCAATAATATTTAAACAATGCAAATACACATACACCTGTAAAGGCACAGTAGCTGCTCTCAAAAGGTGCTCTGAACACCTAATATACAAACCAATCTGTCTAAAATTAATTAAACAAAAGAGAGCGCATAGAGAATATATACCAATTTATTATTGGATAAAACACTTAAAATGTATTTATACTGATGGTTTAAAACATGAATGAATGAAACCGCACAAAAGGAAACCACTGAACTAACAATGATATAGGCTTGTAATCCCAAATGATTGTGGGAAAGAAAACGTTCTCAATGTAGCTGAGAGAGATAATGTTCAATGTCCCACCAAGCAGGTGATAACTAATGAGCAAAGCAATAGAACCGTAGCAGGTCCGCTTAATCCTCTTGAAAAATAAGTAACATTTGTAACAATGCAATAAGAATGTAACCGATTCCTCCCACAGCAAGTGGGTAGGCTACAACCCCCCGCCGCAATCCGACAGTGTGGTATCTCACCGCTGCAGATGAAGAGAGTGGTGGTCCGCTTCCAGAGCTCCTGGGCGATGCGGTAACACGGGCGCGGCGGTCAGATGCGGACAATGTCCCAGCAAGGGAGAAGGGGGGGAACCCACACCACGGCTGGAGCTGGTAACTGGAGGTGGAGGTAAAAGGCTGGATCAGCGCTGCGGCTGTAAAGTGCAGTAGTCAGGGCTCACAGTGATGCGGTAAATGTCCCTTATCCTTAACGCGTTTCTCCGACGTAGGGCAAGTCGGTTTCATCAGAAGGTCATTTTGAGGCACAAGAGTTGCCCTATTTAAGGTGATTGGTAGCCTATCAGCATTTTTCCTCACCAGAATTGCAATTGGAGTAACAGGTGCATAACAGGTGTTTCTAATCATTATGGCTTCCAACAGTTTCAAGCATACTTAAATTTATACATACAAGAGAAAACAACAATGTAATAGAGACCTTATAACAGACTAATTAAGTCTGATTTAAACGCACAAAACATGTAACAATCCATTTGAAAAGATAAATATAATAATGTGGCATCACGGAGAGAACATGATAAACCTAAATGCATGTAAAGTATATCATCCAGCGCATTCACAGTATCATTAATCCGTGTGGCTCACCACACTAATGCTTGAGACAAAAAACAACACTAGACTATGGAGACCCAGGTTCAAATCCCCCTTCTCAATCAATTGTTTTGCCATGAATTAATCATAAATATAGAGAGAATACACAACGTATATAATACGTACATAATCCCAATTTTTCAAAATACATACTTAATCATGAATAATAACCATAATACACATGGTAATTGGTATAGATGGTATAAGACAGGATAATGGAATAGATAGATAGAGATGAATAAATAATCCGACTTATATATTATTCATCTCTATACAATCATTAAGACCCTTGGGGAATAGGGTACCCAAAGTATAGATCCAAAAAGCTTCCCGTTTACATAGTACATTGAATCTATCCCCTCCTCTGATGGTGGGTTTAATGTATTCTACCCCCTGCACTTTTAAACATTTGATGTCCCCATCATGTTCCTGTAATACATGCCTCACCAGACTGTGTTGACTAGTACCCCTCCGTATATTGCCCCTATGCTCTAAAAAACGTATGTGTAGCATGCGTGTGGTGCGACCCACATATTGTGCACCACACATACAGCTGATGACATAGATAACATAACTAGTGCGGCAATCAATGACACTACATAGATCAAAGTAGGTCCGATATGTCGATGAATATACTTTAGTAGTTTTATCAATAATATGATCACATGTGGTACATTTGTGTCTATTACATTTGTAGCAACCCTTCAGTTTTGCCATATTTCTTAACCCCATAGTTCTATTAGATACTATATTCAATTCCGTTGAAGAAAAATGGCTGGGTGCTAGAAAGGTTTGTAAATTTGACGCTTTTTTAAAAATGATATCATCATCTAATACAGTAGACAAGATCCTATCCGTTTTTAAAATCGGATAGTTTTTCCGAATTATATTTTTAAGTTCTCTAGAACATGTATTGTATTTAGTTATAAACCTAGGTTGATGTATGTTAAAGGAGGATTCCTTTGTATCTCTCCGAACTAATAGGGAGTCCCTATTTTTTTGACGTGCTTCCACTAATGCTTCCTCTATGATGTTAACAGGGTTACCTTGATCTTTAAACGATGTGGTTAATTCAGATGCTTGTGTCTCAAATTGTTCAATGTGCGAACAGTTACGTCGGATTCTATAATATTGGCTTTTCGGGATATTATTAAGCCATGGACGAAAGTGGCAACTTCCATAGTTCAAAAAATTATTAGTGTCAACATCTTTATGATATGTTGAAGTGACCATTTGCTGATTACAGATAGATATATCAATATCTAAGAAATTGATACGTGATTCATGTGTAGTGCTCGTGAAGTGCAAACCAAATTCATTAGAATTGAGGTGCTCTAAAAATGATACAGTGGAAAGAAAGTCCCCCTCCCAAATAAAAAACAGGTCGTCGATGTAGCGACCATATAGGACCAGGTTCGTCCCGAATGGGCCCCCCCAAATGAGGGATTCCTCAAGGCGGCCCATATAGAGATTGGCAAAACTCGGGGCGAACCTGGCTCCCATCGCCACACCGAGGACCTGTAAATAAAAGTGATTATCAAACGTAAAATAATTGTGAGATAAAATGAATTGAATGGCATCGATGATAAAGATGCGGAGTGCATCTTCCATAGACTCATCCTGTTCCAAATAGAATTTGGTAGCCAGTATCCCTTTATCATGGGGTATATTACTGTAAAGGGATTCCACATCACACGTCATGAGCCTATAGCCTTTTTTCCACTCCACATTCTTAATTAAATTAAAAAAATGAGTGGTGTCCCTAATATGTGATTTAAGTGCAGTGACGTGCGGCTGTAAAAAAAAACATCAACAAAGGATGGCAAATTGGAAGTGAGGGACCCTACACCAGAAATAATAGGACGACCAGGAGGTGCTTGGAGGGACTTGTGTATCTTAGGGAGGTGGTAATATGTGGGGATAATAGGATATTTATTAAATAAAAAAGCATATTCACTTTTAGAGATTGTGTCAGCTTTAACAGCCATGTCCAAAAGAAGTTTACATTCCAACTGAAAAACTTTTGTCGGATCAGTTTTTAACTGTGTATAGAATAAAGTATTGGTTAGTTGTCTATAGGCTTCCTTCAAATAATCAGCCCGATCCTGTACTATGGTCCCACCCCCCTTATCAGCTGCCTTAATAACAATATTTTTATCTCTCATAAGACTATTAAGGGCAGCTCTCTCTCTAGGATGTAGATTATCTCTTTTATGATTTTTGGATTTTGATACAGCACATAGGGCTTGGAAATCATTTAGTGTAAGATTATAAAAAGCTTCAATATTGCCACTCATATGTTGTGTTGGGTAGAATTCTGATCTATTTTTAAACAAAGCATATTTCTTTTGAGATCTATTGATATCAAACACTTTCAAGATGGATTGGTCTACAGGCCCACTTTCTTCCTCTAATTCTAATAGTGTATTAAGACCCACTATATCTGTAGAGTCTAGAACAATAGAGACGCCCGACTCGTGTAGTTTCTTAAGATTTTTCTGAGTAAAGTAACGTTTTCTACAGAGATCCCTGGTAAACCTATTTAATTCAACAAAGAGCCCGAATAATTCAGGGCTCTGTGATGGAGCGAATTTAAGACCTTTCGCTATTATGGCCTTTTCACTCTCAGTAAGTATAGTCTCGATGGAGGGGGTGATGTATGCGCCAAGGGTCTAGTAAAGCAAGTTGTGATACCTTCCCCCCAGAGACGTGACCGCATCCCTCGGACCCGGTAGGCGGTGGACGTCTGTGGACACAGGCGCCTCCCGCCGTCCGTGGCAGAGGTGACAAGCGGGGAGTCCGGAGCATTCAGTCACCATATCCCCTGGTCACCTTGTCCCGCCGCTATCCAGTTGGGGTACCCCTTAATAGTGTTATCATAACCGGACCAGAACCTGCCTCTGAGAAGAGGAGTACTTTTTAAAGATCTGTGACGGACTCTCCAATCCATAATGACATTGTCATTTTAGAGCTTCCATTCCCACTGTGTTACTTTACTCAGTACAGAACTACATCAGTGTGTTAAAGAGGTGGGACGCCACACTCTATTCACACCACATTTTTGGGACTCATAAGTTTCATCTCTCATTCACATTTACCTGTAGCATTACGGATTTTTTATTATTTTTATTTTATGATATTTACTTATTTCTTTCTTTTGGCTCCACTGGTTTGCATTATGCAAATTATGGCTTTGTAATACTTATGGTAGTAGATTAAAAATTATAATTCATACTGTTCCCCTTCTCCTTCCGCTTTCACACAGGCGCAGTTGTGAAACCCTGGTAACGTCATAAAACAAACAGAGGTATAGCCTCTGGCATACATAGATGGTATGCCAACATCGCACCCTTAACACCATGTGACCCTTAGGTGGTAACAATTGAAAAGGAGAGCAAACTATAAGAAGTATTCAAAAGTCAAGTATCAGGAAGAGCAAAATGGGCTTTCGCCGCCAACGGGTCATCGAAGAAAAGCGTCTTTCCATTAACAAAAACTCGAAGGCGGGCTGGGTACAACAATGAGAACTTGACTTTGTCTTCAAATAGCTGTTTGCATAGTGGGGCAAACTCTCTGCGCCTATTAGCGACATAGGTGGAAAAGTCCTGGAATATAAGCAGTCTTTCTCCCTTGTAAAGTAGAGTTTCTGACTGGCGGTAGTGATCTAAGAGCTTGGTTTTATCCGCATAATTGAGAATTCTCATAATAACAGGGCGAGGGCGTCCAGTAGAGTCCCTGCATTCCGGCCCTAGTATATGAGCCCTTTCAATGGCCAGAGGCGATCCGTGGAGATCCATGCCCAGTTTTTCTGGCAGCCAGGTAGAGAGAAGGTCTAACAACGCATGGCCCCTTATCGACTCCGGAATGCCCACCACCCGCAGGTTATTTTGACGGATTCGATTCTCTAGGTCATCAAGCTTATCAGTGAGGCCTTTAATTTCTTTAGTTTGGGCCTCTATAGTGGTCTGTGCTGACTGTAGGTCATCTTCCAACGTTGAGACCCTCTGCTCGACATCATCCAAGTGACCATTATGTTGGGTCAGCTGAGTCAGGGTGGAGTCTATGGCCTCCTTAATGCCCGCCAATTTCTCATCTAGGAGAGGCCCCAGCACCGCTGCAATATCTGTAGGTTTCATTTTAGGCTGTTTGGTGACTGTAGTGTTAGTACGTTTCCGTTGGGAGCGAGAGCGAGTGGTGGAGCAGTCAGAGTCGGAAGAGTTTCTGTGGAAAGTGTCCTCACGAGCGCCTGAAGCAAGACCAGAGGAGGACATGGGTGTGGACACCAGGAACTTTTCCATGTGTGGTCACAAGAAGCAAAAATATATCATATGCAGTAGTGGTTGGCGCAGAGAGTAGATTAATAAGGGTCACATCAGCGAAAGGGGTAATCTAGAGAGCTACATCACAAAGAGATAGACATGCATGTCCAAGTCCCATGAGGCAGAGGCGTGTAGGAGCAGTGCGTCTGAGGTACACACGTTACATCTCGACGTGATAAGGCGGAATAACTGGAAATGATGATAATGAGCAGACTAGTAACAGAAATTGTAATAAACAAAAATAGCACCAACAGCGCTGTTTCGTGTTGCTGTATGCGCCAAGCAAAATGCGATTAAAGTGTCCAGCAACAATAGTTCCGTGATCCGTGAGATGAAGCGGGTGCTCTATAACGTGGGTATCCCCAGGGTAACACAGTAGTGTTGTATATGTAGTAGTGGGCTCCTAGAACCAGAATATATCAGCAGCGAGACTGCATGGCAGTAGTGAGACGTCAATGGTCTCTGACTGCCAGAGTTAGCGACATGGTCGATTTGCAATAAGGGGGAAGATACCTTAATTTCTTCACAAGGAGCTGCGTAGCGGCCTGTGTCAGTGGCTCCCCTCCAGTGTTCCAGGTGTTCACAGCAAAGCCAGTGGAAAGTCTAGTTCCAAAAGTCCCCAGCCGATGCTTGGGAAATGACACTGAGCCAGAAACATAGGGCAGCTGAGGCACTGTTTATTAGCAGATGGGGAAGCAGGTAACAGGGAGCAGGGAGCTTAGGGTAGACAGGATTGGTATGGGAGGTTAGTCCTGCCAGGGGCCCCTCCAATGGATGTGTATACCAGCAAAGCCCTGCAAGGGCTCCAGACCCCACACAGCTGTCTCATGATGCTAGGTTTTAGCGCATCACGGTTGCCAGAACAACTGAGAGATGATCACAGTCTTGGAGAGGATATGGATTACTGCTTCTAGACCTGTAAGGGCGGTCCGCCGTGCACCAACCTCTCCTACAGAGTCTTACCTGTATCTCTTGCTCTGTCTCCTCCTAAAAATAGCTAAAATCACAGAATTTGGGGGTAATTGTGATCCTATGGTATTATGAACCTCAATAACATTCATTTTCACTTATTTACAGTCTATTCTGTACATCTCACACCTCACAATATTGTTTTTAGGCCTAAAAGTTGCACCGAGGTAGCTGTATGACTAAGCTAAGCGACACAAGTGTGCGGCACAAACACCTGGCCCATCTAGGAGTGGCACTGCAGTGGCAGACAGGATGGCACTTAAAAACTAGGCCCCAAACAGCACATCATGCAAAGAAGTAAAAGAGGTGCAATGAGGTAGCTGTATGACTAAGCTAAGCAACACAAGTGTGCGGCACAAACACCTGGCCCATCTAGGAGTGGCACTGCAGTCCCACTGCACTAATTTATACGGCAGAACCACTGGACATATACGGCAGTATCACTAGACATATATACGGCAGTACCACTGGACATATACGGCAGTACCACTGGACTGGATTTTTACAGCAGTACCACTGGACATATATGGCAGTATCACTGGACAAATACGGCAGTACCACAGGACATATATGGCAGGACCACTGGACATATATATGGCAGGATGTTATGCACACCAGTGCCTGCAGGAAAGTACTGGTGTCAGAACTGTTATGCACTCCAGTGTCTGCAGGAATGTACTGGTGTTTGAACTGTTATGCAAAACAAATGGACTCACAGACAAACTGGGGAATATGACATAACGTACACAGAAGGTGATAGGGTAACAAAATACACACAAAGTGAACAGAGAAGCCCAGAGGCTAAGGAACTAGGTATCTCCCTTGTATTAGAACTGCTCAGATGGAAATAGCAAGATGTTGTGTTTTAATATGTAGAGAACCCGAAATGCTGTTGCTAAGGGCAACAGCAAAACCCTAAAGGGTTACCAACGGGTGTGGCAGTAAACTCCTTGGTCAGAGATGGAATGATAGACACAAGGAGAGACTCCACAATCCTGATTCTCACTTGCAGTGCACAGGTTTTAGCTTACTGCCACTAAACTGACCCCTGACACCTAGCACAGTGAGACAGGATTAGACAGGCAAGTCTTAGAATACAGCCGCAAACTTGCTAAGTTCACAGAGTAGTAACAGAACCCCAGCAAGCTAAACGACTGACTCCAGTCTTACTGCTAGGTCTGGATTGGCAGAGTGTAATACCAAATCCCCAGGCCTATTTGCAGTAAGCAACAAACAAATACAAAGCTACACAGTACTGGCTAACTTTCATGAACTGACTAACCAACAAAGATTCAGCAGCATCTGCTTACCCTGAAAAGAGGCCTTATAAAGCAGGTGCTGTCCACGCCCCACTCAGACCTCACAGACTGTGAGCACAAAAACCAGCACCGGATCCCCTGCCGTGCACAGAGCCTATAACCACTGCACAGCAAAAGACCCGAACCGGAGTATCAGCTGCGCTCAGGTTACTCCACTAGCACTTGTCTCCCGGTTGCCATGACGACGTGGCAGCACAGGGCAGGAGACCCTAACAGTACCCCCCCTCTGACGAGGGGTCAAAGAACCCCTACCACCGGGTTTATCGGGGAACTGCGAGAAGAAAGAGCGTATCAGTCTGGGGGCATGAAGATCACAACTGCGCACCCACGACCGCTCCTCCGGGCCATACCCCTTCCAGTGCACCAAAAATGACAGCCGACCCCGAACCACCTTGGAGTCAAGAATCCTTTCAACAACAAACTCCCTCTGGCCACGTATCAGAAGAGGGGAAGGTCTTCCACTGGAAGAAGGATTACTAATCGCCCGTTTTAAAAGGGAACAATGAAATGTTTTATTGATACCCAAAGAACGGGGCAGATCTAACTGAAATGCCACCGGATTGATAACCCTGGTGATCTTATAAGGGCCGATGAACCGGGGGCCTAACTTATGAGATGGCTGTCTCAACTTCAAATTCTTGGTTGACAACCAGACGAAGTCTCCTAATTTGAAGCTGCAGGGTCTTTTCCGCTTATCAAAAACCCTTTTGGTCACTAATGACACAGACACAAGGGCTTTCTTCACTTTCCGCCAAATACCTCTAAGGACCGAAACCACAGAGGAACCACCAGGCGTGGAGTCCAGGGGGTCAAAAGAATTGGCCTTAGGATGATGCCCATACACACAAAGGAAGGGAGAGATCCCTGTAGCAGAGTGAGCCGCGTTGTTATAGGCAAACTCCGCCATGGACAGATGAGCAACCCAGTCAGTCTGACACTTGGAGACATAACACCTGAGGAACTGCTCCAAGGACTGGTTCACCCTTTCAGTCTGCCCATTAGACTGCGGATGGTAGCCTGACGACAAGCTGACAGAAATCTGGAGATCGGAACAAAATGCCCTCCAGAATTTGGCCACAAACTGGGATCCGCGGTCAGAGACCACATCAAGTGGCAACCCGTGGAGACGCACAACATGCAGCATAAATAATTCAGACAGGCGTCTGGCTGATGGCAGCCCAACCAGTGGAACGAAGTGCGCCATCTTCGAAAACCTGTCAACGACAACCCAGATGGCTGTCATCCACGAGGATTTGGGCAAGTCCACCACAAAATCCATTGAAATGTGGGTCCATGGCTTAGATGGGATAGAGAGTGGATGTAATGGGCCAACAGGAACCCCTCTAGGAGTCTTATTTCGGGCACAGATGTCACATGCCCGAACCCACTGATCCACATCCTTAGCCACCGAGGGCCACCACACCGCCCTAGATAGCAACTCCCGAGTTCTGGCAATACCCGGGTGACCTGCCGACTTCTTGGCATGGAATTCCAGGAACACTCGCTGTCTTAACCTAGGAGGCACAAACAAAAGACCTACCGGAAGGTCTGGAGGAGCCTGCTCCTGTGCTCTAAGGACTAATGATAAGAGGTCCTGGGTAATGCCCACTTTAATACATGATGGGGAAACAATGGGCAACGGCTCCTCGGTGGTCTCCTGGATTGGAGCAAAACTCCGCGAGAGCGCATCAGCCTTGATGTTTTTTGACCCAGGGCGATATGTTATCAAAAAATTAAAGCGAGCAAAAAACAAAGCCCATCGTGCCTGCCTGGCATTGAGACGCTTCGCTGACTCTAAATATGCCAGATTCTTATGGTCAGTGAGAATTGAGACCACAAACTTAGCCCCCTCAAGCCAGTGTCTCCACTCCTCGAGTGCATCCTTAATAGCCAACAATTCCCGGTTACCCACGTCATAATTCATCTCGGCAGGCGAAAATTTACGGGAAAAGTAAGCACAGGGATGAAGGCGATTATCAGACACTCCCATCTGAGAAAGCACTGCCCCAATACCCATCTCAGAGGCATCCACCTCCACCACAAAAGGACGCTCTGGATCTGGGTGTCGCAGCACCTTGGCCGAAACAAATGCCCTTTTGAGACGGGCAAAAGCCGCTTTAGCCTCACAAGACCAGTGAGCAACATCCGCCCCTTTCTTAGTGAGTGCCACCAAGGGCGCCACTATAGACGAAAATCCAGCGATAAATCGTCTATAAAAATTCGCAAAGCCCAGGAAACGCTGAAGCGCCTTCAAACTAGTGGGCTGCACCCAATCCAGGACTGCCTGTACCTTGGAACCCTCCATTTGGAAACCTTCTGGGGAGATAATATATCCTAGAAATGCGATTTGCTGAACTTCAAATTCGCACTTCTCCAGCTTCGCCCCAAGCCGGTGGTCTCTGAGTTTCTGGAGGACTAAGCGTACATGCTTCCGATGTTCCTCCAGGGAATGGGAGAAGATTAGGATGTCATCTAAGTATACAACTAAGAATCTATCCAAATATTCCCTGAGCACATCATTCATGAAATCCTGGAAGACTGCCGGGGCATTACAGAGCCCAAAAGGCATCACCAAATATTCATAATGCCCTGAGTGGGTATTAAAGGCAGTCTTCCATTCATCCCCCTCTCTTATTCGGATTAGATTGTACGCACCGCGTAGGTCAATCTTAGAAAAAATGGTGGCAGTACGAAGCTGGTCAAACAAGACCGAAATGAGAGGCAGTGGGTATGAGTTTTTAATCGTGATACGGTTCAATTCCCTGAAGTCGATGCAGGGTCGCAACGAACCGTCCTTTTTACCCACGAAGAAGAACCCCGACCCAACTGGAGACTGTGAAGGTCTGATAAATCCCTTAGCCAAGTTCTCCTGAATGTACTCTGCCATAGCCTGAGTCTCAGGACGTGACAGGGAGTACAACCTGCTCTTGGGAAGCTTAGCATTTGGCAACAAATCAATGGCACAGTCATAGGGGCGATGGGGAGGTAGTACCTCTGCAACTTTTTTGGAGAACACGTCCGCAAAATCTGCATAACACCCTGGCAATCCTGGCAAACTTAGCTGCGAGAGCCTGACTGGAAGGCTCAAGCAACTCCTGAAACAATCAGTACCCCAACTAAGAATCTCCCCAGAGACCCAGTCAAATTGAGGATTGTGGGCCCTTAACCAGGGTAACCCCAACACCAATGGGGCAAAAGTACAGACAGTCACATAAAAGGACAATTTTTCAGAGTGTGTGGCTCCAATAAACAAAGAAATCTGGCTAGTGCAAGAGGTAATTTTACCTTGGGATAATGGTTCCCCGTTTAACCCACAAATCTCAATTTCCGATGCCAAGGGTACTAAGGGAACAGAGTGTTTCAGGGCGAATTGGCGGTCCATAAAAACCCAGTCGGCCCCACTGTCCACAAAGGCCTCAGTCTTGACAGTTTGACCGAGGATCTTCAAGGTCACCGGAATGATAAAAGTCTTCTTGGGAAATTCTGACTTCTGGCCTGACAGGATATTTCCCATCACCCTCAGGCCCTGAAGTTTTCCGGCTTTTCTGGGCATGATACTACCACATGACCTTTATTCCCACAGTACAAACACAAGCCCTGCTGTCTCCTCCGCGTCTTCTCACGCGAGGAGAGGCGGGTATCCCCAATCTGCATAGGCTCCTCAGAAAATTCCTCAGAGTCTGAGGTTCCCTTGGGAAGGAAGGAAATCTCAGTCTCCCTTTCAAGCCTACGCTCTCTCAGCCGTCTATCCACCCGGATGGATAACTGCATGAGCTGATCCAAGCTATCAGGCAAGGGATATTGTACCAGTTGGTCCTTTATCTGGTTAGAAAGACCTCTTCGGTACTGGTGTCTCAGGGCTGGGTCATTCCACTGGGTATCATGGGCCAACCTCCGAAACTCCGTACAGTAAACCTCAACTGGCCTTCGCCCTTGCTTAAGGATCGAAATCTGAGCCTCGGCTGAGGCCGTCTTGTCAGGGTCATCATACAACATGCCCAGTGCCGTAAAAAAAGCATCAACACTTTTAAGCGACGGACAGTCAGGCTGCAACCCATATGCCCAGACCTGTGGGTCTCCTTGTAGAAAGGAAATCACTATGCCCACCCGCTGAATCTCCGACCCAGAAGACTGAGGCCTAAGCCGGAAGTATAGCTTGCAGCTCTCCTTGAAACAAAAGAACTGCGAGCGATCTCCAGAAAAACGATCCGGGAGATTTACTTTCGGCTCCTTAACCCCTGCAGGTGCTGCTGCTGCGGGAGCTCCGCCAGCAGCCTGGGAGGTGTGCATTTTAATGGACAAATCATTAAATTGTCGAGTCAGGACCTGCACCTGATCGACCACCTGTTGCAACGTATTTTGAGGGGTATGCTCCATATTCCCACAAAATTTCAACAGGAGTATTAGGCTGCTGAATATGTTATGCACACCAGTGCCTGCAGGAAAGTACTGGTGTCAGAACTGTTATGCACTCCAGTGTCTGCAGGAATGTACTGGTGTTTGAACTGTTATGCAAAACAAATGGACTCACAGACAAACTGGGGAATATGACATAACGTACACAGAAGGTGATAGGGTAACAAAATACACACAAAGTGAACAGAGAAGCCCAGAGGCTAAGGAACTGGGTATCTCCCTTGTATTAGAACTGCTCAGATGGAAATAGCAAGATGTTGTGTTTTAATATGTAGAGAACCCGAAATGCTGTTGCTAAGGGCAACAGCAAAACCCTAAAGGGTTACCAACGGGTGTGGCAGTAAACTCCTTGGTCAGAGATGGAATGATAGACACAAGGAGAGACTCCACAATCCTGATTCTCACTTGCAGTGCACAGGTTTTAGCTTACTGCCACTAATCTGACCCCTGACACCTAGCACAGTGAGACAGGATTAGACAGGCAAGTCTTAGAATACAGCCGCAAACTTGCTAAGTTCACAGAGTAGTAACAGAACCCCAGCAAGCTAAACGACTGACTCCAGTCTTACTGCTAGGTCTGGATTGGCAGAGTGTAATACCAAATCCCCAGGCCTATTTGCAGTAAGCAACAAACAAATACAAAGCTACACAGTACTGGCTAACTTTCATGAACTGACTAACCAACAAAGATTCAGCAGCATCTGCTTACCCTGAAAAGAGGCCTTATAAAGCAGGTGCTGTCCACGCCCCACTCAGACCTCACAGACTGTGAGCACAAAAACCAGCACCGGATCCCCTGCCGTGCACAGAGCCTATAACCACTGCACAGCAAAAGACCCGAACCGGAGTATCAGCTGCGCTCAGGTTACTCCACTAGCACTTGTCTCCCGGTTGCCATGACGACGTGGCAGCACAGGGCAGGAGACCCTAACACAGGACCACTGGACATATATACGGCAGTACCACTGGACATATATATATGGCAGTACCACTGGACATATATACGGTAGTACCATTGGACAGATACGGCAGTACCACTGGATTTATCTGGCAGTACCACTGGACAGATACGGCAGTACCACTGGACAGATACGGCAGTACCACTGGATTTATACGGCAGTACCAATGGACATATACGACAGTAGTACTGGATTTATACTGCAGTACGACTGGACATATATGGCAGTAATACTGGATTTATACTGCAGTACCATTGGACATATATACGGCAGTACCGCTGGACATATATGGCAGTACCCTTGGACATAAACGGCAGTACCCTGGACATATACGGCAGTACCACTGGACACCTTACTACAAAAAGGATATCCTGGAGCTAGAAAAGGTTCAAAGGCGGGCGACCAAACTAATTAAGGGTATGGAAAAGCTGGAATACGAGGAAAGGCTTGCAAGACTAGGCATGTTTACACTGGAAAAGAGGAGATTAAGAGGGGACATGATCAACATTTACAAATATATAAGGGGACAATATACAGATCTTGCGCAGGACCTGTTTTTGGTTAGCTCAACACAGAGAACTCGTGGACACTCGCTCAGGTTAGAGGAGAGGAGATTCCACACAATATGGCGTAAAGGCTTTTTTACGGTAAGGACGATACGTGTTTGGAATTCCCTGCCTGAGGGAGTTGTAATGGCCAACTCAGTCAATACCTTTAAGAATGGGTTAGATAAATTCCTAATGGATAAGGATATCCAGGGTTACGGGGCATAGTCACGCACTATGGTTATTACAAAAAAGAGGGGTAAATCGGAACGGCAGTCAGAAACTTCAGTCAAAATTTTATACAAAATAATCGTGCATAGGAGACCACAAATAGGTTGAACCCGATGGACAATTGTCTTTTTTCAACCTTAGATACTATGTTACTATGTTACTATATATGGCAGTACCATTGGACATATACAGCAGTACCACTGGACTGGATTTATAAGGCAGTATCACTGGACATATACGGCAGTACCACTGGACTTATACGGCAGTACCACTGGACTGGATTTATACGGCAGTATCACTGGACATATACGGCAGTACCACTGGACTGGATTTATACGCCAGTATCACTGGATTTATATGGCAGTACCACTGGACACATACGGCAGTACCACTGGACACATACGGCAGTACCACTGGACATATACGGCAGTACCACTGGATTGGATTTATACGGCAGTACCCCTGGATTGGACATATACGGCAGTATCACTGGACATATACGGCAGTATCACTGGACATATACGGCAGTACCACTGGACATATATGGCAGGACCACTGGACATATATACGGCAGGACCACTGGACATATATACGGCAATACCACTGGACATATATACGGTAGTACCACTGGATTTATCTGGCAGTACCACTGGACAGATACGGCAGTAAAACTGGACAGATATGGCAGTACCACTGGATTTATACGGCAGTACCACTGGATTTATACGGCAGTACCAATGGACTTATACGGAAGTAATACTGGATTTATACTGCAGTACCACTGGACATATACGGCAGTAATACTGGATTAATACTGCAGTACCATTGGACATATACGGCAGTACCGCTGGAAATATATGGCAGTATCGCTGGACATATACGGCAGTACTCCTGGACATATATGGCTGTACCACTGGACATATACGGCAGTACCACTGGACTGGACATATACGACAGTACCACTGGACATATACGGCAGTACCACTGGACTGGATTATACGGCAGTACCACTGGACTTATACGGCATTAGCACTGGACATATACAGCAGTACCACTGGACAGATACGGCAGTATCACTGGATTTATACGGCAGTACCACTGGACATATACGGCAGTACCACTGGACTGGATTATACGGCAGTACTACTGGACTGGATTATACGGCAGTACCACTGGACTTATACTGCATTAGCACTGGACATATACAGCAGTACCACTGGACAGATACGGCAGTATCACTGGATTTATACGGCAGTACCACTGGACATATACAGCAGTACCACTGGACTGTATTTATACGGCAGTACCACTGGATTTATACGGCAGTATCACTGGACATATACGGCAGTACCACTGGACATATACGGCAGTACCACTGGACTTATATGGCAGTACCACTGGACTGGACTTATACGGCAGTACCACTGGATTTATACGGCAGTATCACTGGACATATACGGCAGTACCACTGGACATATACGGCAGTACCACTGGACTTATATGGCAGTACCACTGGATTTATACGGCAGTACCACTGGACTTATACGGCAGTACCACTAGACATATACAGCAGTATCACTGGACTTATATGACAGTTCCACTGTACTTATGCGACAGTACCACTGGACTGGACTTATACGGCAGTATCACTGGACATATACGGCAGCACAGGGACATCACCACTGGACTGATGCAGGACAACACAGCACTACTGCAATGGACTGGACTTATACAGCAGCACTGGACATATGGCAGCAGAGGACACCACCACTGTGACTGGACTGATGCAGCACAACACAGCACTGGAATGACACACATAAGACAGAGCAGGTCGCCACACCACTTTACCGCACAGACAGACACTGAGGAGAGAGACACATTCTCTCACTACACTCTCCAGGACTGGAGTGAAAATGGCGGCGACGCGCGGCTCCTTATATGGAATCCAAAACCTGTGAGAATCCGACAGCGAGAAGATGACATTTTGCCTCGTTCTGGTTTCCGAGTCTGGCAGGAAGTCCCGAGCCGGGCTTGGATCCGGGCTCGGGACGTAATGTTCGGTAAGGTTCGGTTCTCAAGCTCCTGACATGGTCTAAATACCAACACGGTCAAAATCCCGACATGGTCAAAATCCCGACATTTAAAGTGTCGACAGGTCAAAAAGTCTACTTTTTCATGATTTTTTAATTGAAACCGACTTGTTCATACTTTACCATCCCAGTGGACCTGGAGCGGGAATATAATAGTGTGCCGAATGTGAGATATGCGAGGGGACGCGATACCCCCATTCAGTGTCCATGTCGGCTGATGTCGACATACACACAAAAAACCCAACCAAAAACTTGTGTTGACTTTTTCACCTGTCGACATTTAAATGTCTGTATTTTGTCCTTGTCGGTATTTTAAATGTCTGTATTTTGACCTTGTTGGGATTTTGACCGTCAGGATTTTGATTATAGGTATTTCATACTAAACCCATATAAATGTGGGTTTGAGTTCAGAACATGGGAACCCCTGGAATAGCATAACTAAGCTGCTTCAGAACATCATTAAACTTGTTCAGAACATTAAAAGGTGTACCCTGGCTTCGCTCGCCACGCTTCAAGCACGGTGGCTTACTAGCCCACACGCCACAGGTTACTATTCCCATTAGATGTCCACATGGATAGTGAAACAAATAGCCCAGGCAGGGCCGGTGCTAGGGTGTTCGGCGCCCCCCTGCAAACTATAAATTTTGCGCCCTCCCATTTTCCTTTGCTGTGCATCGGGAAAAGTGGTGTGGTCTCACAAGTAAGGGGCATGGCCACACAATAGTACCCCCATTTAAAATTACGCCACAATGTAGCACAATCTTTTTCATCTTATACGTAATGCCCCACCCGTAGTAGTAGCGTCCTTATATGTATTGCACCCCAGTAGTAGTAGCATCCTTATACATAATGCCCCCCCAGTAGTAGTAGCATCCTTATACATAATGCCCCCCCTCAGTAGTAGTAGCATCTTTATACATAATGCCCCCCCTCAGTAGTAGTAGCATCCTTATATATAATGCCTCCCCTGTAGTAGTAGCATCCTTATACATAATGCCCCCCAGTAGTAGTAACATCGTTATATGTAATGCCCCCCAACAGGAATCGTAGCGTCCTTATACGTAATGCCGCCCCTGTAGTAGTAGCATTCTTACACGTAATGTGCCCCAAGTAGTAGTACCGTCCTTATACATAATGCCCCCAGTAGTAGTAGCGTCCTTATATGTAATGCCCTCCCAGTAGTAGTAGCACCGTCCTTATACATAATGCCCCCCCAGTAGTAGTAGCGTCCTTATACGTAATGCCCCCCCAGTAATAGTAGCCTCCTTATACATAATGCCCCCCCAGTAGTAGCAGCATCGTTATATGTAATGCCCTCCCCCAGCAATAGTAGCGTCCTTATACATAATGCCCCCCAGTAGTAGTAGCACCGTCCGTATACATAATGCCCCCCCAGTAGTAGCAGCATCGTTATATGTAATGCCCTCCCCCAGCAATAGTAGCGTCCTTATACATAATGCCCCCCAGTAATAGTAGCCTCCTTATACATAATGCCCCCCCAGTAGTAGCAGCATCGTTATATGTAATGCCCTCCCCCAGCAATAGTAGCGTCCTTATACATAATGCCCCCCAGTAGTAGTAGCACCGTCCGTATACATAATGCCCCCCAGTAGTAGTAGCGTCCTTATACATAATGCCCCCCCAGTAGTAGTAGCGTCCTTATACGTAATGCCCCCCCAGTAACAGTAGCCTCCTTATACATAATGCCCCCCCAGTAGTAGCAGCATCGTTATATGTAATGCCCTCCCCCAGCAATAGTAGCGTCCTTATACGTAATGCCCCCCAGTAATAGTAGCCTCCTTATACATAATGCCTCCCAGTAGTAGTAGCATCGTTATATGTTTTGCCCTCCCCCAGCAATAGTAGCGTCCTTATACGTAATGCCCCCCCCCCCTGTAGTAGTAGCGTCCTTACATGTAATGGCCCCCCCAACAGCAGCGTCTATAAAGCACGCGCACACAGACATACCACACACACACACACACACACACACACACAATTCACACATATACACACACACACCCCACCATGCACACACACACCATACACACACACACACACACACACACACACACACCATACACACACACACACACACACACACCATACACACACACACACACACACACACACACACACACACACACACATTTCTCTCTCACCCTCCACTTACCAAGTCTGGCTGGCCATCATTGCAATGCTTACTCCCCCACTGTTCAGCTGCCTGGTCCCATGTAGCTCCGCCCTCTATTCCACGTAGCTCCGCCCCTCGTGTCATCATAGCTCCGCCCCCTTTTCAGGACCTGTGCTGCACACAGTGCACAGCACACAGCCCACTGTCACAGGTGATTGAGGAGGGGAGGAGGCTTTTCATGCTGCCGGCGCCGCTGCCTGTCATGCAGCCGTCAGCAGCAGCAAGGGGGACAGGCCGGCGCAGCAGGGAAGGGATGCAGAGCAGGGGGAGAGCCTCTCCGTCCCAGTGCCTCCCTGCACTGCATCGCTTTGCTGAGCGGGTGGCGCCGGGCCTGAGCCCAGGGGTCCCATGTACTAAACTTGAGCCATAAATGTGCAGTACTTTCCACATGAACGTGTGCCATTCAGATTCCATTGCAATCTACAGTACGTTTGCAGCAGTAGGGCAGCGGTGGTACCGGAGTATAAACCAGCTGGATTTCTCTGTAGCCCCCCTGCCACTCTACACCTGCTTATTTTATAACCGAGAACAAAGGAACTTCAGGGGTGAGGGCAGTATAGGCTCATGAGGACCCCACCAAATCTGAGGACATGTAAAAAGCGAGTCCTTTGCAGAAAGTAAGAAGCAGCATAGTTTCCAGGAAACCACAGAACGTTTCTATAAATGGTCCTTATCCGGGTGCACAGGGAGCAACTGTAGAATGAGTGACATGATGAGTGGGCGGAATTCAAATGTAATGCACCAGATGGTGCCCAACAGAGATATTCAGGCGCGATCGGCTACCAGCCCTGACATTTCAGCTCGCACCCCACAGGGGTGCGAGCTGACGTGTGAAAAGTGACCTGTTTGGGCGCCCAAACTACACATTTTGGGATCGCACCTACTCGTTTAGTTGGTTTTAGGTGCTTTACGCAGCTAAACCCGACACTTATGGTGTGATAACAGGGACCCATTGAATATCGCCCCTGCGATCTCCCGTCACATTAGATGGGTGATCGGGGCACGATAACACTTGAATTCCCCCCAGTGTCTATGTCACCAAGGGTCCCCCCTCACTATGCACCATCTGCCGACATGGAGGGGGCAGCAATCAGCAGCTTCTTACCAGTGAGGCTGCTGGCTGGTACTCTCTATTATAATTATCCTTTATATGGCGCCACAACGGTTCCGGAGCGCCTAACATAAAGTACATAAAACAAATAAGCAAAACAAGAAAACAGCGACTTACAGTACGAGACAATATAAGTACATGGTATATAGACATTGCAGCATCAGTGGTCATAACACTGAAACAAGCATAAGGGTGGCAGAAATCAAGGGTTTGGTGGTGTAGTAAGGAATATGGAGTAGAGGATAGTCTAAAGGTGCATAAACACTGCGGGGGGGGAAGCACTTTCCACAGTAGGAGACTGTGGACAATGCTTCACTCGGCTGTTCAAACAGCCCGATGGATGGCGGCCAGCAATGATGCAGGAGCACGCATTAGCACTCACTGCTCATCACCTGGCCATACACACTGTCCGAGTTTGAGCTCAAAGTAGCTCAACATGCCTAAAGTGAGCTACTTTGAGCTCAAAATCAGCTAGTGTGTATGGGCCTTTAGTAAGAAAAAGAAAAGCACATGAGGGGAGAGGGCCCTGCTCGTGGGAGCTTACATTCTAAAGTGGAGGGGCAGGCAGACAGGGGTGACAGAAATGGGAAGGCAGTGAGCATGGAACAGAGGGTTAGGAAGAGAGATAAATGGCTAGGTTTGATGAAGAAGTGCATCTTAAGAGCCCTTTTAAAGCTTTGTAGAGAGGTGGAGCATCTGATAGCGAGAGGCAGAATATTCCAGAGATAGGGAGCAGCATGTGCAAAATCTTGGAGGCAGGAGTGTGAGGAAGTAGGCAGGAGAGGCGGCAGTCATTTGTGGAGAGTAGTGGGCGGGCAGGAGTGTGAAGGAAGATGAGGTCAGAGATGTAAATAGGAGAGACACTGGTGAAGGCTTTGTAATACTAATGTGACACTCGGGGAAGTATTATGGAAGCTATATTAGGGGGTAATTCCAAGTTGATCGCAGCAGGAAATTTTTTAGCAGTTGGGCAAAACCATGTGCACTGCAGGGGAGGCAGATATAACATGTGCAGAAAGAGTTAAGGGCCCTACACACTAAAAGATTATCTGTCCAATCTGGCTGATTGGAAAGAAAATCTGGCAATGACTGGGATCAAATGGCAATTGACTATTTGCTCTCAAACACTGGAAAACAGACAAAAATGGACTTTAAGACAAATTGGTTAAGTTTGTTTCATTAAACCAATTTTTCTGAACTGTTTTTGTCCATTTTCTTGATTTTGGTAGCAAATTGTTGATTGTCATTTGCTCCCAGCCATTGCCCGATTTTCTTTTTAATCAGCCAGATTGGACAGATAGGGGTATATTTACTAAGCTCCCGATTTTGACCGAGATGCCGTTTTTTCATCAAAGTGTCATCTCGGTAATTTACTAAGCAATAATCACGGCAGTGATGAGGGCATTCGTAATTTTTTGCAAGTCCAAGAAAAAAATTACGAATGAATACACCATCGGTCAAAACGCGGCTGTTTAAGTATGAATCTCGGTAATTTACTAAGAAGTGCAAAGCAAAAAAAAACCAAACACTGCCGTGAAAAATTACAACTCGTAAAAAAGTGCTTAAAAAAAACAGACCTGCTTTTTATATTCGTGATTGCATAGGCATGCAGGGATCCATGAGATCCGTGCATGTCTATCAGTGGGAAGGGGTGGGAAAGTGGTATTTTTCCTTTAAAAAAAATGGCCTGGGGTCCCCCCTCCTAAGCATAACCAGCCTCGGGCTCTTTGAGCCGATCCTGGTTGCAGAAATATGGGGAAAAAATTGACAGGGGTTCCCCCATATTTAAGCAACCAGCATCGGGCTCTGCGCCTGGTCCTGGTTCCAAAAATACTGGGGACAAAAAGAGTAGGGGTCCCCCGTATTTTTAAAACCAGCACCGGGCTCCACTAGCTGGACAGATAATGCCACAGCCGGGGGTCACTTTTATATAGTGCCCTGCGGCCGTGGCATCAAAAATCCAACTAGTCACCCCTGGCCGGGGTACCCTGGGGGAGTGGGGACCCCTTCAATCAAGGGGTCCCCCCCCAGCCACCCAAGGGCCAGGGGTGAAGCCCGAGGCTGCCCCCCCCCCATCCAATGGGCTGCGGATGGGGGGGCTGATAGCCTTTTGTGATAATGAAAATATATTGTTTTTAGTAGCAGTACTACAAGGCCCAGCAAGCCTCCCCCGCATGCTGGTACTTGGAGAACCACAAGTACCAGCATGCGGCGGAAAAACGGGCCCGCTGGTACCTGTAGTACTACTACTAAAAAAATACCCAAAAAAAGACAAGACACACACACCGTGAAAGTAAAGATTTATTACATACATGCACACAAACATACATACATACTTACCTTATGTTCACATGAGGGTCTGTCCTCTTCTCCAGTAGAATCCAAGGGGTACCTGTTGAATAAATTCTACTCACCAGATCCCGGGTCCCAGGGTCCTCGGGGCAACCATTTGTAATCCAGGTACTTGCATAAAATAAGAAAACGGAAAGCCGAGCCACGAACTGAAAGGGGCCCCATGTTTTCACATGGGACTCCTTTCCCCGAATGCCAGAAACCCACTCTGACTTCTGTCTAAGTGGGTTTCTTCAGCCAATCAGGGAGCGCTACGTTGTAGCACCCTCCTGATCGGCTGTGTGCTCCTGTACTGTCTGACAGGCGGCACACGGCAGTGTTACAATGTAGCGCCTATGCGCTCCATTGTAACCAATGGTGGGAACTTTCTGCCCTGCGGTTGACCTAAAGTGACGTCACCGCTGAGCAGAAAGTTCCCACCATTGGTTACAATGGAGCGCATAGGCGCTACATTGTAACACTGCCGTGTGCCGCCTGTCAGACAGTACAGGAGCACATAGCCGATCAGGAGGGTGCTACAACGTAGCGCTCCCTGATTGGCTGAAGAAACCCACTTAGACATCAGTCAGAGTGGGTTTCTGGCATTCGGGGAAAGGAGTCCCATGTGAAAACATGGGGCCCCTTTCAGTTCGTGGCTCGGCTTTCCGTTTTTTTATTTTATTCAAGTACCTGGATTACAAATGGTTGCCCCGAGGACCCTGGGACCCGGGATCTGGTGAGTAGAATTTATTCAACAGGTACCACTTGGATTCTACTGGAGAAGAGGACAGACCCTCGTGTGAACATAAGGTAAGTATGTATGTATGTTTGTGTGCATGTATGTAATAAATCTTTACTTTCACGGTGTGTGTGTCTTGTCTTTTTTTGGGTATTTTTTTAGTAGTAGTACTACAGGTACCAGCGGGCCCGTTTTTCCGCCGCATGCTGGTACTTGTGGTTCTCCAAGTACCAGCATGCGGGGGAGGCTTGCTGGGCCTTGTAGTACTGCTACTAAAAACATTATCTTTTCATTATCACAAAAGGCTATCAGCCCCCCCATCCGCAGCCCATTGGATGGGGGGGGACAGCCTCGGGCTTCACCCCTGGCCCTTGTGTGGCTGGGGTGGGGGACCCCTTGATTGAAGGGGTCCCCACTCCCCCAGGGTACCCCGGCCAGGGGTGACTAGTTGGATTTTTGATGCCACGGCCGCAGGGCACTATATAAAAGTGACCCCCGGCTGTGGCATTATCTGTCCAGCTAGTGGAGCCCGGTGCTGGTTTTAAAAATACGGGGGACCCCTACTCTTTTTGTCCCCCGTATTTTTGGAACCAGGACCAGGCGCAGAGCCCGATGCTGGTTGCTTAAATATGGGGGAACCCCTGTCAATTTTTTCCCCATATTTTTGCAACCAGGATCGGCTCAAAGAGCCCGAGGCTGGTTATGCTTTGGAGAGGGGACCCCACGCAATTTTTTTGGGGGATTTTACAGTGTTTAATTTAAAAAAAAAAAAAAAAAAATGAACCCCAGCACGGATCACACAGATCCGGCCGAGATTCATTGTAAAAAAGTCGGCAGTGTTTTGCTAATCACTGCCGTAAAAATAAAAAAAAAAACACGAATGATATCGACATCGGAACAAAAGAAAAACCCGAATACGACAGCTTAGTAAATCCGTCGTAACAAATTCAAAAAGTTGCAGTTTTACACTTTCGATGTCATTCGTGATTGAACTTTGACCTGAAACGGGAAAATACGAATCTTAGTAAATTTACCCCATAATCTTTAAGTGTGTAGAGCCCTTTAGATTTGGGTGGGTTATTTTATTTCTGTGCAGGGTAAATACTGGCTGCTTTATTTTTACACTGCAAATTAGATTGCAGATTGAACACACCCCACCCAAATCTAACTCTCTCTCACATGTTATATCTGCGGCCCTCATTCCGAGTTGTTCGCTCGCAAGCTGCTTTTAGCAGCTTTACACACGCTAAGCCGCCGCCTACTGGGAGTGAATCTTAGCTTCTTAAAATTGCGAACGAAAGATTCGCAATATTGCGAAAAGACATCTCTGTGCAGTTTCTGAGTAGCTCCAGACTTACTCAGCATCTGCGATCAGTTCAGTGCTTGTCGTTCCTGGTTTGACGTCACAAACACACCCAGCGTTCGCCCAGACACTCCCCCGTTTCTCCAGCCACTCCCGCGTTTTTTCCAGAAACGGTAGCGTTTTTTCCCACACGCCCATAAAACGGCCTGTTTACGCCCAGAAACTCCCACTTCCTGTTAATCACATTACGATCACCAGAACGAAGAAAAAAACGCGAGTAAAATACCTAACTGCATAGCAAATTTACTTGGCGCAGTCGCACTGCGGACATTGCGCATGTGCACTAAGCGGAAAATCGCTGCGATGCGAAAAAATTTACCGAGCGAAAAACTCGGAATGACCACCTGCCTCCCCCCTGCAGTGCACATGGTTTTGCCCAATTGCTAACAGAATTCCTGCTGCGATCAACTTGGAATTACCCCCTTAGTCTTTTCTGTGCTGCTGTGGGTTAGCAGTGCTTACAGTGGACTGCTACTGCAGCTGTAGTCACCTAGCTGTGCTGGGCTTGGTATGCTTGTGTAAAGTCGTTTAGTAAATACTCTGGGGAGTCTATAGTTCTATCTTTCTAAATGAGGAATGATAACTTGGGCTCTCACTGCTTGTAATAAGTTTCTGTGAGTGGTACATACTTGCCTACTTTGCTGCCCCCCTCCAGTAGAAGGCAGCATTGTAGGCGCACGGGGGCGTGGATGGTGGCAAAATGGGCTGTCTGGGGGCATGGCCAGGAGACAAGGTGGGCTGTCCGGGTGTGTGGCTGGCGTTGCATCATGATCCTGTTTTTGTGGCTCCGCCCCCCACTATACCATGCCTCCCAACTGTCCTGATTTTCGCGGGACAGTCCTGTTTTTTGGGCACTGTCCGGCCGTCCCACCCGCGGGCCGCAGTATCCCGCGGTGGGGGGGGGGGGGGGCAGTTGGGAGGCTCTGTCTCTCACTGCCCTGATTAGCAGAGCAGCATCTATTCACTGGAGACAGGAGGAGAGGGGGCATGCCAGCGGCTCACAGAGCGCTGGGCATGCCCCGTCAGTGATGAAAACGGGGCATGGCTCGCGATCGCGGGTCCTCCCGCGAAGCCACACCCTCTTTTCATAGGTCACGCCCCTTTTTCGGGGGTGCGCACGGCTTCGCTGCGCATGTGTCCCTCTTTCTCCCAGTGAAAAGTTGGGAGGTATGCTATACAGTGCAGAGAAAATAGACACCTAAAAATCGCTACAAATCAGGAAAGGGGCGTGGCCATGTGTACAGGGAACGTGGTCACGTCCCCTTTCCTATACTTACAATGGAAGTTTGGAGACTCAGAAATCGGTACAGATCGTTAAAAAAAAAGGTACTGTACCTGCCAAAAAGGTACAGTTGGAGGGTATGCAATGATACGATTCAGTGCGAATCGCGTCATCGGATCCCCCGGATCCCCATTTGTTCTCTGCTGTGGGCAGCTGAGGGGGGTTGCGGAGGGGCTGGCAGAGAAAGCGGGAGACCTGCCCACCTTTCCGGGGGGCTGGGAAGGCCACCCGATTTTCGGGAGATTCACAGCCATTCTGTGCAGGTTGGCAAATATGGAGTGGTAGTGCATGAGTCTCTCTCTGTGGTACCTGCACCTTTACCAGGTCTTCTGACTGCCGCTGTCACACTTCCTTCCCTCCGGTCACCGTGACCACCAAATTGGGTAAGTTACTCTGCAGCTCCCTCTGCTCCAAATTGCTGCTCTGCGTCCTTCTAAAATGGCCGCTGCCCAACTTCCAACTGTCCCTGAAGATGTCTGTAACTGCCACAGCGCAAGACATCTCTCTCTCCCTGGGATTCATACTCCTCTTGCTGACTGGTCAGTGTCCTTGTGCCAGATGCAGCACTCAGGTCATAGTTAACCCTATCCCTGCTGCAAGTTTAATAGTGTCCAGCCAGGGATGCATTTAGCAAGAAAGGGGCACAAAAATAAGAATTTACTCACCGGTAATTCTATTTCTCGTAGTCCGTAGTGGATGCTGGGGACTCCGTAAGGACCATGGGGAATAGACGGGCTCCGCAGGAGACTGGGCACTCTAAATAAAGATTAGGTACTATATCTGGTGTGCACTGGCTCCTCCCTCTATGCCCCTCCTCCAGACCTCAGTTAAGGAAACTGTGCCCGGAAGAGCTGACATTACAAGGAAAGGATTTGGAACCCAGGGTAAGACTCATACCAGCCACACCAATCACACCGTACAACTTGTGATAAACTTACCCAGTTAACAGTATGAACATAAACTGAGCCTCACTCAATGGGTGGCTCATAATAAAACCCTTTATTACGCAATAACTATATAACTACACGTATTGCAGAAAGTCCGCACTTGGGACGGGCGCCCAGCATCCACTACGGACTACGAGAAATAGAATTACCGGTGAGTAAATTCTTATTTTCTCTAACGTCCTAGTGGATGCTGGGGACTCCGTAAGGACCATGGGGATTATACCAAAGCTCCCAAACGGGCGGGAGAGTGCGGATGACTCTGCAGCACCAAATGAGCAAACTCAAGGTCCTCCTCAGCCAGGGTATCAAACTTATAGAACTTAGCAAAAGTGTTTGAACCCGACCAAGTAGCTGCTCGGCAAAGTTGTAATGCCGAGACCCCTCAGGCAGCCGCCCAAGAAGAGCCCACCTTCCTTGTGGAATGGGCTTTTACTGATCCTGGATGCGGCAATCCTGCCGCAGAATGAGCCTGCTGAATCGTGTTACAGATCCAGCGAGCAATAGTTTGCTTTGAAGCAGGTGCACCCAGCTTGTTGGGTGCATACAGTATAAACAGTGAGTCAGTCTTTCTGACTCCAGCCGTTCTAGAAACATAAATCTTCAAAGCCCGGACTACGTCCAGTAACTTGGAGTTCTCCAAGTCACGAGTAGCCGCAGGCACCACAATAGGTTGGTTCAGATGAAAAGATGACACCACCTTTGGCAGATATTGCGGACGGGTCCGCAATTCTGCCCTGTCTACATGGAAAATCAGATAGGGGCTTTTACATGATAAAACCGACAATTCTGACACACACCTAGCCGAAGCCAAGGCCAACAACATAACCACTTTCCAAGTGAGATACTTGAGCTCCACTGTCTTAAGTGGCTCAAACCAGTGGGATTTCAGGAAATCTAAAACTACGTTAAGAGCCCACGGTGCCACTGGTGGCACAAAAGGGGGCTAAATATGCAGCACTCCTTTAACAAATGTCTGAACCTCAGGCAGTGAAGCCAGTACCTTTTGAAAGAAAATGGATAGGGCCGAAATCTGGCCCTTTATGGACCCTAATTTTAGGCCCATAGTCACACCTGACTGCAGGAAGTGTAGGAATCGCCCAAGCTGGAATTCCTCTGTAGGGGCCTTCCTGGCCTCACACCAAGCAACATATTTTCGCCATATCCGGTGATAATGCTTTGCTGTCACGTCCTTCCTAGCCTTTATTAGCGTAGGAATAACTTCCTCCGGAATGCCCTTTTCTGCTAGGATCCGGCGTTCAACCGCCATGCCGTCAAACGCAGCCAAGGTAAGTCTTGGAACAGACAGGGCCCCTGTTGCAACAGGTCCTGTCTGAGAGGCAGAGGCCACGGGTCCTCTGAGAGCATCTCTTGCAGTTCCGGGTACCAAGTTCTTCTTGGCCAATCCGGAACAATGAGTATCACTCCTCTTTTCTTATGATTCTCAACACCTTGGGTATGAGAGGCAGAGGAGGAAACACATAGACTGACTGGAACACCCACGGCATTACCAGAGCGTCCACAGCTATTGCCTGAGGGTCCCTTGACCTGGCGCAATACCTTTTTAGCTTTTTGTTGAGACGGATGCCATCATGTCCACCTGTGGCAGTTCCCATCGATTTACAATCTGCGAGAAGACTTCTTGATGAAGTCCCCACTCTCCCGGGTGTAGGTCATGTCTGCTGAGGAAGTCTGCTTCCCAGTTGTCCACTCCCGGAATGAACACTGCTGACAGTGCTTGTACGTGATTCTCCGCCCAACGAAGAATCCTGGTGGCTTCCGCCATTGCCACCCTGCTTCTTGTGCCGCCCTGGCGGTTTACATGGGCGACCGCAGTGATGTTGTCTGACTGGATCAGCACTGGTTGGTCTCGGAGCAGAGGCTCCGCTTGACTCAGGGCGTTGTATATTGCCCTTAGTTCCAGGATATTAATGTGCAGACAAGTCTCCTGACTTGACCACAGTCCTTGGAAGTTTCTTCCCTGAGTAACTGCCCCCCACCCTCGGAGGCTTGCATCCGTGGTCACCAGGACCCAGTCCTGTATGCCGAACCTGCGACCCTCGAGTAGATGAGCACTCTGCAGCCACCACAGAAGAGACACCCTGGCTCTGGGGGACAGGGTGATCAGCCGATGCATCTGAAGATGCGATCCGGACCACTTGTCCAGCAGATCCCACTGAAAGATCCTCGCATGGAACCTGCTGAAGGGAATGGCTTCGTATGACGCCACCATCTTTCCCAGGACTCGCGTGCATTGATGCACCGATACCTGTTTCGGTTTTAGGAGGCCACTGACCAGAGTCACGAGCTCCTGAGCCTTCTCCTCCGGGAGAAACACCTTCTTCTGGTCTGTGTCCAGAATCATGCCCAGGAAGGGCAGACGTGTCGTAGGAATCAGCTGCGACTTTGGAATATTCAGGATCCAGCCGTGCTATCGCAACACGTCCTGAGAGTGTGCTACGTTGATCAGCAACTGCTCCCTGGACCTCGCCTTTATGAGGAGATCGTCCAAGTATGGGATAACTGTAACTCCTTGCTTCCGAAGGAGTACCATCATCTCCGCCATCACCTTGGTAAATATTCTCGGTGCCGTGGACAGTCCAAACGGCAACGTCTGGAATTGGTAATGACAGTCCTGTACCACAAACCTGAGGTACTCCTGATGAGGAGAATAAATGGGGACATGCAAGTAAGCATCCTTGATGTCCAGCGACACCATGAAATCCCCCTCTTCCAGGCTTGCAATGACCGCTCTGAGCGATTCCATTTTGAACTTGAATTTTTTTATGTAAATGTTCAGGGACTTTAAATTCAAAATGGGCCTGACCGAACCGTCCGGTTTCGGTACCACAAACATAGTGGAATAGTAACCCCTTCCCTGCTGAAGTAGGGGAACCTTTACCACCACCTGCTGGAGATATAGTTTATGAATTGCCGCCAGCAATACTTCCCTCTCCATGGGGGAAGCCGGCAAGGCAGATTTCAGGAAACGTTGAGGAGGCGTCTCTTCGAATTCCAGCTTGTACCCCTGAGACACAATTTGTATCGCCCAAGGATCCACCCGTGAACCTACCCACTGGTGGCTGAAATTCTTGAGACGCGCCCCCACCGCTCCTGGCTCCGCCTGTGGAGCCCCAGCGTCATGCGGTAGATTTAGAGGAGGCCGGGGAGGACTTTTGCTCCTGGGAACTGGCTGCATGATGCAGCTTTTTTCCTTTTCCCTTACCTCTGGCAAGGAAAGATGCACCTCTGACCTTTTTGCTCTTTTGGGGACGAGAGGACTGTATTTGATAATACGGTGCTTTCTTAGGCTGTGAGGAAACATACGGCAAGAATTTTGACTTCCCATCTGTAGCTGTGGAAACCAGGTCCGAGAGACCGTCCCCAAACAATTCCTCACCCTTATATGGTAAAACTTCCATATGTCTTTTAGAATCAGCATCCCCTGTCCATTGTCGAGTCCATAAGACCCTTCTGGCAGAAATGGACATTGCGTTTACCCAAGAACTCAGTGAGCAAATGTCCCTCTGAGCATCCCGCATATATAGGACAGCGTCTTTAATATGTCCCAGGGTCAGCAAGATCGTATCCCTGTCCAGGGTATCTAACTCCTCCGACAGAGTATCTGTCCATGCTGCTACTGCGCTGCACATCCAAGCCGAAGCAATGGCTGGCCTCAGGAGAGTACCAGCATGTGTGTACACAGCCTTCAGGACTGCTTCCTGCTTTCTATCTGCAGGATCCTTTAGGGCGGCCGTATCCTGAGACGGCAGGGTCACCTTCTTAGATAAGCGCGTTAACGCCTTGTCTACCCTGGGAGGGGATTCCCAGCGTAACCTGTCCATTGGCGGGAAAGTATACGCCATAAGCAACCTTTTGGGAATTATTACCTTCCTTTCAGGGGATTCCCAGGCTTTTTCACATAATTCATTTAATTCATGTGAAGGGGGGAAAGTCACTTCTTGTTTTTTCTCCCCAAACATATGAATCCTCTTGTCAGGGACATGGATTTCCTCAGCAATGTGTAATACGTCTTTCATTGCTATAATCATGTATCGGATGGCTTTAGTCATTTTAGGCTGCAATTTAGCCTCATCATCGTCGACACTGGAGTCAGACTCCGTGTCGACAAACTGGGATAGTGGACGCTTATGAGACCCCGACAGCCTCTGAACTGTGGGATCAGGCACTGGGTGAGACCCTGACTGTCCCAAGGCTTCAGCTTTGTCCAACCTTTTATGTAAGGAGTTTACATTATCATTTAACACCTTCCACATATCCATCCAATCCGGTGTCGGCGCCGACGGCGTCGACACCACATCCATATTCACTTGCTCCGCCTCCACATACCCTTCCTCATCAAACATGTCGACACTGACGTACCGACACACCGCACACACACTGGGAATGCTCTGACTGAGGACAGGACCCCACTAAGGCTTTTGGGGAGATAGAGAAGGAGTATGCCAGCACACACCACAGCGCTATATAACCCAGGGATTTACACTATAATATGTGTTTACCCAATAGCTGCTGATTTATACTGTTTTGCGCCTAAATGTATGTGCCCCCCCTCTCTTTTGCCCTTTTTGTACCTGGATACTGCAGGGGAGAGCCTGGGGAGCTGCTTCCAGCGGAGCTGTGAAGGAACAATGGCGCTGGTGTGCTGAGGAAGAAGGCCCCACCCCCTCAGCGGCGGGCTTTTGTCCCGCTTCTCCTGTGTAAAAATGGCGGGGGGTTTTGCATATATACAGTCTGTGACTGTATATATGCATACTTATGCCAAAGGTACTCAAATTGCTGCCCAGGGCCCTGCACCCCCAGCGCCTTGCACCCTGCAGTGACCGGAGTTTGGAGGTGTGCTGTGGGAGCAATGGCGCACAGCTGCGGTGCTGTGCGCTACCTTATTGAAGACAGGAGTCTTCATGCCGCCGATTTCGACGTCTTCTGTCTTCTCCGGACTTCAGTGCTTCTGGCTCTGCGAGGGGGACGGCGGCGCGGCTCCGGGAACGGACGACCGAGGACAGCTGCCTGTGTTCGATCCCTCTGGAGCTAATGGTGTCCAGTAGCCTAAGAAGCGCAACCTAGCTGCAGTTAGGTAGGTTTGCTTCTCTCCCCTCAGTCCCTCGTAGCAGTGAGTCTGTTGCCAGCAGAAGCTCACTGAAAATAAAAAACCTAACAAATTCTTTCTTTTTCTAGCAGGCTCAGGAGAGCCCACTAGGTGCATCCAGCTCTGGCCGGGCACAGATTCTAACTGAGGTCTGGAGGAGGGGCATAGAGGGAGGAGCCAGTGCACACCAGATATAGTACCTAATCTTTCTTTAGAGTGCCCAGTCTCCTGCGGAGCCCGTCTATTCCCCATGGTCCTTACGGAGTCCCCAGCATCCACTAGGACGGTAGAGAAAGTCACATTACAGTTCGTGGCAGCTCCAATAATGGGGTGCTACACCCCTTTTACACCAGAACTGATCTGCAGCATTCAGGACAGATTGAACTGGAGAGAGGTGTTATTAAGGGAGGCCAGATAGGAGAAGGTTACAGTAGTCCAATCTGGAGATGACCAGTGTTTGGAAGAAGGTATTAGTAGCATCCAGGGTGGGAAAGGGTCTGATCCTGGAAGTATTTTTGAGATGGCAATGGCAGGACTGTAAAAAGTACTGAATGTGTGGTTTGAAAGAGAGGGAGGAGTCAAATATAACTCCAAGGTAGCGCACTTTGGGGCTAGAGGAGATGGTGATGTTGTCAATAGATAATGAAATTGTGGGAGGTGAGGCTATGCGGGATGGTGGGAAGATGGGGGGTCATTCTGAGTTGATCGCTCGCTAGCAGTTTTTAGCAGCCATGCAAATGCATAGTCGCCGCCCACGGGGGAGTGTATTTTCATTTTGCAGGAGTGCGAACGCCTGTGCAGCAGAGCGCCTGCAAATACATTTTGTGCAAAACAAACCAGCCCTGTAGTTACTTATCCTGTGCGATGATTGCTGCGACGAGTGACACGGTAATGACATCAGATACCCGCCCAGAAAATGCCCGGCCACGCCTGTGTTTTTCCAAACACTCCCAGAAAACGGTCAGTTGACACCCATAACGCCCTCTTCCTGTCAATCTCCTTGCGATCAGCTGTGCGTTTGGAATCGTCGCTAGAAGCAGTGCAAAACCACAAAGGACTTTGTACCCATACGCCACGCGTGCGCATTGCGGTACATACGCATGCGCAGATTATCCGTTTTTTTTCACTGATCGCTACGCAGCGAACAACGGCAGCTAGCGATCAACTCGGAATGACCCCCATGATCAGCTCAGTCTGAGAAAGAGCTGGGACATCCTGGAAGAGATAGCAGAGAGACAGTTGGAGATACAAGTGAGGAGAGAGAGGTCATGGGAGGAAATGTAGATCTGAGTGTCATCAGCATAGAGATGGTATTGGAAGTCAAGAGAGCTGAGGAGCTCACCTAAAGAGGACGTATATATGGAGAATAGGAGAGTTGGTAAAGGGGTGGGAGAGCAGCACAAGCTATGGTGTTACAGCCTGCCGCCACCCTTCCTGGCACCATGCTCCTCCGCAGCCACTACACACAATGTACCATCTCTGGTCTCCATCAATCTGCCATCTGTGTTTTACATTGATGGCAGGAAACCATTAATGGTCTAAACCAGCAACAGCCATCAGTGTAGCTGCTCTCAATGATCGAGAAGTGTGACTCTGCATTTAGTTTGGCAATCAGTGAAAGTGTCTGGGCTATATGGGGCATGTCAGGGGCGGAGCTTGGTGCCAGGCGGGGCTTAATTATGCCAGACAGGAAAAAAACCTCACTGTGCTGTGAGCCATAGATGGCAGAGAACCATCAGATCTCCGCTTTGTATAGCAAAACATTACGCATCAGTGGTTGCTAACCATGGATGGTCAATGGCCATCCATAACACAAGGTCAGAATAAAGCAAAGGCGGTTCAGAGTTGATATGTACAAGTCTAAGATGTATAAAGATGGGAGGGGCTCCATGTGTGCATGTCTGTGTGCAAATGCCTGTGTGCCTCCCCCTCCTAGGAAAAAAAAACCTGGTGCTAGCACATGTGCCCATTATGAAAGACTCTGGCCAGAATCTTGTGCATGGTATGGGCAGATCTCTGGCATAGTCATCGCAAACATGGTGCCGTGCATATGTCTAAAGCTAGTGCTGGAAAGTTGTGCATGCATCAGCTAGGAAGTAAGTAAAGCGATAGGGGCAGGGTGTACGGTGTGGACCGCATTGGACTCAGGAGGGCGCGTGCACTGCACCCAATAGTCTGTAGATACGCCTATGTTGACAGTCCTGATTGTGCCCAGCTGTTAAAGAAGTTCACAGGCCTAATAATTAGAGATGAGCGGGTTCGGTTTCTCTGAATCCGAACCCGCCCGAACTTCATGGTTTTTTTCACGGGTCCGAGCAGACTCGGATCCTCCCGCCTTGCTCGGTTAACCCGAGCGCGCCCGAACGTCATCATGACGCTGTCGGATTCTCGCGAGACTCGGATTCTATATAAGGAGCCGCGCGTCGCCGCCATTTTCACACGTGCATTGAGATTGATAGGGAGAGGACGTGGCTGGCGTCCTCTCCATTTAGATTAGAAGAGAGAGAGAGAGATTGACCTGATTTACTGGAGCTTAGGAGTACTGTAGAACTGTAGAGAGTGCAGAGTTTACTAGTGACTGACCACAGTGACCACCAGACAGTGCAGTTTTATTTAATATGGCCCTCATTCCGAGTTGATCGGTCGCAAGGCGAATTTAGCAGAGTTACACACGCTAAGCCGCCGCCTACTGGGAGTGAATCTTAGCTTCTTAAAATTGCGACCGATGTATTCGCAATATTGCGATTACTAACTACTTAGCAGTTTCTGAGTAGCTCCAGACTTACTCTGCCTGTGCGATCATTTCAGTGCTTGTCGTTCCTGGTTGACGTCACAAACACACCCAGCGTTCGCCCAGGCACTCCCACCGTTTCCCCGGCCACTCCTGCGTTTTTTCCGGAAACGGTAGCGTTTTCAGCCACACGCCCCTGAAACGCCGTGTTTCCGCCCAGTAACACCCATTTCCTGTCAATCACATTACGATCGCCGGAGCGAAGAAAAAGCCGTGAGTAAAAATACTTTCTTCATAGTAAAGTTACTTGGCGCAGTCGCAGTGCGAACTTTGCGCATGCGTACTAAGCGGATTTTCACTGCGATGCGATGAAAAAGAACGAGCGAACAACTCGGAATGAGGGCCTATATCCGTTCTCTGCCTGAAAAAAACGATACACACAGTGACTCAGTCACATACCATATCTGTGTGCACTGCTCAGCCCAGTGTGCTGCATCATCTATGTATATATATCTGACTGTGCTCAGCTCACACAGCTTATAATTGTGGGGGAGACTGGGGAGCACTGCAGTGCCAGTTATAAGTTATAGCAGGAGCCAGGAGTACATATTATATTAAAATTAAACAGTGCACACTTTTGCTGCAGGAGTGCCACTGCCAGTGTGACTGACCAGTGACCTGACCACACTGACCACCAGTATAGTTAGTAGTATACTATATTGTGATTGCCTGAAAAAGTTAAACACTCGTCGTGTGACTTCACTTGTGTGGTGTTTTTTTTTTTATTCTATAAAAAACTCATTCTGCTGACAGACAGTGTCCAGCAGGTCCGTCATTATATAATATATATACCTGTCCGGCTGCAGTAGTGATATATATATATTTTTTATATCATTATTTATCATCCAGTCGCAGCAGACACAGTACGGTAGTTCACGGCTGTAGCTACCTCTGTGTCGGCACTCGGCAGTCCATCCATAATTGTATACCACCTACCCGTGGTTTTTTTTTCTTTCTTCTTTATACATACATACTACTACATCTCTTTATCAACCAGTCTATATTAGCAGCAGACACAGTACAGTACGGTAGTCCACGGCTGTAGCTACCTCTGTGTCGGCACTCGGCAGTCCGTCCATAATTGTATACCACCTACCCGTGGTTTTTTTTTCTTTCTTCTTTATACATACTACTACATCTCTTTATCAACCAGTCTATATTAGCAGCAGACACAGTACAGTACGGTAGTTCACGGCTGTAGCTACCTCTGTGTCGGCACTCGGCAGTCCGTCCATAATTGTATACCACCTACCCATGTTTTTTTTTTCTTTCTTCTTTATACATACATACTACTACATCTCTTTATCAACCAGTCTATATTAGCAGCAGACACAGTACAGTACGGTAGTCCACGGCTGTAGCTACCTCTGTGTCGGCACTCGGCAGTCCGTCCATAATTGTATACCACCTACCCGTGGTTTTTTTTTCTTTCTTCTTTATACATACATACTACTACATCTCTTTATCAACCAGTCTATATTAGCAGCAGACACAGTACAGTACGGTAGTTCACGGCTGTAGCTACCTCTGTGTCGGCACTCGGCAGTCCATCCATAATTGTATACCACCTACCCGAGGTTTTTTTTTCTTTCTTCTTTATACATACATACTACTACATCTCTTTATCAACCAGTCTATATTAGCAGCAGACACAGTACAGTACGGTAGTCCACGGCTGTAGCTACCTCTGTGTCGGCACTCGGCAGTCCGTCCATAATTGTATACCACCTACCCGTGGTTTTTTTTTCTTTCTTCTTTATACATACATACTACTACATCTCTTTATCAACCAGTCTATATTAGCAGCAGACACAGTACAGTACGGTAGTCCACGGCTGTAGCTACCTCTGTGTCGGCACTCGGCAGTCCGTCCATAATTGTATACCACCTACCCGTGGTTTTTTTTTCTTTCTTCTTTATACATACATACTACTACATCTCTTTATCAACCAGTCTATATTAGCAGCAGACACAGTACAGTACGGTAGTTCACGGCTGTAGCTACCTCTGTGTCGGCACTCGGCAGTCCGTCCATAATTGTATACCACCTACCCGAGGTTTTTTTTTCTTTCTTCTTTATACATACATACTACTACATCTCTTTATCAACCAGTCTATATTAGCAGCAGACACAGTACAGTACGGTAGTCCACGGCTGTAGCTACCTCTGTGTCGGCACTCGGCAGTCCGTCCATAATTGTATACCACCTAACCGTGGTTTTTTTTTCTTTCTTCTTTATACATACATACTACTACATCTCTTTATCAACCAGTCTATATTAGCAGCAGACACAGTACAGTACGGTAGTCCACGGCTGTAGCTGCCTCTGTGTCGGCACTCGGCAGTCCGTCCATAATTGTATACTAGTATCCATCCATCTCCATTGTTTACCTGAGGTGCCTTTTAGTTGTGCCTATTAAAATATGGAGAACAAAAATGTTGAGGTTCCAAAATTAGGGAAAGATCAAGATCCACTTCCACCTCGTGCTGAAGCTGCTGCCACTAGTCATGGCCGAGACGATGAAATGCCAGCAACGTCGTCTGCCAAGGCCGATGCCCAATGTCATAGTACAGAGCATGTCAAATCCAAAACACCAAATATCAGTAAAAAAAGGACTCCAAAACCTAAAATAAAATTGTCGGAGGAGAAGCGTAAACTTGCCAATATGCCATTTACCACACGGAGTGGCAAGGAACGGCTGAGGCCCTGGCCTATGTTCATGGCTAGTGGTTCAGCTTTACATGAGGATGGAGGCACTCAGCCTCTCGCTAGAAAAATGAAAAGACTCAAGCTGGCAAAAGCAGTAGCACCGCAAAGAACTGTGCGTTCTTCGAAATCCCAAATCCACAAGGAGAGTCCAATTGTGTCGGTTGCGATGCCTGACCTTCCCAACACTGGACGTGAAGAGCATGCGCCTTCCACCATTTGCACGCCCCCTGCAAGTGCTGGAAGGAGCACCCGCAGTCCAGTTCCTGATAGTCAGATTGAAGATGTCAGTGTTGAAGTACACCAGGATGAGGAGGATATGGGTGTTGCTGGCGCTGGGGAGGAAATTGACCAGGAGGATTCTGATGGTGAGGTGGTTTGTTTAAGTCAGGCACCCGGGGAGACACCTGTTGTCCGTGGGAGGAATATGGCCGTTGACATGCCTGGTGAAAATACCAAAAAAAGCAGCTCTTCGGTGTGGAGGTATTTCAACAGAAATGCGGACAACAGGTGTCAAGCCGTGTGTTCCCTTTGTCAAGCTGTAATAAGTAGGGGTAAGGACGTTAACCACCTCGGAACATCCTCCCTTATACGTCACCTGCAGCGCATTCATAATAAGTCAGTGACAAGTTCAAAAACTTTGGGTGACAGCGGAAGCAGTCCACTGACCAGTAAATCCCTTCCTCTTGTAACCAAGCTCACGCAAACCACCCCACCAACTCCCTCAGTGTCAATTTCCTCCTTCCCCAGGAATGCCAATAGTCCTGCAGGCCATGTCACTGGCAATTCTGACGATTCCTCTCCTGCCTGGGATTCCTCCGATGCATCCTTGCGTGTAACGCCTACTGCTGCTGGCGCTGCTGTTGTTGCTGCTGGGAGTCGATGGTCATCCCAGAGGGGAAGTCGTAAGACCACTTTTACTACTTCCACCAAGCAATTGACTGTCCAACAGTCCTTTGCGAGGAAGATGAAATATCACAGCAGTCATCCTACTGCAAAGCGGATAACTGAGGCCTTGGCATCCTGGGTGGTGAGAAACGTGGTTCCGGTATCCATCATTACTGCAGAGCCAACTAGAGACTTGTTGGAGGTACTGTGTCCCCGGTACCAAATACCATCTAGGTTCCATTTCTCTAGGCAGGCGATACCGAAAATGTACACAGACCTCAGAAAAAGAGTCACCAGTGTCCTAAAAAATGCAGCTGTACCCAATGTCCACTTAACCACGGACATGTGGACAAGTGGAGCAGGGCAGGGTCAGGACTATATGACTGTGACAGCCCACTGGGTAGATGTATGGACTCCCGCCGCAAGAACAGCAGCGGCGGCACCAGTAGCAGCATCTCGCAAACGCCAACTCTTTCCTAGGCAGGCTACGCTTTGTATCACCGCTTTCCAGAATACGCACACAGCTGAAAACCTCTTACGGCAACTGAGGAAGATCATCGCGGAATGGCTTACCCCAATTGGACTCTCCTGTGGATTTGTGGCATCGGACAACGCCAGCAATATTGTGTGTGCATTAAATATGGGCAAATTCCAGCACGTCCCATGTTTTGCACATACCTTGAATTTGGTGGTGCAGAATTATTTAAAAAACGACAGGGGCGTGCAAGAGATGCTGTCGGTGGCCAGAAGAATTGCGGGACACTTTCGGCGTACAGGCACCACGTACAGAAGACTGGAGCAACACCAAAAACTACTGAACCTGCCCTGCCATCATCTGAAGCAAGAAGTGGTAACGAGGTGGAATTCAACCCTCTATATGCTTCAGAGGTTGGAGGAGCAGCAAAAGGCCATTCAAGCCTATACAATTGAGCACGATATAGGAGGTGGAATGCACCTGTCTCAAGCGCAGTGGAGAATGATTTCAACGTTGTGCAAGGTTCTGCTGCCCTTTGAACTTGCCACACGTGAAGTCAGTTCAGACACTGCCAGCCTGAGTCAGGTCATTCCCCTCATCAGGCTTTTGCAGAAGAAGCTGGAGACATTGAAGGAGGAGCTAACACGGAGCGATTCCGCTAGGCATGTGGGACTTGTGGATGGAGCCCTTAATTCGCTTAACAAGGATTCACGGGTGGTCAATCTGTTGAAATCAGAGCACTACATTTTGACCACCATGCTCGATCCTAGATTTAAAGCCTACCTTGGATCTCTCTTTCCGGCAGACACAAGTCTGCTGGGGTTGAAAGACCTGCTGGTGAGAAAATTGTCAAGTCAAGCGGAACGCGACCTGTCAACATCTCCTCCTTCACATTCTCCCGCAACTGGGGGTGCGAGGAAAAGGCTCAGAATTCCGAGCCCACCCGCTGGCGGTGATGCAGGGCAGTCTGGAGCGACTGCTGATGCTGACATCTGGTCCGGACTGAAGGACCTGACAACGATTACGGACATGTCGTCTACTGTCACTGCATATGATTCTCTCACCATTGAAAGAATGGTGGAGGATTATATGAGTGACCGCATCCAAGTAGGCACGTCACACAGTCCATACTTATACTGGCAGGAAAAAGAGGCAATTTGGAGGCCCTTGCACAAACTGGCTTTATTCTACCTAAGTTGCCCTCCCACAAGTGTGTACTCCGAAAGAGTGTTTAGTGCCGCCGCTCACCTTGTCAGCAATCGGCATACGAGGTTACATCCAGAAAATGTGGAGAAGATGATGTTCATTAAAATGAATTATAATCAATTCCTCCGCGGAGACATTGACCAGCAGCAATTGCCTCCACAAAGTACACAGGGAGCCGAGATGGTGGATTCCAGTGGGGACGAATTGATAATCTGTGAGGAGGGGGATGTACACGGTGATATATCGGAGGATGATGATGAGGTGGACATCTTGCCTCTGTAGAGCCAGTTTGTGCAAGGAGAGATTAATTGCTTCTTTTTTGGGGGGGGGGGTCCAAACCAACCCGTCATATCAGTCACAGTCGTGTGGCAGACCCTGTCACTGAAATGATGGGTTGGTTAAAGTGTGCATGTCCTGTTTTGTTTATACAACATAAGGGTGGGTGGGAGGGCCCAAGGACAATTCCATCTTGCACCTCTTTTTTCTTTTATTTTTCTTTGCGTCAAGTGCTGTTTGGGGAGGGTTTTTTGGAAGGGACATCCTGCGTGACACTGCAGTGCCACTCCTAAATGGGCCCGGTGTTTGTGTCGGCCACTAGGGTTGCTTATCTTACTCACACAGTCAGCTACCTCATTGCGCCTCTTTTTTTCTTTGCGTCATGTGCTGTTTGGGGAGTGTTTTTTGGAAGGGCCATCCTGCGTGACACTGCAGTGCCACTCCTAGATGGGCCCGGTGTTTGTGTCGGCCACTAGGGTCGCTAATCTTACTCACACAGCTACCTCATTGCGCCTCTTTTTTTCTTTGCGTCATGTGCTGTTTGGGGAGGGTTTTTTGGAAGGGACATCCTGCGTGACACTGCAGTGCCACTCCTAAATGGGCCCGGTGTTTGTGTCGGCCACTAGGGTCGCTTATCTTACTCACACAGTCAGCTACCTCATTGCGCCTCTTTTTTTCTTTGCGTCATGTGCTGTTTGGGGAGGGTTTTTTGGAAGGGACATCCTACGTGACACTGCAGTGCCACTCCTAGATGGGCTCGGTGTTTGTGTCGGCCACTAGGGTCGCTAATCTTACTCACACAGCTACCTCATTGCGCCTCTTTTTTTCTTTGCGTCATGTGCTGTTTGGGGAGGGTTTTTTGGAAGGGACATCCTGCGTGACACTGCAGTGCCACTCCTAAATGGGCCCGGTGTTTGTGTCGGCCACTAGGGTCGCTTATCTTACTCACACAGTCAGCTACCTCATTGCGCCTCTTTTTTTCTTTGCGTCATGTGCTGTTTGGGGAGTGTTTTTTGGAAGGGCCATCCTGCGTGACACTGCAGTGCCACTCCTAGATGGGCCCGGTGTTTGTGTCGGCCACTAGGGTCGCTAATCTTACTCACACAGCTACCTCATTGCGCCTCTTTTTTTCTTTGCGTCATGTGCTGTTTGGGGAGGGTTTTTTGGAAGGGACATCCTGCGTGACACTGCAGTGCCACTCCTAAATGGGCCCGGTGTTTGTGTCGGCCACTACGGTCGCTAATCTTACTCACACAGCTACCTCATTGCGCCTCTTTTTTTCTTTGCGTCATGTGCTGTTTGGGGAGGGTTTTTTGGAAGGGACATCCTGCGTGACACTGCAGTGCCACTCCTAAATGGGCCCGGTGTTTGTGTCGGCCACTAGGGTCGCTTATCTTACTCACACAGTCAGCTACCTCATTGCGCCTCATTTTTTCTTTGCGTCATGTGCTGTTTGGGGAGTGTTTTTTGGAAGGGCCATCCTGCGTGACACTGCAGTGCCACTCCTAGATGGGCCCGGTGTTTGTGTCGGCCACTAGGGTCGCTAATCTTACTCACACAGCTACCTCATTGCACCTCTTTTTTTCTTTGCGTCATGTGCTGTTTGGGGAGGGTTTTTTGGAAGGGACATCCTGCGTGACACTGCAGTGCCACTCCTAAATGGGCCCGGTGTTTGTGTCGGCCACTACGGTCGCTAATCTTACTCACACAGCTACCTCATTGCGCCTCTTTTTTTCTTTGCGTCATGTGCTGTTTGGGGAGGGTTTTTTGGAAGGGACATCCTGCGTGACACTGCAGTGCCACTCCTAAATGGGCCCGGTGTTTGTGTCGGCCACTAGGGTCGCTTATCTTACTCACACAGTCAGCTACCTCATTGCGCCTCTTTTTTTCTTTGCGTCATGTGCTGTTTGGGGAGTGTTTTTTGGAAGGGCCATCCTGCGTGACACTGCAGTGCCACTCCTAGATGGGCCCGGTGTTTGTGTCGGCCACTAGGGTCGCTAATCTTACTCACACAGCTACCTCATTGCGCCTCTTTTTTTCTTTGCGTCATGTGCTGTTTGGGGAGGGTTTTTTGGAAGGGACATCCTGCGTGACACTGCAGTGCCACTCCTAAATGGGCCCGGTGTTTGTGTCGGCCACTAGGGTCGCTAATCTTACTCACACAGCTACCTCATTGCGCCTCTTTTTTTCTTTGCGTCATGTGCTGTTTGGGGAGGGTTTTTTGGAAGGGACATCCTGCGTGACACTGCAGTGCCACTCCTAAATGGGCCCGGTGTTTGTGTCGGCCACTAGGGTCGCTAATCTTACTCACACAGCTACCTCATTGCGCCTCTTTTTTTCTTTGCGTCATGTGCTGTTTGGGGAGGGTTTTTTGGAAGGGACATCCTGCGTGACACTGCAGTGCCACTCCTAGATGGGCCAGGTGTTTGTGTCGGCCACTAGGGTCGCTTAGCTTAGTCATCCAGCGACCTCGGTGCAAATTTTAGGACTAAAAATAATATTGTGAGGTGTGAGGTATTCAGAATAGACTGAAAATGAGTGGAAATTATGGTTTTTGAGGTTAATAATAATATGGGATCAAAATGACCCCCAAATTCTATGATTTAAGCTGTTTTTTAGGGTTTTTTGAAAAAAACACCCGAATCCAAAACACACCCGAATCCGACAAAAAAAATTCGGTGAGGTTTTGCCAAAACGCGGTCGAACCCAAAACACGGCCGCGGAACCGAACCCAAAACCAAAACACAAAACCCGAAAAATTTCAGGCGCTCATTACTACTACTAATAATAATAATAATAATAATAATAATTTAAAGATGCTTTAGGAAAGAAAGGTAAATTCCATTCCATTAGTTTTACAGACTGCTGGGGCTCCTACGCCACCACTGCTTATTTGGGTGTTACGGGCCCAAACAGTCTATAATGTGTGATAAAATCAAGCTGACATTGAAGTTGGGAGCAGATCCCACGTGGCCATACTACAGGTCACAGAAATGACCTTCTCGAGGTCAAAGTGTTGGCTAACACATAGAAACACATGTCATTAGCAGATAATCATGGGAACCGCTTTCCCACACACTAATGCTAGTAGCACACATCAATTTTGTTCTTATCTAGCCGGACAGTTTGATAGCCGAATTATCACATCAATCACTCATATTATTACTCAGTGACATCTGAAGCAATCCAATCATTTACTGATTAGATAATCTGTCCTGAAGCAAACAATACCCACACTTGCACCAATTTGGATTTGCTGTATAAAAACCTGATGACATACAATGGTACCATTTTAAAAAGGGATGATTTAAACAAATCATTTTCTTCTTTGACCAAAGTTCTCCAACGTGACTGTTATACATGGGGAGTTGGCAGTGACAATAAAACTTCAGCCTGGTTCATACATTACAGGTTCTATAAGGCGAAGGTTTATAAGGCAGACGTTAAGAGGTGGGGTGAATGACACCACTTTTACAGGGCAAGATACCAGTTGATCCAATCGTGTGACCTCCACAAATGTATAGAAGATAATAGCAGTGTCTTTCAATGATCTTAATAAGAAGTCCAGTGTGCTTGTAAAAGGTAATAATACTTCCCCATAGAGATTATCTTATCTCATACACATTCAGTTATATAGGAATCTATTCAGTTCTTTCTGCCAACATGCTTGCCAGAGGCAAGTAATATTTTGAGGGTAGGATTGCTGTGGCTTTGTGGTGGGTGCAAAACCCATCACTTAGTAAATCTGAGATTTCACTACTTTTAATGAGGAAAAATCAGGCTCTTGTCTTCTAAACTGTGCTGCCACTGCATTCTTGTGGCAGTTGTGGTTCTAGTATATTAGTGGGATCGCATATATAAACTTAATGCTTAGACCAGAGGTTCCCAAACGCAGTCCTAATGGTCCAGGTTTTAAAGATATCCATGGCTGAGGACAGATCAAACTGACTGAGGTACTAATCAAGTAACCTGTGGCCAAGCATGGATATACTTAAAACCTTGACTGTTAGGGTGCCCTGAGGACCTTGTTTAGGAACATCTGCCTTAGACAGAGTCCTTGGTGCACATTTTGATCCAACTGGCAGCCCATCTATCACGGCAAGGTGACCTTTGTTGATGGAAACCTACAATAACATAACATTTTAATGTGGGACTTGCTATACTAACGCTGTCCTGATTAACAAACACTAATGATTAGTTGGGTGGGGGAGATAGGCCAAAGATAAGGCAGTCACTGCAACTTTAGAATATACATTCACAGTACCAGTGTCTGCATCTACTTTCTGGCACCGGGGAAGGTATGGTTGGGGCTTGGGGGGGCGGGCGCAAGCGGAATAAGTGGAAGTGTTGACCACAGCAACCAGTTAGATTTTAGATATTTATTTAGTACATTCTATAAAGCTGATTAGACGCAATAGGTAACGTCTTAAGGTTTGAGAAATCTCCCCCATAGTCTATCAATGGACATACCTGCTAAGTAAGCCTCAGCCGATCTGACAATACCACACCTAGAGCGGGCCAAATGCCTCTCTCTGTCCAGGCCAATTCTCTTTCCCGGTGGGTCAGGTGATATAAATCAGGCCTGGCGTGCTGTACACTTTAAAGGTTTTCCCCTGGAAATAATCCTATTATTAAATTGAAGTATTACGAAAGGGGTAACATAGGATGGGTTATGTTGTACACCCTGTTCTGCACTGAGAACACCGTTTACCTGATTCAAGTTCAGTCGCACTAAGGTGAAAAACGCACTGCACCCATGTTTGGTACATTGTGCATGTGCAAGACCCATACTGCGCATGTGCAATGTGTGTCCTATGATGTCGCATGCAAAGCGGCTGCAGACATCAGATGATTGTCAGTCTGAAGCCATTTGGGGGCGGCGATGGCTTGTTTCCCCTCCGTGTTGTGGGAATGCCAAAGCCAGGGTCTCCATCTTACAACGGAGATTTGCTGGTCTCAGCGACGGAGCTGCGACAGGCGGTCTGCGTAACCTCATCTGCTGACCAATGGTACCCTTGGATGCAGCAGGGGATCACACAGGCGTGCAGGAGGCATCTACTCATACCAGACGCCTCCTGCTGCATTACCATATGTAAGCATTGCTGCTGCTTCCAAGTAAGCAGAGGCGTGGCCCTTCTGTCCACTGAATTATTGGCCTCATTCAGTAAGGATTGCAAAGTCTGCTAATTAGCAGAATTTGCAATCCTTTGGATCACATGCTGGGGGCCGCCCACCGCTGGGCAAGGCCGCACAGCATGCTAACTGCCGCCTCCAACCATTGAACAAGCAGAAATTGTGAACGCATCCCAATTTCTGCTTGTTAGTAGAAACTAAGGATGGCTCCTGCCGGCGCCCGCAGGAGTCCCGCTGCCATGTTCTTGATCACAGCAGCTACGTGTGAAGTCAAGCAGCCGCCGTGATCACGCCCCTGACACAAGCCCGCTTGGCCGCCTCCGCCCCCGTTCACGCCGCACCGCCCCAGCAACACTCTGTCTCCTCCAGGAAACAGAGCGTTGCCCGCCCCATGACCGCCTTTGCCTGATTGACAGAAAATGCAGGCGCATGCGCAGGATGGGCGCTGCACATGCGCCTGCATCTTTTTCTCAAAATTTGCGGTTGGATCGCTTACTGAATTAGGCCCCATGTGTGAATGTGCAGTACGCTTACTACAAATACCTAATCAGCAGTGTCTTTGCTAAGCACTTAATGGGGGTCATTCCGAGTTGTTCGCTCACTAGCTGCTTTTAGCAGCAGTACAAACGCTAAGCCGCCGCCCTCTGGGAGTGTATCTTAGCTTAGCAGAAGTGCAAACGAAAGGATCGCAGCGCTGCTACAAAAAAATATTGTGCAGTTTCAGAGTAGCTGCAGACCTACTCCTACCTTGTGATCACTTCAGATTATTTAGTTCCTGTTTTGACATCACAAACACGCCCTGCGTTCAGCCAGCCACTCCCCCATTTCCCCAGCCACTCCTGCGTTTTAATCTGGCACGCCTGCGTTTTTACACACACTCCCCGAAAACAGTCAGTTACCACCCAGAAACACCCACTTCCTGTCTATCACTCAATGATCAGCAGTGTGACTGAAAAGCGTCGCTAGACCTTGTGTGAAACTGCATCGGCTTTTGTGAAAGTACGTCGCGCGTGTGCAGTGCGCTGCATACGCATGCGCAGAAGTGCCGATTTTCAGCCTGATCGCTGCGCTGCGAACAACGGCAGCTAGCGATCACCTCGGAATGACCCACAATGTTCCTAACGATGCACCTATTGTTTGCCGGGCACAGGAAGAAAATAAGAATTTACTCACCGGTAATTCTATTTCTCGTAGTCCGTAGTGGATGCTGGGGACTCTGTAAGGACCATGGGGAATAGACGGGCTCCGCAGGAGACTGGGCACTCTAAATAAAGATTAGGTACTGTCTGGTGTGCACTGGCTCCTCCCTCTATGCCCCTCCTCCAGACCTCAGTTAAGGAAACTGTGCCCTGAAGAGCTGACATTACAAGGAAAGGATTTTGGAATCCAGGGTAAGACTCATACCAGCCACACCAATCACACCGTACAACTCGTGATAACTTTTTACCCAGTTAACAGTATGAATAACAACCGAGCATCACTCAACGGATGCCACATAACAATAACCCTTTATTAAGCAATAACTATATACACGTATTGCAGAAAGTCCGCACTTGAGACGGGCGCCCAGCATCCACTATGGAATACGAGAAATAGAATTACCGGTGAGTAAATTCTTATTTTCTCTAACGTCCTAGTGGATGCTGGGAACTCCGTAAGGACCATGGGGATTATACCAAAGCTCCCAAAGGGGCGGGAGAGTGCGGATGACTCTGCAGCACCGAATGGGCCAACGTAAGGTCCTCCTCAGCCAGGGTATCAAACTTGTAGAACTTTGCAAATGTGTTTGAACCTGACCAAGTAGCAGCTCGGCAAAGCTGTAAAGCCGAGATCCCTCGGGCAGCCGCCCAAGAAGAGCCCACCTTCCTTGTGGAATGGGCTTTCACTGATTTTGGATGCAGCAATCCAGCCGCAGAATGAGCCTGCTGAATCGTGTTACAGATCCAGCGAGCAATAGTTTGCTTTAAAGCAGGAGCACCCAGCTTGTTGGATGCATACAGGATAAACAGCGAGTCAGTCTTCCTGACTCCAGCTGTTCTGGTGACATAGATCTTCAAAGCCCGGACTACGTCCAGCAACTTGGAGTCCTCCAAGTCACGAGTAGCCGCAGGCACCACAATAGGTTGGTTTAAGTGAAAAGATGACACCACCTTTTGCAGGAATTGTGTACGAGTCCGCAATTTTGTCCAGTTCGTATGGAAAACCAGATAGGGGCTTTTACATGACAAAGCCGCCAATTCTGACACCCGCCTAGCCGAAGCCAAAGCCAACAGCATGACCACTTTCCACGTGAGATACTTTAGTTCCACAGTTTTAAATGGCTCAAACCAGCGGGATTTCAGGAAATCCAACACCACATTAAGATCCCATGGTGCCACTGGTGGCACAAAAGTGGGCTGAATATGCAGCACTCCCTTAACAAACGTCTGAACTTCAGGTAGTGAAGCCAGTTTTTTTTTTTAAAGAAAATGGATAGGGACGAAATCCGGACCTTTATGGACCCTAATTTTAGGCCCATAGTCACACCTGACTGTAGGAAGTGCAGGAGTCGACCCAGCTGGAATTCCTCTGTAGGGGCCTTCCTGGCCTCACACCAGGCAACATATTTTCGCCATATACGGTGATAATGCTTTGCTGTCACGTCCTTCCTAGCACTTATCAGCGTAGGAAAAACTTCATCTGGAATGCCCTTTTCTGTTAGGATCCGGCGTTCAACCGCCATGCCGTCAAACGCAGCCGCGGTAAGTCTTGGAACAGACAGGGTCCCTGTTGCAACAGGTCCTGTCTGAGAGGCAGAGGTCATGGGTCCTCTGCGATCATCTCTTGTAGTTCTGGGACCTAGTCCTTCTTGGCCAATCCGGAACAATGAGTATTGTTCATACTCCTCTTTTTCTTACTATTCTCAGTACCTTGGGTATGAGAGGAAAAGGAGGAAACACATAGACCGACTGGAACACCCACGGTGGTACTAGTGCGTCCACAGCTATCGCCTGAGGGTCCCTTGATCTGGCGCAATATCTTTTTAGCTTTTTATTGAGGCGGGACGCCATCATGTCCACCTGAGGCAGTTCCCACCGATTTGCAATCTGTGTGAAGACTTCTTGATGAAGTCCCCACTCTCCCGGGTGGAGGTCGTGCCTGCTGAGGAAGTCCGCTTCCCAGTTGTCCACTCCCGGAATGAACACTGCTGACAGTGCGCTTACGTGATTCTCCGCCCAGCAAAGAATTCTGGTGGCTTCTACCATCGCCACGCTGCTCCTTGTGCCGCCTTGGAGGTTTACATGAGCCACTGCGGTCTGACTGTATCAGAACCGGTTGGTCGCGAAGCAGGGTCTCTGCTTGACTTAGGGTATTGCATATGGCCCTTAGTTCCAGGATATTAATGTGAAGGCAAGTCTCCTGCCTTGACCACAGCCCTTGGAAATTTCTTCCCTGTGTGACTGCCCCCCACCCTCGGAGGCTTGCATCCGTGGCCACCAGGACCCAGTCCTGAATGCCGAATCTGCGACCTTCGAGAAGGTGAGCATTCTGCGGTCACCACAGGAGAGACACCCTGGCTCTGGGGGATAGGGTGATTTACCGATGCATCCGAAGATGCGATCCGGACCACTTGTCCAGTAAGTCCCATTGGCAGGTCCTCGTATGGAACCTGCCGAAGGGAAAGGTGATGCACTGACACCTGTTTTGGTTTTAATAGATTCCTGACTAGTGTCACAAGCTTCTGAGCTCTCTCTATCGGGAGATAAACCCTTTTCTGATCTGTGTCTAGGATCATGCCTAGGAGAGGCAGATGAGCTATAGGAACCAACTGCGACTTCGGAATATATAGAATCCAGCCGTATTGCCTTTACACTTCCAGAGAAAGTGATACGCTGTTCAGCCACTGCTCTCTTGATCTCGCTTTTATGAGGAGATAGTCCAAGTACGTGATAATAGCGACACCTTGCTTCCGCAGGAGCACCATCATTTCCGCCATTACCTTGGTGAATATTCTCAAGGCCGTGGAGAGACTCAACGGCAACGTCTGAAATTGGTAATGACCATCCCATACCGCAATTCTGAGGTACGCCTGATGAGGGGGATAAATGGGGACATGAAGGTATGCATCCTTTATGTCCCGAGTCACCATAAAATCTCCCCCTTTCAGGCTTACAATAACCGCACTTAGCGATTCCATCTTGAACTTGAAGGCTTTCAAGTGTTCAGGGATTTAAATTCAATATGGGTCCGACCGAACCGTCTGGTTTCGGGACTACAACATGGTCTAATAATAACCCTCTCCTTGTTGAAGGAGGGGAACCTTGACCACAACCTGTTGAAGATACAATTTATGAATTGCAGTTAACACTGTTTCCCTCTCGTGGGGGGAAGCCAGCAGGGCCGTCGGTGAGGGGGCATCTTCTCAAAGTCCAGCTTGTATCCCTGAGACACAATATCTCTTGCCCAGGGATCTAACCGGGAGTGAACCCACTTGTGGCTGAACTGACGAAGGCGTGCCCCCACCGGCCTAGCTCCGCCTGTGGAGCCCCAGCGACATGCGGTGGATTTTTGTAGAGGCCGGGGAGGCCTTCTGTTCCTGGGAACTAGCTGTGTTGTGCAGCTTCTTTCCTCTGCCCCCGCCTCTGGCAAGAAAGGACGCACCTCGGACTTTCTTGTTTCTTTATTCGAAAGGCTGCATTTGATAATGACGTGCTTTCCTAGGCTGTGCAGGAATATAAGGCAAAATATCAGAAATACCAGCTATAGCTGTGGAGACCAGGTCCGAGAACCCTTCTCCACACAATCCTCAGCCTTCCATATGCCTCTTAAGTCGGCATCATCTGTCCATTGCATATTCTACAGGACACGTCAAGCAGAAATCGACATAGCTTTGACTCTAGGACCCAGTATACTCATGTCTCTTTGGGCATGTTTTAATATATATATATATAAATATATATATGTTCTAGTGGTAAAACAGTTGCGCCTTCAGTGTTTGTGAATAAAGCTTTGTGAATCCTTTAGTGGTAGTAAAAGTATGCGTACCAGACATATGTAGAAAACTCGCTTTGTTTAAAAAGTCTTTGCATCTGGATGTTCTTTATTCGCACTGTCTCTCCATTCCCATCCGTCCGGTCATTGGTGTGGAGTTTGTACGTATATGCAAAAAGACAGTGTGTCAATGTGCTGCTCTTTTATAAGAGTGACTGAGTGCTATTTTTGTGCAAAATTAGCAGTAAAGTGAATATGTGCAAAGAGAGGTGCTGTGAGTGCTTTGTAAAAAGCATATAAGCAAATAAAGATGAGTTTTTAAAACTTGCAGTGTGCTGATTCCCTTTTTCCTTAGGTAATGTGCTTATATACCATTTTTTTAAAAGGTGCAGCACCAAGTATCTCAGTGTTTCAATGAGAGATATGTAAATATGAGGCACTTACATCTATAATTGCCATGGATTAAAAAGATGCTGCCATCATTCCGTCATCAGGTCTATAAACCTTTAAAAAAGTCCCATGTGGGAAGGAAAGGCCTCTGATAGTGCAGTATTATTTAAAAAACATTTAATAATACACAAAACGACAGAAACACATAGATGGACTCGTACAATTTAAAAGTTCATATAAGCTTATCTGTATATTTCCTCAGATAGGAGCGGAGTGCCGGTGTGTGTCCAACGCGTTTCGTCCCTTAAAACATCTCTGGGACTTCCTCAGGGGTCAATGGTGGTCTGTGTTGGTATAGTGCGATGGATCGATACCATAGGTGTGCAGTGGGGAGCCTTAGATAAAGTATTACCTCAGGAGTTACCTTGTATACAGACAGAACGAGACTTGAGATGTATATCTCCTTTATATAGTACTGAAATAGCAGGATCAATACAACAGGTTTCAGTATCATCAGCTTATCTCTTCTCCCTCAGAGACTCTTCTAGAATAACACATGTGAGGTAAAACAAACAAGTACATAACATATGCAACAGACAAACACTACATCTCTGTAACTATACAGCGCCATCTGCTGCCCCTGTACGGTAACTACATGCATATAAACGAAACCATAGTCTGTTGTCCATATTTCAACACCCCTTCTCAACAGACTGGGTTTCTTCAGTTAGACCCATCTTTGATGTAAGTCTCCAATGTCTCTCTCTGGTAAGAGGCTTAGTCATGATATCAGCTGTCATATCTTCTGTTGGGCAATAGTTCAACTCTATAAGACCTTGTTCCTGTAGATCCCTCAGGAAGTGATGCTTGACATCAATGTGCTTGGTTCTTGGGTTCACTCTTTCTGTTTGCGCTAATGCAATGCATCCTTGATTATCCTCATATATCTTGATAGGTTCTTCTTGAGGCATTCCTAGGTCTGATAGTAGTTGCATTAACCATACCACTTCTTGACTTAGTGTGAATGTTCCATCACCTTCTCTTGAGATTTGCATTCCCAAGTAATGCGTTATGTGGCCGAGGTCTTTTGTTTCAAACTGACGGTTTAGTTCTTGTAACAATTCAACTTCGTCCCCTTCTTGTTCGAAACAAACTAGCAAATCGTCCACGTAAATTAATACATAGAACCATCTTTCCTCTATCAACTTTGTGTAGAGACATGGGTCTGCTTTGCTTCTGATGAATCCCTTTTCTGTCAGAACTCCATTTATCTTTGTATTCCATGCTCTTGCTGCTTGTTTAAGACCATATATACTCTTGTTCAGTTTACATACGTGATCTGGGTTCTGAGAATTCACGAAGCCTGGTGGTTGTTCCATGTATATATCTTCCTTTAGTTCACCATGTAGGAAAGCCGTCTTTACATCGAAATGTTTCACTTTCATACCCTTTATGGCTGCTGTTAGGAGTAAGGTTCTAATGGTAGTGTGCTTCACAACTGGAGCAAACGTTTCATCATAATCTTCTCCAAATTTCTGTGAATATCCTTTAGCAACTTCTTCTCGTGATGCAGGTTCTTGCATGTTAACGGCTTTTGCTTTGTAAGATAAACGTGTAGGTGCTTTTCCCTTATTTTCTCTTGAAGAGCGTCTCACACCCTCGGATGCACTCTCATGAGTGTCGCTGGTATTTGTCTTGTGTTGTACTTCAACTTCTTGAGTGATCTCTACTTCATCTGTTTCTTTGGATTTGGTGCTTTCTTCTTCTTCAGTAGAGTCTACTGGAATTATGACATCATCTCGTGTTTCTTCTATGAATGTCACACTGTTGCTTATAACTACTTTTCCAGTTCTTGGATTTAAGATTCTGTAGCCTTTTGAATGTTCACTATAGCCGACTAGAACTCCCTCTTCTGCTCGGTTCTGCAACTTGCTTCGTTTTTCAGCAGGAATGTAAACGAAGGCTCTGCATCCAAAAACTCTAATGTGCTTTAAGCTGGGTTTCTTACCGTGCCACAGCTCATATGGTGTCTTCCTTACTGCTTTGGAAAGTAGTCTGTTTTGAAGATAGGTGGCTGTTGCTGCTGCTTCACCCCAATATTTATCAGGTAGTCCTGAATCTGTAAGCATGCACCTTATCATTTCTGTTAGTGATCTGTTTTTCCTCTCAGATACGCCATTTTGCTCTGGTGTATATGGTACTGTCTTCTGATGCTCAATACCGAGTCCTCTTAAGTACCGTTCTATTTTCTGTCCTGTGAACTCGCCTCCATTGTCGCTGCGAAGAGTTAGCATATTCCTCTTGAACCTGTTTCTGGTCATGGTCACGTAGTCTTGCAGCTTTTCAAAGACTTCATCTTTACTTTTTATTAGATAAGTGACTGTGAACCTGGAGTAGTCATCAATGAATGTCAGCATATACCTTTTGTCTCCTACGGTTCGCGTTTTCATAGGTCCGCATACATCACTATGTACCAGGTCTAGTGGTCTGGAAGCTCTGGTTTCACTTTTCTTAGGTATTGTTGTCCTTGTCGCTTTCGCTTTTATGCAGCATTGACACTTCATCATTTCTGAACAGTCTGACACTTTGAGATCCCTGGCTAGGTCTCTCTTCTGCATTTCCTTTATGCAATCTGGGTGTCTGTGTCCTAATCTTCTATGCCACTTATGAATACAGTCAGCGTGTTTCTGTGTACTCAGCTTTGCCTGCTGTGCTGCGATATCCAGACAGTATAAATGTTCTTTTATTCTGGCTGTAGCTAGTGTTTCTCTTCCGTTTTGGATAAAACACTTATTATTCTGAAACTTTACAGTAAGTCCTTTTTCTACTAGATTCTTTACTGATAGCAGTGCTCCCTCAAGCTTGGGAACATATAGCACATCTGTTACGGGTATTTCTGCGTAGCTGCCATTACCCTTGGAACATAGGAATTGACCATTCCCTTTCCCTTCTGCAATGATGTTTGTTCCATCTGCTAGGTAGATTGTTTCTTTATGGTTCAAATCAAGTTCAGTAAAGAAGTCCTTGTTATTTGTCATGTGACTAGTCGCTCCTGAGTCTACATACCACTTTTCTGATAATTGGTTTACTGTCGCTTTAAATGTTCCATTCCACTTGTGTGCTCCTGTATCTGTAAGTGTGGCTTTGGCTCTTTGTTTGTGTAATCTTTCTGGTGGTTTGTGCTGCTCTGTCTTCCATATGGTGCAATCTCTTTTCAGGTGACCCACTTTCTTGCATCTGAAACATGCTCTTGTTTCCCTGGTATGTGGCTTAGTGTCCGCCATTTTAAGTGCTTTCTCTGTGTCACTTTCAGTATTGCACTCTGTAAGCTCCTTTCTGCGTTGATACTCCTCTATGAGCCTGTTCTTCACAAAGTCTGGTGTGATTTCTGCTTCAGGTCTCATTTCTAGTGCGTTTATTAGTGCACTGTATGTATCTGGTAAACTGCAAAGGAGGATGGCTACTATGTGGTTGCTTTTGATTTCTTCTCCCATTGACCTGAGCTGTATGGTTATCTCTAGTAGTGCACTGATGTGTTCTTGCATTGTCTTGCCTTTATTAAATCTCATTTGATATAATTTTCTTAATAGGAATAGTTTGCTGTTCAAACTTGCTCCTTCATGCACTCTCTGCAAAGCACACCACATGCCTTTAGCTGTACTCTCTTGTCTTATGTGTATAAGCTGTTCATCTTCCACTAGTAAACTTATAGTGGCTCTTGCCTGTCTGTCCTTCTTAATCCACTGCTGATCCTCTCCTTCAGGTCTGTCTGCATTTATAACATCCCATAAATCATCTCTGGTTAATAGCATTTCTACTTTAAACTTCCATGTTTGATAGTTCTCATTAGAAAGCTTGCTTGCAGCTAGTCTGAGATCTGTGTAATTTGCCATAACCCTTCCTTGTATAGATCTCTCTATTCTTCTGTGGTATTAAACTTGTTTTACTCACAGTTTTCTTTCCAAGGTTCTCCTGGGTTGTTTCTTGTGCGTTACACAGTCTGCTGTCTGCGCCTGCTGGGACTTGCAGTGCGACTCGTGATCTGGATGCTGCTTGGGATGCACTCCTGAAAACTTTATCTTGTACAGACTCCAGTCTGGGCCCATAACCTGTTGGTATAGTGCGATGGATCGATACCATAGGTGTGCAGTGGGGAGCCTTAGATAAAGTATTACCTCAGGAGTTACCTTGTATACAGACAGAACGAGACTTGAGATGTATATCTCCTTTATATAGTACTGAAATAGCAGGATCAATACAACAGGTTTCAGTATCATCAGCTTATCTCTTCTCCCTCAGAGACTCTTCTAGAATAACACATGTGAGGTAAAACAAACAAGTACATAACATATGCAACAGACAAACACTACATCTCTGTAACTATACAGCGCCATCTGCTGCCCCTGTACGGTAACTACATGCATATAAACGAAACCATAGTCTGTTGTCCATATTTCAACAGTCTGCTCTGCATCCCCTTGTCTTATATTCACCATTAATTAGGTCTAAATGACCGAAATAGATCGCGCTCGTGATTTGCGCGCACGGCGCTACTGCGCATGCGCGAGATTTCAAGTCTCGCGTGATTGAGTTGCAGAACTACAGCTGGGAACTACAAATTGCCCGTGCGCATGTGCGGCCATTTCTATTGCGCATGCGCACCCGGGACGTTTCCATGGTATTCCGATATTGCGTCTGTAGGTTATGGGGGATGAGAATCAGTTTTGTCAGTGCAACTATGCACATCTGCTTGCTGCTATATCGTGGCTCTAGTTAGGATAGTAATTGGAGGAATGAGTATAATGATAAATATAAATGTTGGATGCCAAGTCACATCACCATACATTATACTTGTGAGGGAGATGACATGTTTCAATTGTTCAAATAAATTTAAGGGGTAGTATGTATAACAGAACATATTGATTATTTTTGTTTAATCCCGAATCACGTGATTACTATTGTCATATGGTTTCTATGTTATTTACACAATGCTGCACTAGGACTCCAGCTCTTGATCCATACATGACGGCTACATGTAGTGGGAGTTGGAGCACCACGTGCATCAGTCATGCACAACTAGAATTCTTACAATATAAATGACAATTACCAACGTAGGCAAATGTTGCATACATAAATAAAGTATAAAAATGTAAATATATATAGGTACATTAAAGGAACATGTGAATGCAAATATCACGTGTAAAACACGTTAGCATAAAATATAGACACGTTAGCATAAAATATATTTAGTATGTGTGTTTTAAAAGGCATAAAAAATATATATTTAAAAATATGAAAATATATATAAAAAATACATAAAAAATGCATAAAAGATACTGAAGAAGGGGGAGAAGATTCTGAAATAAAATTACCAAGTGGAAAATAATTTAAAGGAAGGGGGTGAGTTCATAGTGTTCATTGAGACCCTCTGGCAACATTGTTCCAAGTGTTTGGATCCAGAACATTTCCCTCTGTGCCAGTCTTTTGTCTCTATCCCCACCTCTCTGTCCTACTTTAATGTGTTCAATGGCTTTGAAAGTGATTTGGTCCGGATTAGAGTTGTGAATTTTATTAAAATGTTTTGGAACTGAATGATTGTCCATTTTATTCTTAATTGCTCTGATGTGCTCCTGAATTCTCAGGCGAAGTGTTCTCTTAGTTTTGCCTATGTATTTTAGGCCGCAGGTGCACTCCAGGCAGTACACTACATAATTCGTGGAGCAATTTATCAGATCCTTAATATTATATATTTTGGATGAATCAGAGGTGCAGAATTTCTTTCCATCCTTATGAGCATATTTGCAGATGCAACAGTGATTGCATCTAAAAAATCCGGTCGATTTAAGCCATGGACCTGTAGGTTCCGTCACTTTTGGTTTTAATAGGCTTGGTGCTAATATGTCTTTTAGATTTCTGGCCTTCCTGTAGATGGTTCTTGGTCTTTCTGGTAGTATGGGATTGAGAACTTTGTCCATTTGAAGGATGTGCCAGTGTCTCCTTAGTGCTCCCTCAATCTTCTTCTCTCCGGCATTGAATGTGGTGATGAAATTCAATTCGTAAGCGCCATCCTCTTTAGGTTTGTACTTTAGTAGGTCATCTCTTTGTGTGGTATTCGTCTTTTCTTTCGCTTTATTGATTGTTTTCAGAGGATATCCTCTTTCCAGAAATCTACGTGAGTAGGTGTCAAGTTGGGTTTGGAAATCTCCATCCCTTGTGCAGTTTCTCTTCAGTCTGCAGAATTGCGAGAAGGGAATATTGGTTTTCCACTTCTCTAGGTGGCCACTATTAAAATGCAGGTAGCTGTTTTTATCTACTGCTTTGATGTAATTCTTGGTAATTATTTGTTCGCCTTCCAATGTTAGTATTAGATCCAGGTATTCTATTTCTACCTTCTGTGTTTTGTATGTGAAGGTTAGATTGTAGTCGTTAACAGAAATCGTCCTAAAAAAATTTACGAAGGATTCTTCACTCCCTTTCCAGATTAGCAGGATGTCATCTATGTACCTACGGTATAAGACGATGTTTGAATGGTACTCCCTGCATTTGTAAATCTGGTTTCTCTCCCAGCTTCCCATGTGTAGGTTGGCGAAACTGGGAGCAAAAACCGTACCCATCGCGGTCCCGCAGGTCTGTAGGTAAAAGTCATTAAGAAATTTAAAATAATTGTGAGTGAGGATGAACCTTATTAAAAGACAAATAAAATCCTTGTGGCCTTCTTCCAAATTTGTGTCAGTCTGCAGAAATTCTCTGCACGATTCAATCCCTTTGGTGTGTTCTATTGATGTGTAGAGAGATTGAACGTCTATGGTTACCCATAGGTAATCATCTTCCCATCTTACATCCTTCAGGTCATTCAGTATCGCTGTAGTGTCCTTCACATATGACTCCAGGTTTATAACATATTTATGTAGAAATATTTCTACATACTCCGAGATGTTGGCTGTAACTGAGTCTATTCCAGCAATTATGGGGCGGCCTGGAGGTTTGGTGAGACATTTATGGATTTTAGGAAGAAAATAGAAGATCGGAATGATGGGGTTGTTTACGATCATGTATTGGTATTCATCTTTGTTTATGAGTCTCGATCTCAGGCCTTCTATCAAGATGGTTCTTAAATCCGACACAAAAGATTCCGTGGGATCCCTATCCAATTTCTTGTAGGAGTTCTCATCTCCCAGGAGTCGATATGCCTCCTCCTCATAGTCCCTTCTATTCATTATTACCAGGCCTCCTCCCTTGTCTGCGGGTTTTAGGACGATGTTGGGATCATTCTTAATTGTCTTAAGTGCATTCTTTTCAAAGTTGGTAAGGTTCTCCTTCACCTTCAGTTGATTGACATCCTCACACAGGTCTTTTTTGACAAGTTCGTAGAACAAATCTATTTGGCTACTTTTCGATTCCAAGGGATAGAATTTCGAACTTGTTTTCAGACCCGATTTGTTAATGGTTTCCTCGTAGTTCTTCATCATACCTGTTTCTTTCTTGAGGAAGTGTCTCTTTAGAGTTAATTTCCGAACAAATTTGTTCAAGTCCAAAAATATTTGGAACTTGTTAGGTTTTGCGGTTGGGGCAAAAGAGAATCCCTTTCCTAGTAGTGTTATTTCTGGATCTGTTAGTTTCTTATCAGAAATGTTGAAGATGCCTTTTTCTTTTTCTTTTTCTCCTGTGTTTATATTTGTTGCCGGTTTCTTTTTCTTGCGTTGAGTGTATCCTGCTCTTCTTCCTCTTCTTCTTCCCTTGTGGACCTTTTCAGGGGGGAGGCTGTATGGATACTCTCTTTGATGGAGTTTCTCTTGTACCGGTCCCTCCATGCTGGCGTGGTTGGTGATAAAAAATCACTTTCACTTTCAGAATTTAGTCTGTTTAGTGCTGTGTTGTTACTGGTCTGTTCCTAGGTGTGTTGTTTCTTGTTGGTAGTCTCTTTGGCTTGAAAGGGACGTTTGACCATCCCTCTTCTCGTCTATTACTGTAGTAATTCTGTTCGTATGTTCTGTTTCTAATTCCAATTGTGTTCTTATTCCTGTTCCATTGTTTGATCCTGTCGTTACAATAGTCCTGTTTGTCCCTCTGGAATTTTTTCTCCTTCCTTTGGATCACTTCCTTTTCCACTCTTTCTATCTTTCTGATCAGAACTGTTTCATTAATCCTGTAGTTTTCGTCGTTTTTCAAAGGTTCCATGGTCTTTTCCTTCATATCTAGTTCCAATTCTATATTCACAAGTTCCCTCTTCTTTTCGGTAATAATGAGCTGTATTAGCTTAATCGAGCAGTCATGAAGGATCTTATCCCAATTTGAAGTGAATTCGGCATTATTAAGACCGAAGGTGGGTGTTTTGGTAAGTCTTAGGCCCCTTGGTATTCTGTCGACCTTTACGTATTGCTCCAAACCGGCAATATCCCACCACACCTTTGTTTCCTTTATAAGTAATTTTTCCAGATCCCAAAAGTTCTTATCAAGATCGTTAGTGCTGTGTACGGCATTGTCGACTGGTTCTTCATTGAATATTCGCTGACACATCAAATTTCTGGTATTACCCAGGGTGGTTCTCATGGAACTCATATTTGTGTGCGTGTGGGAGCTGCTATTAGCCAGTGGGATTTATAGTAAATTGTGTGAAAAAAAGGTGCAAACAGCGCTACAACCTGAATACAATATAACCAGATATCCCTAAATTGGGAGATAATATATTACACAAGTAACAGTGCAAAACCGTATTATTAATAACACTCCCAAATGAATGGTGTCGCAACCAGATTTCAAAATGTCCAATTCCCAAGGGAACTTAGTGTTCAAATTTGTTCTAGTGGTAAAACAGTTGCGCCTTCAGTGTTTGTGAATAAAGCTTTGTGAATCCTTTAGTGGTAGTAAAAGTATGCGTACCAGACATATGTAGAAAATTCGCTTTGTTTAAAAAGTCTTTGCATCTGGATGTTCTTTATTCGCACTGTCTCTCCATTCCCATCCGTCCGGTCATTGGTGTGGAGTTTGTACGTATATGCAAAAAGACAGTGTGTCAATGTGCTGCTCTTTTATAAGAGTGACTGAGTGCTATTTTTGTGCAAAATTAGCAGTAAAGTGAATATGTGCAAAGAGAGGTGCTGTGAGTGCTTTGTAAAAAGCATATAAGCAAATAAAGATGAGTTTTTAAAACTTGCAGTGTGCTGATTCCCTTTTTCCTTAGGTAATGTGCTTATATACCATTTTTTTTAAAAGGTGCAGCACCAAGTATCTCAGTGTTTCAATGAGAGATATGTAAATATGAGGCACTTACATCTATAATTGCCATGGATTAAAAAGATGCTGCCATCATTCCGTCATCAGGTCTATAAACCTTTAAAAAAGTCCCATGTGGGAAGGAAAGGCCTCTGATAGTGCAGTATTATTTAAAAAACATTTAATAATACACAAAACGACAGAAACACATAGATGGACTCGTACAATTTAAAAGTTCATATAAGCTTATCTGTATATTTCCTCAGATAGGAGCGGAGTGCCGGTGTGTGCCCAACGCGTTTCGTCCCTTAAAACATCTCTGGGACTTCCTCAGGGGTCAATGGTGGTCTGCTCTGCATCCCCTTGTCTTATATTCACCATTAATTAGGTCTAAATGTCCGAAATAGATCGCGCTCGTGATTTGCGCGCACGGCGCTACTGCGCATGCGCGAGATTTCAAGTCTCGCGTGATTGAGTTGCAGAACTACAGCTGGGAACTACAAATTGCCCGTGCGCATGTGCGGCCATTTCTATTGCGCATGCGCACCCGGGACGTTTCCATGGTATTCCGATATTGCGTCTGTAGGTTATGGGGGATGAGAATCAGTTTTGTCAGTGCAACTATGCACATCTGCTTGCTGCTATATCGTGGCTCTAGTTAGGATAGTAATTGGAGGAATGAGTATAATGATAAATATAAATGTTGGATGCCAAGTCACATCACCATACATTATACTTGTGAGGGAGATGACATGTTTCAATTGTTCAAATAAATTTAAGGGGTAGTATGTATAACAGAACATATTGATTATTTTTGTTTAATCCCGAATCACGTGATTACTATTGTCATATGGTTTCTATGTTATTTACACAATGCTGCACTAGGACTCCAGCTCTTGATCCATACATGACGGCTACATGTAGTGGGAGTTGGAGCACCACGTGCATCAGTCATGCACAACTAGAATTCTTACAATATAAATGACAATTACCAACGTAGGCAAATGTTGCATACATAAATAAAGTATAAAAATGTAAATATATATAGGTACATTAAAGGAACATGTGAATGCAAATATCACGTGTAAAACACGTTAGCATAAAATATAGACACGTTAGCATAAAATATATTTAGTATGCGTGTTTTAAAAGGCATAAAAAATATATATTTAAAAATATGAAAATATATATAAAAAATACATAAAAAATGCATAAAAGATACTGAAGAAGGGGGAGAAGATTCTGAAATAAAATTACCAAGTGGAAAATAATTTAAAGGAAGGGGGTGAGTTCATAGTGTTCATTGAGACCCTCTGGCAACATTGTTCCAAGTGTTTGGATCCAGAACATTTCCCTCTGTGCCAGTCTTTTGTCTCTATCCCCACCTCTCTGTCCTACTTTAATGTGTTCAATGGCTTTGAAAGTGATTTGGTCCGGATTAGAGTTGTGAATTTTATTAAAATGTTTTGGAACTGAATGATTGTCCATTTTATTCTTAATTGCTCTGATGTGCTCCTGAATTCTCAGGCGAAGTGTTCTCTTAGTTTTGCCTATGTATTTTAGGCCGCAGGTGCACTCCAGGCAGTACACTACATAATTCGTGGAGCAATTTATCAGATCCTTAATATTATATATTTTGGATGAATCAGAGGTGCAGAATTTCTTTCCATCCTTATGAGCATATTTGCAGATGCAACAGTGATTGCATCTAAAAAATCCGGTCGATTTAAGCCATGGACCTGTAGGTTCCGTCACTTTTGGTTTTAATAGGCTTGGTGCTAATATGTCTTTTAGATTTCTGGCCTTCCTGTAGATGGTTCTTGGTCTTTCTGGTAGTATGGGATTGAGAACTTTGTCCATTTGAAGGATGTGCCAGTGTCTCCTTAGTGCTCCCTCAATCTTCTTCTCTCCGGCATTGAATGTGGTGATGAAATTCAATTCGTAAGCGCCATCCTCTTTAGGTTTGTACTTTAGTAGGTCATCTCTTTGTGTGGTATTCGTCTTTTCTTTCGCTTTATTGATTGTTTTCAGAGGATATCCTCTTTCCAGAAATCTACGTGAGTATCTGATCAGAAAGATAGAAAGAGTGGAAAAGGAAGTGATCCAAAGGAAGGAGAAAAAATTCCAGAGGGACAAACAGGACTATTGTAACGACAGGATCAAACAATGGAACAGGAATAAGAACACAATTGGAATTAGAAACAGAAAATACGAACAGAATTACTACAGTAATAGACGAGAAGAGGGATGGTCAAACGTCCCTTTCAAGCCAAAGAGACTACCAACAAGAAACAACACACCTAGGAACAGACCAGTAACAACAAGGAATCGATACACAGCACTAAACAGACTAAATTCTGAAAGTGAAAGTGATTTTTTATCACCAACCACGCCAGCATGGAGGGACCGGTACAAGAGAAACTCCATCAAAGAGAGTATCCATACAGCCTCCCCCCTGAAAAGGTCCACAAGGGAAGAAGAAGAGGAAGAAGAGCAGGATACACTCAACGCAAGAAAAAGAAACCGGCAACAAATATAAACACAGGAGAAAAAGAAAAAGAAAAAGGCATCTTCAACATTTCTGATAAGAAACTAACAGATCCAGAAATAACACTACTAGGAAAGGGATTCTCTTTTGCCCCAACCGCAAAACCTAACAAGTTCCAAATATTTTTGGACTTGAACAAATTTGTTCGGAAATTAACTCTAAAGAGACACTTCCTCAAGAAAGAAACAGGTATGATGAAGAACTACGAGGAAACCATTAACAAATCGGGTCTGAAAACAAGTTCGAAATTCTATCCCTTGGAATCGAAAAGTAGCCAAATAGATTTGTTCTACGAACTTGTCAAAAAAGACCTGTGTGAGGATGTCAATCAACTGAAGGTGAAGGAGAACCTTACCAACTTTGAAAAGAATGCACTTAAGACAATTAAGAATGATCCCAACATCGTCCTAAAACCCGCAGACAAGGGAGGAGGCCTGGTAATAATGAATAGAAGGCACTATGAGGAGGAGGCATATCGACTCCTGGGAGATGAGAACTCCTACAAGAAATTGGATAGGGATCCCACGGAATCTTTTGTGTCGGATTTAAGAACCATCTTGATAGAAGGCCTGAGATCGGGACTCATAAACAAAGATGAATACCAATACATGATCGTAAACAACCCCATCATTCCGATCTTCTATTTTCTTCCTAAAATCCATAAATGTCTCACCAAACCTCCAGGCCGCCCCATAATTGCTGGAATAGACTCAGTTACAGCCAACATCTCGGAGTATGTAGAAATATTTCTACATAAATATGTTATAAACCTGGAGTCATATGTGAAGGACACTACAGCGATACTGAATGACCTGAAGGATGTAAGATGGGAAGATGATTACCTATGGGTAACCATAGACGTTCAATCTCTCTACACATCAATAGAACACACCAAAGGGATTGAATCGTGCAGAGAATTTCTGCAGACTGACACAAATTTGGAAGAAGGCCACAAGGATTTTATTTGTCTTTTAATAAGGTTCATCCTCACTCACAATTATTTTAAATTTCTTAATGACTTTTACCTACAGACCTGCGGGACCGCGATGGGTACGGTTTTTGCTCCCAGTTTCGCCAACCTACACATGGGAAGCTGGGAGAGAAACCAGATTTACAAATGCAGGGAGTACCATTCAAACATCGTCTTATACCGTAGGTACATAGATGACATCCTGCTAATCTGGAAAGGGAGTGAAGAATCCTTCGTAAATTTTTTTAGGACGATTTCTGTTAACGACTACAATCTAACCTTCACATACAAAACACAGAAGGTAGAAATAGAATACCTGGATCTAATACTAACATTGGAAGGCGAACAAATAATTACCAAGAATTACATCAAAGCAGTAGATAAAAACAGCTACCTGCATTTTAATAGTGGCCACCTAGAGAAGTGGAAAACCAATATTCCCTTCTCGCAATTCTGCAGACTGAAGAGAAACTGCACAAGGGATGGAGATTTCCAAACCCAACTTGACACCTACTCACGTAGATTTCTGGAAAGAGGATATCCTCTGAAAACAATCAATAAAGCGAAAGAAAAGACGAATACCACACAAAGAGATGACCTACTAAAGTACAAACCTAAAGAGGATGGCGCTTACGAATTGAATTTCATCACCACATTCAATGCCGGAGAGAAGAAGATTGAGGGAGCACTAAGGAGACACTGGCACATCCTTCAAATGGACAAAGTTCTCAATCCCATACTACCAGAAAGACCAAGAACCATCTACAGGAAGGCCAGAAATCTAAAAGACATATTAGCACCAAGCCTATTAAAACCAAAAGTGACGGAACCTACAGGTCCATGGCTTAAATCGACCGGATTTTTTAGATGCAATCACTGTTGCATCTGCAAATATGCTCATAAGGATGGAAAGAAATTCTGCACCTCTGATTCATCCAAAATATATAATATTAAGGATCTGATAAATTGCTCCACGAATTATGTAGTGTACTGCCTGGAGTGCACCTGCGGCCTAAAATACATAGGCAAAACTAAGAGAACACTTCGCCTGAGAATTCAGGAGCACATCAGAGCAATTAAGAATAAAATGGACAATCATTCAGTTCCAAAACATTTTAATAAAATTCACAACTCTAATCCGGACCAAATCACTTTCAAAGCCATTGAACACATTAAAGTAGGACAGAGAGGTGGGGATAGAGACAAAAGACTGGCACAGAGGGAAATGTTCTGGATCCAAACACTTGGAACAATGTTGCCAGAGGGTCTCAATGAACACTATGAACTCACCCCCTTCCTTTAAATTATTTTCCACTTGGTAATTTTATTTCAGAATCTTCTCCCCCTTCTTCAGTATCTTTTATGCATTTTTTATGTATTTTTTATATATATTTTCATATTTTTAAATATATATTTTTTATGCCTTTTAAAACACACATACTAAATATATTTTATGCTAACGTGTCTATATTTTATGCTAACGTGTTTTACACGTGATATTTGCATTCACATGTTCCTTTAATGTACCTATATATATTTACATTTTTATACTTTATTTATGTATGCAACATTTGCCTACGTTGGTAATTGTCATTTATATTGTAAGAATTCTAGTTGTGCATGACTGATGCACGTGGTGCTCCAACTCCCACTACATGTAGCCGTCATGTATGGATCAAGAGCTGGAGTCCTAGTGCAGCATTGTGTAAATAACATAGAAACCATATGACAATAGTAATCACGTGATTCGGGATTAAACAAAAATAATCAATATGTTCTGTTATACATACTACCCCTTAAATTTATTTGAACAATTGAAACATGTCATCTCCCTCACAAGTATAATGTATGGTGATGTGACTTGGCATCCAACATTTATATTTATCATTATACTCATTCCTCCAATTACTATCCTAACTAGAGCCACGATATAGCAGCAAGCAGATGTGCATAGTTGCACTGACAAAACTGATTCTCATCCCCCATAACCTACAGACGCAATATCGGAATACCATGGAAACGTCCCGGGTGCGCATGCGCAATAGAAATGGCCGCACATGCGCACGGGCAATTTGTAGTTCCCAGCTGTAGTTCTGCAACTCAATCACGCGAGACTTGAAATCTCGCGCATGCGCAGTAGCGCCGTGCGCGCAAATCACGAGCGCGATCTATTTCGGTCATTTAGACCTAATTAATGGTGAATATAAGACAAGGGGATGCAGAGCAGACCACCATTGACCCCTGAGGAAGTCCCAGAGATGTTTTAAGGGACGAAACGCGTTGGGCACACACCGGCACTCCGCTCCTATCTGAGGAAATATACAGATAAGCTTATATGAACTTTTAAATTGTACGAGTCCATCTATGTGTTTCTGTCGTTTTGTGTATTATTAAATGTTTTTTAAATAATACTGCACTATCAGAGGCCTTTCCTTCCCACATGGGACTTTTTTAAAGGTTTATAGACCTGATGACGGAATGATGGCAGCATCTTTTTAATCCATGGCAATTATAGATGTAAGTGCCTCATATTTACATATCTCTCATTGAAACACTGAGATACTTGGTGCTGCACCTTTTAAAAAAATGGTATATAAGCACATTACCTAAGGAAAAAGGGAATCAGCACACTGCAAGTTTTAAAAAGTCATCTTTATTTGCTTATATGCTTTTTACAAAGCACTCACAGCACCTCTCTTTGCACATATTCACTTTACTGCTAATTTTGCACAAAAATAGCACTCAGTCACTCTTATAAAAGAGCAGCACATTGACACACTGTCTTTTTGCATATACGTACAAACTCCACACCAATGACCGGACGGATGGGAATGGAGAGACAGTGCGAATAAAGAACATCCAGATGCAAAGACTTTTTAAACAAAGCGAATTTTCTACATATGTCTGGTACGCATACTTTTACTACCACTAAAGGATTCACAAAGCTTTATTCACAAACACTGAAGGCGCAACTGTTTTACCACTAGAACAAATTTGAACACTAAGTTCCCTTGGGAATTGGACATTTTGAAATCTGGTTGCGACACCATTCATTTGGGAGTGTTATTAATAATACGGTTTTGCACTGTTACTTGTGTAATATATTATCTCCCAATTTAGGGATATCTGGTTATATTGTATTCAGGTTGTAGCGCTGTTTGCACCTTTTTTTCACATAAATATATATATATATATATATCACTTAAAACTCTTTTATATATATATATATATACATATTTCTATATATACGTATATATATATATATATATATATATATATATATCCTATATATATCCTATATAATAGCCCTATTCTGTGACCTTGTGATTCATTTGCTAACGCTGGGCGGAGTTACAACACTGGGCGGAGTTAGTCAAATGAGTCACAGAGATCTGGCCAAATCTACAGGAGACTAGGAGCAGAAGCAGATAGCATGGGCATTGGGCATGGCACAGGCAGGGGTGCAGACCTCCCAGCTTTCTGCAGGAGCTTTATCCAGGCAGAAGGAGGGAAACACACTCGGCGAAAAGGGGGCGTGGCTTCACGGGAGGGCCCCGTTTTCGTCAGTGAGGGAGCATGTCCAGCGCTCTGTGAGCTGCTGGCATGCTCCCAGGGGCTGATTATGAGTCCGGGGGGCCCAGGGCACTTGTGACAGGGGAGCCCTATCTCATTGCTGTGCCTGCTGTGGGTTAGGGGCGTGGCCTAATCGCGCCCACGTGACCACGCCCCCTTATGCAAATTTCGATTTTTATTTTTATTTTTTTGATGGGATTTTGGCCCCTCAGCTAGGGCTAAATCCAGAGGAGGTGGTCGCTCCCCCCAACACACCCGCACAGGGAGAAGAAAGCAGGGAGGCTGCTGCCTCCCTGCAACACCACAGACCTGCCAATATGCAGCAGCGTGTGCTGACTGTAGCACAAATGCTGCCGCTGTTGCTGGCAGGACGGGGGGGGGGGAGCTTCTGAGCTGGAACAGAGCTACTCCAGCCGGGGGGCCCCCTAAAACTGTGGGGCCAACGGTACGTATCCCCTGCCCCCCCCCCACCTTAATCCGGCTCTGCTGCTGGAACCCCCCCATTAATCCGTACCCCCTGATGCCCCCTCTCCCTCTGTCTCCACTTTTCACCGTTGCTCTGCTAAGCAGAACAGCGAGTACAGGAGCTTTCCAACTGCCCCCCCCCCCCCCCCCCACCGCCGGACACTGCGACCCGCGGGTGGGACAGCGGGACAGACCCCAAAAAATGGGACTGTCCGGCGAAAATCGGGACATTTGGGAGGTATGGGGGTGTGTGAGGGGTATGTCATACAGACAGACGGGCACCGGCTCACTGTGTGCTTGACCCCCCACATCGGCATACCCAGCAGGGTCTCTCTGGTGCGGAGGAGCGTCACTTTCTAGCACACTCCACACTTCTTAGCTGCAGTTTAGTGGGGCACCTGCCGCTGTGCATGTTCCGTACTGCCTCTGTTGTCTCCAGCCCCAGCAACCCCACCGCTAGCTGCAGCACTGCCACCCGCAGTGAGGTGCACCCAGCTCCTTCACACACTTTAGCTGGCGGGTAGCGCTACAGAAATCCGAGCTGCTTGCAGGCTCTGACCCACTCCTCCCTCCAGCCGCAGCGTCTCCTGGGAGCTAACCAGTCACTCCCAGTATCCCCTTACCACAGTGCCCGGAAGCCGTGAGGTCCGCGCCACGTGCATGCTATGACCCCCTCCTCCCTCCAGCCGCAGCATCTCCTGGGGGCTAACCAGTCATTTCCAGTCTCACCACAGTGCCCGGCAGCTGCGCGAGGTCTGCGGTGTGTGACTGAGGAGGGGGGGAGGGATGCGGACGGGCAGAGGAAGCAGGAATCCAGCCTGAGAGAGTCAGCCATGCCAAGTGTCCAGCAGCAGCAGATCCCAACAGGTTGGAGTGGAACAGCAGCAGCCAGCAGCAGTGACTCCGGTAAGACACATCTGTCTGTCGCCACTGTTTTGTCCCTAATACCAATCTCTCCCGTGCCCTGTGTTCTGTCATGTCCCTGTCACCCCTGGCCTTGCCCTGCCACCCTTATCCTGGCCCTTTCACCCTTATCCTGGCCCTGTCACCCTTATCCTGTCCCTATCATTTCTGTCCTGGCCCCGTCACCCCTGTCCTGGCCCCGTCACCCCTGTCCTGGCACCGTCACCCCTGTTCTGACCCTGTAACCCCTGTCCTGGCCCCGTCAACCCTGTACTGACCCTGTCACCCCTGTCCTGGCCCTGTTACTGCATACCCTCCAACTACCTTTTATGGCATATACAGTACCCGCAGCGCCTCCAGACCTCTCCCCAATGCACCACACCTCCGCACCTTCCCCTCCACCACATGCGGCACTCCACCCCTCCCCCACATGCTGTGCCTCCAGACCCCCTACACCACCAGTGGCTCCCACTCCTCCACCCCTTCACCACCCACAGCACCTCCAGGCCCCTTCCACCATTCACCCCTCTTATATGTCTCCCCCCACACCTGCCCCCCTCCACCCGCAGCATCTGCAGACACCCTCCTCCATCAGCGGTCCCCCCCTCACCCACCCCTCCCCCACCAATGGCACCCCTGCACCTGCCCCTCCACCACCTGCAGCACCTCCGGACCTCCTTTCCCATCCGCCGCAACACCCGTACCTGCCCCTACCCTACCCATGGTGCCTGCGGTCCCCTACCCCACCCCCGGCACTCCCGTCCCTTCCCATCCCACAGCACCTCCAGAACCCTTCATCCATCCACAACATCCCCATACCTGCCCCTCTCCCACCCGTGGCACCCCTGCCCCTCCCCCACCTTCAGTGCCTCCGGACCCCTCCCCCATCTGCATCCCCCACTCCTCTGCCCCTCCCCCACGCGCAGCACCTCCCGAACCTTCCCCATCTGGGCCCCACCCCCACTTCTGCCTCCCCTCCACCCGCAGCATCTACAGACACCATCCGCAGTCCCCCCCGCACCCGCTACATTCTGTACATCGTGCCCTGCAGGTGCTGTTCACGCCGTCGCAAGGGGCTGCGCCTCCTTCACCATCGCACGCCCTTTCATTGTGCAATATTTAACCACTAACAAAGGAATGCAGGTAATACTCCATATAATACAAATATTAAACCCCAGAAAGGCATGCAAGGGTTAAGGGGGCGTAGCCCCTTGCGACGGTGTGAAGAGCGCCCGTAGGGCGCGATGAAGCACCTAGTATATATATATATATCTATAAGCATACTAGGGTCTCAATCTCTGCTGATAAGGTACCTGTCCACGCTGCCACAGTGCTATAAACCCATGCCGACACAATCGCCGGTCTGAGTAGTATACTAGAATGTGCACGTTATCTGCAGGATCACTGAGAATAGCTAGTGCTACCTTCTGTGCAAACAGGACACCCTAGGGGAAGAATCCCAACACATCCTGGCCCTAGTGGGGAAAGGATACTGCCTGAGAACTTTTTTTGGGAAGCTGCAGTTTCTTGTCTGGAGATTCCCGCTCTTTTTCCTCATGAGAGGAGGGAAATTTACCTCAGCTTTCTTCCCCTTAACATGTGTACCCTTGTGTCAGGGACAAATGAGTCATCAGTGATATGCAAATCATCTTTCCTTACAATAATCATATATTGAAAACCTTTCAGCCATCTTGGCTGTAACTTTGCCTTATCGTAGTCGACACTGGAGTCAAACTCCGTGTCGACATCAGTGTTTATTATCTTGGATAGTGAGCATTGTGAGACTCTGCAGGTCTCTGTGACATAGGGACAGACATGGGTAGATTTCCTGTCTGTTCCCTAATTTTTTGTGCAATAAATTCACCTCAGCACTTACACATATCCAAACAGGTGTCGGCGTTGTCGACGGAGACACCCTCTCACACACATATTAGCTCCATCTCCTCCTTAGGGGAGCCTTTTACCTCAGACATGTCGACACACACGTACCGACACACCACACGCACAGGGGATGCTCAATTTGAAGACAGTTCCCCCATAAGGCCCTTTGGAGAGACAGAGAGAGAGTATGCCAGCACACACCCCAGCGCTATATGACCCAGGAATCATACAGTAACTTAGTGTTAACCCAGTAGCTGCTGTATATATTGTTTTTTGCACCAAATGTATGTGCCCCCCCTCTCTTTTTACCCTCTTCTACTGCAGGGGAGAGCCTGGGGAGCTTCTCTCAGCGGATCTGTGGAGAGAAAATGGCGCTGGTGAGTGCTGAGGAAGAAGGCCCCGCCCCCTCAGCGGCGGGCTTCTGTCCCGTTTCTGTGTAAAAATAATAGGGGGGGCTCGTACATATATACAGTGCCTGACTGTATATATGTATAATTTTGCCAAAAGGTATCTTAATTCCTGCCCAGGGCGCCCCCCCCCTGCGCCCTGCCCCCTACAGTGACCGGAGTGTGTGGTGTGCTGCGGGAGCAATGGCGCACAGCTGCAGTGCTGTGCGCTACCTCAAGTGAAGACAGGAGTCTTCTGCCGCCGATTTCGATGTCTTCATGCTTCTGCTGCTTCTGTACTTCTGGCTCTGCGAGGGGGACGGCGGCACGGCACCGGGAACGGACGATCAAGGTTAGGGTACTGTGTTCGATCCCTCTGGAGCTAATGGTGTCCAGTAGCCTAAGAAGCGCAACCTAGCCACAGTTAGTAGGTTTGCTTCTCTCCCCTCAGTCCCATGTAGCAGAGAGTCTGTTGCCAGCAGAAGCTCTCTGAAAATAAAAAACCTAACAAAATACTTTCTTTACTAGTAAGCTCAGGAGAGCCCACTAGGAGCACCCAGCTCTGGCCGGGCACAGATTCTAACTGAGGTCTGGAGGAGGGGCATAGAGGGAGGAGCCAATGCACACCAGATAGTACCTAATCTTTCTTTAGAGTGCCCAGTCTCCTGCGGAGCCCGTCTATTCCCCATGGTCCCTACGGAGTCCCCAGCATCCACTAGGACGTTAGAGAAAAGTGCTCAATGTTTCCCCTGTAGATGTTCTGAATAAGCCAGAATCACCAGGAGAACAAGAATATACAACATTCATTTCTGACCAAGCCACCCGTCACCTTATCTACAGGCTCAGAAAGTGCAGTCACTGTCACCCTCCAAATTCCAGGTAGTAAATGCCATTCAAGGCAATGCTGACAAATCAAGGTTGAATATGGGGTGTGAGAGGATTTTACTGTTTTACTGCCAGAAGGACAAAGGATGATGATATCTGCCATCTTAAAGGAGAAGGAAATGCTTATCCATTTGGATGACATGGGTCTAGCTTTACCAGTAATTCCAAATAATGTGTGCAGAGAGCTACGCTTACATATTTGCAGATTTCAAGTGGAATGAAATGACTTTGGGAACTAGTGAACAATTACAGCAGTAATAGATAGCACGGGTGTTTATGATCTGTTTAGAGATGAGCGCCTGAAATTTTTCGGGTTTTGTGTTTTGGTTTTGGGTTCGGTTCCGCGGCCGTGTTTTGGGTTCGAACGCGTTTTGGCAAAACCTCACCGAATTTTTTTTGTCGGATTCGGGTGTGTTTTGGATTCGGGTGTTTTTTTCAAAAAACACTAAAAAACAGCTTAAATCATAGAATTTGGGGGTCATTTTGATCCCAAAGTATTATTAACCTCAAAAACCATAATTTACACTCATTTTCAGTCTATTCTGAATACCTCACACCTCACAATATTATTTTTAGTCCTAAAATTTGCACCGAGGTCGCTGTGTGAGTAAGATAAGCGACCCTAGTGGCCGACACAAACACCGGGCCCATCTAGGAGTGGCACTGCAGTGTCACGCAGGATGGCCCTTCCAAAAAACCCTCCCCAAACAGCACATGACGCAAAGAAAAAAAGAGGCGCAATGAGGTAGCTGTGTGAGTAAGATTAGCGACCCTAGTGGCCGACACAAACACCGGGCCCATCTAGGAGTGGCACTGCAGTGTCACGCAGGATGTCCCTTCCAAAAAACCCTCCCCAAACAGCACATGACGCAAAGAAAAAAAGAGGCGCAATGAGGTAGCTGACTGTGTGAGTAAGATTAGCGACCCTAGTGGCCGTCACAAACACCGGGCCCATTTAGGAGTGGCACTGCAGTGTCACGCAGGATGTCCCTTCCAAAAAACCCTCCCCAATCAGCACATGATGCAAAGAAAAAGAAAAGAAAAAAGAGGTGCAAGATGGAATTGTCCTTGGGCCCTCCCACCCACCCTTATGTTGTATAAACAGGACATGCACACTTTAACCAACCCATCATTTCAGTGACAGGGTCTGCCACACGACTGTGACTGATATGACGGGTTGGTTTGGACCCCCCCCCAAAAAAGAAGCAATTAATCTCTCCTTGCACAAACTGGCTCTACAGAGGCAAGATGTCCACCTCATCTTCACCCTCCGATATATCACCGTGTACATCCCCCTCCTCACAGATTATCAATTCGTCCCCACTGGAATCCACCATCTCAGCTCCCTGTGTACTTTGTGGAGGCAATTGCTGCTGGTCAATGTCTCCGCGGAGGAATTGATTATAATTCATTTTAATGAACATCATCTTCTCCACATTTTCTGGATGTAACCTCGTACGCCGATTGCTGACAAGGTGAGCGGCGGCACTAAACACTCTTTCGGAGTACACACTTGTGGGAGGGCAACTTAGGTAGAATAAAGCCAGTTTGTGCAAGGGCCTCCAAATTGCCTCTTTTTCCTGCCAGTATAAGTACGGACTGTGTGACGTGCCTACTTGGATGCGGTCACTCATATAATCCTCCACCATTCTATCAATGTTGAGAGAATCATATGCAGTGACAGTAGACGACATGTCCGTAATCGTTGTCAGGTCCTTCAGTCCGGACCAGATGTCAGCATCAGCAGTCGCTCCAGACTGCCCTGCATCACCGCCAGCGGGTGGGCTCGGAATTCTGAGCCTTTTCCTCGCACCCCCAGTTGCGGGAGAATGTGAAGGAGGAGATGTTGACAGGTCGCGTTCCGCTTGACTTGACAATTTTGTCACCAGCAGATCTTTCAACCCCAGCAGACTTGTGTCTGCCGGAAAGAGAGATCCAAGGTAGGCTTTAAATCTAGGATCGAGCACGGTGGCCAAAATGTAGTGCTCTGATTTCAACAGATTGACCACCCGTGAATCCTTGTTAAGCGAATTAAGGGCTCCATCCACAAGTCCCACATGACTAGCGGAATCGCTCCGTGTTAGCTCCTCCTTCAATGTCTCCAGCTTCTTCTGCAAAAGCCTGATGAGGGGAATGACCTGACTCAGGCTGGCAGTGTCTGAACTGACTTCACGTGTGGCAAGTTCAAAGGGCATCAGAACCTTGCACAACATTGAAATCATTCTCCACTGCGCTTGAGACAGGTGCATTCCACCTACTATATCGTGCTCAATTGTATAGGCTTGAATGGCCTTTTGCTGCTCCTCCAACCTCTGAAGCATATAGAGGGTTGAATTCCACCTCGTTACCACTTCTTGCTTCAGATGATGGCAGGGCAGGTTCAGTAGTTTTTGGTGGTGCTCCAGTCTTCTGTACGTGGTGCCTGTACGCCGAAAGTGTCCCGCAATTCTTCTGGCCACCGACAGCATCTCTTGCACGCCCCTGTCGTTTTTTAAAAAATTCTGCACCACCAAATTCAAGGTATGTGCAAAACATGGGACGTGCTGGAATTTGCCCATATTTAATGCACACACAATATTGCTGGCGTTGTCCGATGCCACAAATCCACAGGAGAGTCCAATTGGGGTAAGCCATTCCGCGATGATCTTCCTCAGTTGCCGTAAGAGGTTTTCAGCTGTGTGCGTATTCTGGAAACCGGTGATACAAAGCGTAGCCTGCCTAGGAAAGAGTTGGCGTTTGCGAGATGCTGCTACTGGTGCCGCCGCTGCTGTTCTTGCGGCGGGAGTCCATACATCTACCCAGTGGGCTGTCACAGTCATATAGTCCTGACCCTGCCCTGCTCCACTTGTCCACATGTCCGTGGTTAAGTGGACATTGGGTACAGCTGCATTTTTTAGGACACTGGTGACTCTTTTTCTGAGGTCTGTGTACATTTTCGGTATCGCCTGCCTAGAGAAATGGAACCTAGATGGTATTTGGTACCGGGGACACAGTACCTCCAACAAGTCTCTAGTTGGCTCTGCAGTAATGATGGATACCGGAACCACGTTTCTCACCACCCAGGATGCCAAGGCCTCAGTTATCCGCTTTGCAGTAGGATGACTGCTGTGATATTTCATCTTCCTCGCAAAGAACTGTTGAACAGTCAATTGCTTACTGGAAGTAGTACAAGTGGGCTTACGACTTCCCCTCTGGGATGACCATCGACTCCCAGCGGCAACAACAGCAGCGCCAGCAGCAGTAGGCGTTACACGCAAGGATGCATCGGAGGAATCCCAGGCAGGAGAGGACTCGTCAGACTTGCCAGTGACATGGCCTGCAGGACTATTGGCATTCCTGGGGAAGGAGGAAATTGACACTGAGGGAGTTGGTGGGGTGGTTTGCGTGAGCTTGGTTACAAGAGGAAGGGATTTACTGGTCAGTGGACTGCTTCCGCTGTCACCCAAAGTTTTTGAACTTGTCACTGACTTATTATGAATGCGCTGCAGGTGACGTATAAGGGAGGATGTTCCGAGGTGGTTAACGTCCTTACCCCTACTTATTACAGCTTGACAAAGGGAACACACGGCTTGACACCTGTTGTCCGCATTTCTGGTGAAATACCTCCACACCGAAGAGCTGATTTTTTTGGTATTTTCACCTGGCATGTCAACGGCCATATTCCTCCCACGGACAACAGGTGTCTCCCCGGGTGCCTGACTTAAACAAACCACCTCACCATCAGAATCCTCCTGGTCAATTTCCTCCCCAGCGCCAGCAACACCCATATCCTCCTCATCCTGGTGTACTTCAACACTGACATCTTCAATCTGACTATCAGGAACTGGACTGCGGGTGCTCCTTCCAGCACTTGCAGGGGGCGTGCAAATGGTGGAAGGCGCATGCTCTTCACGTCCAGTGTTGGGAAGGTCAGGCATCGCAACCGACACAATTGGACTCTCCTTGTGGATTTGGGATTTCGAAGAATGCACAGTTCTTTGCTGTGCTGCTTTTGCCAGCTTGAGTCTTTTCATTTTTCTAGCGAGAGGCTGAGTGCTTCCATCCTCATGTGAAGCTGAACCACTAGCCATGAACATAGGCCAGGGCCTCAGCCGTTCCTTGCCACTCCGTGTCGTAAATGGCATATTGGCAAGTTTACGCTTCTCCTCCGACAATTTTATTTTAGGTTTTGGAGTCCTTTTTTTCTGATATTTGGTGTTTTGGATTTGACATGCTCTGTACTATGACATTGGGCATCGGCCTTGGCAGACGACGTTGCTGGCATTTCATCGTCTCGGCCATGACTAGTGGCAGCAGCTTCAGCACGAGGTGGAAGTGGATCTTGATCTTTCCCTAATTTTGGAACCTCAACATTTTTGTTCTCCATATTTTAATAGGCACAACTAAAAGGCACCTCAGGTAAACAATGGAGATGGATACTAGTATACAATTATGGACTGCCTGCCGAGTGCAGACACAGAGGTAGCCACAGCCGTGAACTACCGTACTGTACTGTGTCTGCTGCTAATATAGACTGGTTGATAAAGAGATGTCTATGTAACTATGTATGTATAAAGAAGAAAGAAAAAAAAACCACGGTTAGGTGGTATACAATTATGGACGGACTGCCTGCCGAGTGCAGACACAGAGGTAGCCACAGCCGTGAACTACCGTACTGTACTGTGTCTGCTGCTAATATAGACTGGTTGATAAAGAGATGTCTATGTAACTATGTATGTATAAAGAAGAAAGAAAAAAAAACCACGGTTAGGTGGTATACAATTATGGACGGACTGCCTGCCGAGTGCAGACACAGAGGTAGCCACAGCCGTGAACTACCGTACTGTACTGTGTCTGCTGCTAATATAGACTGGTTGATAAAGAGATGTCTATGTAACTATGTATGTATAAAGAAGAAAAAAAAAAACCACGGTTAGGTGGTATACAATTATGGACGGACTGCCTGCCGAGTGCAGACACAGAGGTAGCCACAGCCGTGAACTACCGTACTGTACTGTGTCTGCTGCTAATATAGACTGGTTGATAAAGAGATGTCGTAGTAGTATGTATGTATAAAGAAGAAAAAAAAACCACGGTTAGGTGGTATATACAATTATGGACGGGCTGCCGAGTGCCGACACAGAGGTAGCCACAGCCGTGAACTACCGCACTGTACTGTGTCTGCTGCTAATATATAGACTGGTTGATAAAGAGATAGTATACTCGTAACTAGTATGTATGTATAAAGAAAGAAAAAAAAACCACGGTTAGGTGGTATATACAATTATGGATGGGCTGCCGAGTGCCGACACAGAGGTAGCCACAGCCGTGAACTACCGCACTGTACTGTGTCTGCTGCTAATATAGACTGGTTGATAAAGAGATAGTATACTCGTAACTAGTATGTATGTATAAAGAAAGGAAAAAAAACCACGGTTAGGTGGTATATACAATTATGGACGGGCTGCCGAGTGCCGACACAGAGGTAGCCACAGCCGTGAACTACCGCACTGTACTGTGTCTGCTGCTAATATAGACTGGTTGATAAAGAGATAGTATACTCGTAACTAGTATGACTATAAAGAAAGAAAAAAAAACCACGGTTAGGTGGTATATACAATTATGGACGGGCTGCCGAGTGCCGACACAGAGGTAGCCACAGCCGTGAACTACCGCACTGTACTGTGTCTGCTGCTAATATATAGACTGGTTGATAAAGAGATAGTATACTCGTAACTAGTATGTATGTATAAAGAAAGAAAGAAAAACCACGGTTAGGTGGTATATACAATTATGGACGGGCTGCCGAGTGCCGACACAGAGGTAGCCACAGCCGTGAACTACCGCACTGTACTGTGTCTGCTGCTAATATATAGACTGGTTGATAAAGAGATAGTATACTCGTAACTAGTATGTATGTATAAAGAAAGAAAAAAAAACCACGGTTAGGTGGTATATACAATTATGGACGGGCTGCCGAGTGCCGACACAGAGGTAGCCACAGCCGTGAACTACCGCACTGTACTGTGTCTGCTGCTAATATAGACTGGTTGATAAAGAGATAGTATACTCGTAACTAGTATGTATGTATAAAGAAAGAAAAAAAAACCACGGTTAGGTGGTATATACAATTATGGACGGGCTGCCGAGTGCCGACACAGAGGTAGCCACAGCCGTGAACTACCGCACTGTACTGTGTCTGCTGCTAATATATAGACTGGTTGATAAAGAGATAGTATACTCGTAACTAGTATGTATGTATAAAGAAAGAAAAAAAAACCACGGTTAGGTGGTATATACAATTATGGACGGGCTGCCGAGTGCCGACACAGAGGTAGCCACAGCCGTGAACTACCGCACTGTACTGTGTCTGCTGCTAATATATAGACTGGTTGATAAAGAGATAGTATACTCGTAACTAGTATGTATGTATAAAGAAAGAAAAAAAAACCACGGTTAGGTGGTATATACAATTATGGACGGGCTGCCGAGTGCCGACACAGAGGTAGCCACAGCCGTGAACTACCGCACTGTACTGTGTCTGCTGCTAATATAGACTGGTTGATAAAGAGATAGTATACTCGTAACTAGTATGTATGTATAAAGAAAGGGAAAAAAACCACGGTTAGGTGGTATATACAATTATGGACGGGCTGCCGAGTGCCGACACAGAGGTAGCCACAGCCGTGAACTACCGCACTGTACTGTGTCTGCTGCTAATATAGACTGGTTGATAAAGAGATAGTATACTCGTAACTAGTATGACTATAAAGAAAGAAAAAAAAACCACGGTTAGGTGGTATATACAATTATGGACGGGCTGCCGAGTGCCGACACAGAGGTAGCCACAGCCGTGAACTACCGCACTGTACTGTGTCTGCTGCTAATATAGACTGGTTGATAAAGATATAGTATACTACTAATATTATATATACTGGTGGTCAGGTCACTGGTCACTAGTCACACTGGCAGTGGCACTCCTGCAGCAAAAGTGTGCACTGTTTAATTTTAATATAATATTATGTACTCCTGGCTCCTGCTATAACCTATAACTGGCACTGCAGTGCTCCCCAGTCTCCCCCACAATTATAAGCTGTGTGAGCTGAGCACAGTCAGATATATATATACATTGATGCAGCACACTGGGCTGAGCAGTGCACACAGATATGGTATGTGACTGAGTCACTGTGTGTATCGTTTTTTTCAGGCAGAGAACGGGTATATTAAATAAAACAAACAACTGCACTGTCTGGTGGTCACTGTGGTCGTCAGTCACTAAACTCTGCACTCTCTTCTACAGTATCACAGCCTCAGGTCAATCTCTCTCTCTCTCTCTCTCAACCCTAATCTAAATGGAGAGGACGCCAGCCACGTCCTCTCCCTATCAATCTCAATGCACGTGTGAAAATGGCGGCGACGCGCGGCTCCTTATATAGAATCCGAGTCTCGCGAGAATCCGACAGCGTCATGAGGACGTTCGGGCGCGCTCGGGTTAACCGAGCAAGGCGGGAAGATCCGAGTCTGCTCGGACCCGTGAAAAAAACATGAAGTTCGTGCGGGTTCGGATTCAGAGAAACCGAACCCGCTCATCTCTAGATCTGTTATCACTAGTAATGGAACTGCAACACTTTCCAAAAGATATTGCTGCTCCTTGACTTCTTTCATGGTAAGGGCTGTAACACACACTCCGGTTTTTCCCGGATGGCAAAAAGCCGGACAAAGTTTGTCCGGCTTTTTGCCATCCGGGAGAAACCGGCAGTGTCTGTCACACAGGACGGCTTTGAACCGTGTGTGATGTAGAGATGAGCGGGTTCGGTTTCTCTGAATCCGAACCCGCACGAACTTCATGTTTTTTTTCACGGGTCCGAGCGACTCGGATCTTCCCGCCTTGCTCGGTTAACCCGAGCGCGCCCGAACGTCATCATGACGCTGTCGGATTCTCACGAGACTCGGATTCTATATAAGGAGCCGCGCGTCGCCGCCATTTTCACACGTGCATTGAGATTGATAGGGAGAGGACGTGGCTGGCGTCCTCTCCATTTAGATTAGGAGAGAGAGAGAGAGATTGACCTGAGGCTGATACTGTAGAAGAGAGTGCAGAGTTTAGTGACTGACCACAGTGACCACCAGCAGTGCAGTTGTTTTATTTAATATATCCGTTCTCTGCCTGAAAAAAACGGTACACACAGTGACTCAGTCACATACCATATCTGTGTGCACTGCTCAGCCCAGTGTGCTGCATGCCTGCATCATCTATGTATATATTATATATCTGACTGTGCTCAGCTCACACAGCTTATAATTGTGGGGGAGACTGGGGAGCACTGCAGTGCCAGTTATAGGTTATAGCAGGAGCCAGGAGTACAAGACAGTCACATACCATATCTGTGTGCACTGCTCAGCCCAGTGTGCTGCATCATCTATGTATATATTATATATCTGACTGTGCTCAGCTCACACAGCTTATAATTGTGGGGGAGACTGGGGAGCACTGCAGTGCCAGTTATAGGTTATAGCAGGAGCCAGGAGTACATATTATATTAAAATTAAACAGTGCACACTTTTGCTGCAGGAGTGCCACTGCCAGTGTGACTGACCAGTGACCTGACCACACTGACCACCAGTATAGTTAGTAGTATACTATATTGTGATTGCCTGAAAAAGTTAAACACTCGTCGTGTGACTTCACTTGTGTGGTGTTTTTTTTTTTATTCTATAAAAAACTCATTCTGCTGACAGACAGTGTCCAGCAGGTCCGTCATTATATAATATATATACCTGTCCGGCTGCAGTAGTGATATATATATATTTTTTATATCATTATTTATCATCCAGTCGCAGCAGACACAGTACGGTAGTTCACGGCTGTAGCTACCTCTGTGTCGGCACTCGGCAGTCCATCCATAATTGTATACCACCTACCCGTGGTTTTTTTTTCTTTCTTCTTTATACATACATACTACTACATCTCTTTATCAACCAGTCTATATTAGCAGCAGACACAGTACAGTACGGTAGTTCACGGCTGTGGCTACCTCTGTGTCGGCACTCGGCAGTCCGTCCATAATTGTATACCACCTAACCGTGGTTTTTTTTTTCTTTCTTCTTTATACATACATACTACGACATCTCTTTATCAACCAGTCTATATTAGCAGCAGACACAGTACAGTACGGTAGTTCACGGCTGTGGCTACCTCTGTGTCGGCACTCGGCAGTCCGTCCATAATTGTATACCACCTAACCGTGGTTTTTTTTTCTTTCTTCTTCATACATACATACTACGACATCTCTTTATCAACCAGTCTATATTAGCAGCATACACAGTACAGTACGGTAGTTCACGGCTGTGGCTACCTCTGTGTCGGCACTCGGCAGTCCGTCCATAATTGTATACCACCTACCCGTGGTTTTTTTTTCTTTCTTCTTTATACATACATACTACTACATCTCTTTATCAACCAGTCTATATTAGCAGCAGACACAGTACAGTACGGTAGTTCACGGCTGTGGCTACCTCTGTGTCGGCACTCGGCAGTCCGTCCATAATTGTATACCACCTACCCGTGGTTTTTTTTTCTTTCTTCTTCATACATACATACTACGACATCTCTTTATCAACCAGTCTATATTAGCAGCAGACACAGTACAGTACGGTAGTTCACGGCTGTGGCTACCTCTGTGTCGGCACTCGGCAGTCCGTCCATAATTGTATACCACCTAACCGTGGTTTTTTTTTCTTTCTTCTTCATACATACATACTACGACATCTCTTTATCAACCAGTCTATATTAGCAGCAGACACAGTACGGTAGTTCACGGCTGTAGCTACCTCTGTGTCGGCACTCGGCAGTCCGTCCATAATTGTATACTAGTATCCATCCATCTCCATTGTTTACCTGAGGTGCCTTTTAGTTGTGCCTATTAAAATATGGAGAACAAAAATGTTGAGGTTCCAAAATTAGGGAAAGATCAAGATCCACTTCCACCTCGTGCTGAAGCTGCTGCCACTAGTCATGGCCGAGACGATGAAATGCCAGCAACGTCGTCTGCCAAGGCCGATGCCCAATGTCATAGTACAGAGCATGTCAAATCCAAAACACCAAATATCAGTAAAAAAAGGACTCCAAAACCTAAAATAAAATTGTCGGAGGAGAAGCGTAAACTTGCCAATATGCCATTTACCACACGGAGTGGCAAGGAACGGCTGAGGCCCTGGCCTATGTTCATGGCTAGTGGTTCAGCTTCACATGAGGATGGAGGCACTCAGCCTCTCGCTAGAAAAATGAAAAGACTCAAGCTGGCAAAAGCAGTAGCACCGCAAAGAACTGTGCGTTCTTCGAAATCCCAAATCCACAAGGAGAGTCCAATTGTGTCGGTTGCGATGCCTGACCTTCCCAACACTGGACGTGAAGAGCATGCGCCTTCCACCATTTGCACGCCCCCTGCAAGTGCTGGAAGGAGCACCCGCAGTCCAGTTCCTGATAGTCAGATTGAAGATGTCAGTGTTGAAGTACACCAGGATGAGGAGGATATGGGTGTTGCTGGCGCTGGGGAGGAAATTGACCAGGAGGATTCTGATGGTGAGGTGGTTTGTTTAAGTCAGGCACCCGGGGAGACACCTGTTGTCCGTGGGAGGAATATGGCCGTTGACATGCCTGGTGAAAATACCAAAAAAATCAGCTCTTCGGTGTGGAACTATTTCAACAGAAATGCGGACAACAGGTGTCAAGCCGTGTGTTCCCTTTGTCAAGCTGTAATAAGTAGGGGTAAGGACGTTAACCACCTCGGAACATCCTCCCTTATACGTCACCTGCAGCGCATTCATAATAAGTCAGTGACAAGTTCAAAAACTTTGGGTGACAGCGGAAGCAGTCCACTGACCAGTAAATCCCTTCCTCTTGTAACCAAGCTCACGCAAACCACCCCACCAACTCCCTCAGTGTCAATTTCCTCCTTCCCCAGGAATGCCAATAGTCCTGCAGGCAATGTCACTGGCAATTCTGACGAGTCCTCTCCTGCCTGGGATTCCTCCGATGCATCCTTGCGTGTAACGCCTACTGCTGCTGGCGCTGCTGTTGTTGCTGCTGGGAGTCGATGGTCATCCCAGAGGGGAAGTCGTAAGCCCACTTGTACTACTTCCAGTAAGCAATTGACTGTTCAACAGTCCTTTGCGAGGAAGATGAAATATCACAGCAGTCATCCTGCTGCAAAGCGGATAACTGAGGCCTTGACAACTATGTTGGTGTTAGACGTGCGTCCGGTATCCGCCGTTAGTTCACAGGGAACTAGACAATTTATTGAGGCAGTGTGCCCCCGTTACCAAATACCATCTAGGTTCCACTTCTCTAGGCAGGCGATACCGAGAATGTACACGGACGTCAGAAAAAGACTCACCAGTGTCCTAAAAAATGCAGTTGTACCCAATGTCCACTTAACCACGGACATGTGGACAAGTGGAGCAGGGCAGGGTCAGGACTATATGACTGTGACAGCCCACTGGGTAGATGTATGGACTCCCGCCGCAAGAACAGCAGCGGCGGCACCAGTAGCAGCATCTCGCAAACGCCAACTCTTTCCTAGGCAGGCTACGCTTTGTATCACCGGTTTCCAGAATACGCACACAGCTGAAAACCTCTTACGGCAACTGAGGAAGATCATCGCGGAATGGCTTACCCCAATTGGACTCTCCTGTGGATTTGTGGCATCGGACAACGCCAGCAATATTGTGTGTGCATTAAATATGGGCAAATTCCAGCACGTCCCATGTTTTGCACATACCTTGAATTTGGTGGTGCAGAATTATTTAAAAAACGACAGGGGCGTGCAAGAGATGCTGTCGGTGGCCAGAAAAATTGCGGGACACTTTCGGCGTACAGGCACCACGTACAGAAGACTGGAGCACCACCAAAAACTACTGAACCTGCCCTGCCATCATCTGAAGCAAGAAGTGGTAACGAGGTGGAATTCAACCCTCTATATGCTTCAGAGGTTGGAGGAGCAGCAAAAGGCCATTCAAGCCTATACAATTGAGCATGATATAGGAGGTGGAATGCACCTGTCTCAAGCGCAGTGGAGAATGATTTCAACGTTGTGCAAGGTTCTGATGCCCTTTGAACTTGCCACACGTGAAGTCAGTTCAGACACTGCCAGCCTGAGTCAGGTCATTCCCCTCATCAGGCTTTTGCAGAAGAAGCTGGAGACATTGAAGGAGGAGCTAACACGGAGCGATTCCGCTAGGCATGTGGGACTTGTGGATGGAGCCCTTAATTCGCTTAACAAGGATTCACGGGTGGTCAATCTGTTGAAATCAGAGCACTACATTTTGGCCACCGTGCTCGATCCTAGATTTAAAGCCTACCTTGGATCTCTCTTTCCGGCAGACACAAGTCTGCTGGGGTTGAAAGACCTGCTGGTGAGAAAATTGTCAAGTCAAGCGGAACGCGACCTGTCAACATCTCCTCCTTCACATTCTCCCGCAACTGGGGGTGCGAGGAAAAGGCTCAGAATTCCGAGCCCACCCGCTGGCGGTGATGCAGGGCAGTCTGGAGCGACTGCTGATGCTGACATCTGGTCCGGACTGAAGGACCTGACAACGATTACGGACATGTCGTCTACTGTCACTGCATATGATTCTCTCACCATTGAAAGAATGGTGGAGGATTATATGAGTGACCGCATCCAAGTAGGCACGTCACACAGTCCGTACTTATACTGGCAGGAAAAAGAGGCAATTTGGAGGCCATTGCACAAACTGGCTTTATTCTACCTAAGTTGCCCTCCCACAAGTGTGTACTCCGAAAGAGTGTTTAGTGCCGCCGCTCACCTTGTCAGCAATCGCCGTACGAGGTTACATCCAGAAAATGTGGAGAAGATGATGTTCATTAAAATGAATTATAATCAATTCCTCCGCGGAGACATTGACCAGCAGCAATTGCCTCCACAAAGTACACAGGGAGCTGAGATGGTGGATTCCAGTGGGGACGAATTGATAATCTGTGAGGAGGGGGATGTACACGGTGATATATCGGAGGGTGATGATGAGGTGGACATCTTGCCTCTGTAGAGCCAGTTTGTGCAAGGAGAGATTAATTGCTTCTTTTTTGGGGGGGGTCCAAACCAACCCGTCATATCAGTCACAGTCGTGTGGCAGACCCTGTCACTGAAATGATGGGTTGGTTAAAGTGTGCATGTCCTGTTTTGTTTATACAACATAAGGGTGGGTGGGAGGGCCCAAGGACAATTCCATCTTGCACCTCTTTTTTCTTTTATTTTTCTTTGCGTCATGTGCTGTTTGGGGAGGGTTTTTTGGAAGGGACATCCTGCGTGACACTGCAGTGCCACTCCTAAATGGGCCCGGTGTTTGTGTCGGCCACTAGGGTCGCTAATCTTACTCACACAGTCAGCTACCTCATTGCGCCTCTTTTTTTCTTTGCGTCATGTGCTGATTGGGGAGGGTTTTTTGGAAGGGACATCCTGCGTGACACTGCAGTGCCACTCCTAAATGGGCCCGGTGTTTGTGTCGGCCACTAGGGTCGCTAATCTTACTCACACAGTCAGCTACCTCATTGCGCCTCTTTTTTTCTTTGCGTCATGTGCTGATTGGGGAGGGTTTTTTGGAAGGGACATCCTGCGTGACACTGCAGTGCCACTCCTAAATGGGCCCGGTGTTTGTGTCGGCCACTAGGGTCGCTAATCTTACTCACACAGTCAGCTACCTCATTGCGCCTCTTTTTTTCTTTGCATCATGTGCTGATTGGGGAGGGTTTTTTGGAAGGGACATCCTGCGTGACACTGCAGTGCCACTCCTAAATGGGCCCGGTGTTTGTGTCGGCCACTAGGGTCGCTAATCTTACTCACACAGTCAGCTACCTCATTGCGCCTCTTTTTTTCTTTGCGTCATGTGCTGATTGGGGAGGGTTTTTTGGAAGGGACATCCTGCGTGACACTGCAGTGCCACTCCTAAATGGGCCCGGTGTTTGTGTCGGCCACTAGGGTCGCTAATCTTACTCACACAGTCAGCTACCTCATTGCGCCTCTTTTTTTCTTTGCGTCATGTGCTGATTGGGGTGGGTTTTTTGGAAGGGACATCCTGCGTGACACTGCAGTGCCACTCCTAAATGGGCCCGGTGTTTGTGTCGGCCACTAGGGTCGCTTATCTTACTCACACAGTCAGCTACCTCATTGCGCCTCTTTTTTTCTTTGCGTCATGTGCTGATTGGGGAGGGTTTTTTGGAAGGGACATCCTGCGTGACACTGCAGTGCCACTCCTAGATGGGCCAGGTGTTTGTGTCGGCCACTAGTGTCGCTTAGCTTAGTCATCCAGCGACCTTGGTGCAAATTTTAGGACTAAAAATAATAGACTGAAAATGAGTGGAAATTATGGTTTTTGAGGTTAATAATAATATGGGATCAAAATGACCCCCAAATCTATGATTTAAGCTGTTTTTTAGTGTTTTTTTAAAAAAACACCCGAATCCAAAACACACCCGAATCCGACAAAAAAAATTCGGTGAGGTTTTGCCAAAACGCGGTCGAACCCAAAACACGGCCGCGGAACCGAACCCAAAACCAAAACACAAAACCCGAAAAATTTCAGGCGCTCATCTCTAGTGTGATGCTGTGCGCATGCGCAGCATCAGACACGGCTTCAGAAAAAACCGTTGTGTGTGAAAGCTCCCCTTCACACACATGGTTTACTGGCTCCAAAGACGGCCCGGCGGCCGCCCGGCCACCGGACCTTCCAGTGGTGAGACCCGGCTGCAACCCGGCAGCCGGGCCGGGGCCGTGCAGTGTGAAGGGACCCTAGCCCTCACACTGTTAACTACAATGCCGGCACGGGCAAAAACCGGGTAGTGTGTTTTAGCCCTTAGGAGTTCCTTTTCCTTTGTGTGTGTTAGTGTTTTTTTTTTGTATACAACAATACAACATAGGCCCTCATTCCAAGTTGTTCGCTCGCAAGCTGCTTTTAGCAGCTTTGCACACGCTATGCCGCCGCCTACTGGGAGTGAATCTTAGCATAGTAAAATTGCGAACTAAAGATTCGCAATATTGCGAAAAGACTTCTCTGTGCAGTTTCTGAGTAGCTCGAGACTTACTCTGCCAGTGCGATCAGTTCTGTGTTTGTCGTTCCTGGTTTGACGTCACAAACACACCCAGCGTTCGCCCAGACACTCCTCTGTTTCTCCAGCCACTCCCGCGTTTTCCCCAGAAACGGTAGCGTTTTTTCACACACGCCCATAAAACGACCAGTTTCCGCTCAGAAACACTTACTTCCTGTCAATCACATTACAATCACCAGAACGAAGAAAAAACCTCGTAATGCCGTGAGTAATATTCCTAACTGCATAGCAAATTTACTTGGCGCAGTCGCAGTGCGAACATTGCGCATGCGCAATAAGCGGAATATCGCTGCGATACAAAGAAAATTACAGAGCGAACAACTCGGAATGACCACCATAGCTCCAACTGCTGGAACCAGTGGAAAAGCAGCATGGGCTAGAATACTGTTGTCCAATTTCTCCAGTATTCCTGCATAAGTATCACCCAAGCCTGCATCTCATGGACAAAATCTACAATATCCGGTCTTTAGGTCAACAGCACTTAGGTCGACACACACTAAGTCGACCACTATTGGTCGACATGCATTAGGTCGACATGGTAATAGGTGAACACATGCAAAGGTCGACATGAGTTTATCACACACAAAAAAATTAATACTCTATGATCCACATAGACTACGATTGGGAATAGTAACCTTGCCCGAAGAGCCATGCAAGGGGATACGGTGCACTAATTGGGGTTCCTGGTCATTTTACGAAGAAAACGACCCCAAAATATATAAAAAACTAATGTCAACCTTTTTCCATGTCGACCTTGTCCAAGTCCACCTATTGACCGCGTTGACCTAGTCACTGTCGACCAATAGTGTGGTCGACCCTATGATCCACACCCATCTCTAATAGGGATAGGTCAGGGGCTCCAACTGCAGAAAATAGGATTTTAATACCTACCAGTAAATCCTTTTCTCTTAGTCCGTAGAGGATGCTGGGGACTCCGTAAGGACCATGGGGTATAGACGGGATCCGCAGGAGACATGGGCACATTATAAGACTTTGAATGGGTGTGAACTGGCTCCTCCCTCTATGCCCCTCCTCCAGACTCCAGTTAGAGAACTGTGCCCAGGGAGATGGACATTTCGAGGAAAGAATTTATTGTTTAAACACGGTGAGTGTCATACCAGCTCACACCTCGAACATACCGCAGAACGTGGCATTCAATAGAACACCAGCCAACGGCATGAAAAATACAAAGCCACATGCTGATAGAATATGTAACACAACCTGTGTGTCAAAACAACCAATAATAAAACACTGCATGCCATGGCATGAACAACGTCAGCAACAGCCTGACAGAAAAGAAACACCACAAGAGTGTAACCATAACCAACAACTGCAGACACAGTACGCACTGGGACGGGCGCCCAGCATCCTCTACGGACTAAGAAAAAAGGATTTACCGGTAGGTATTAAAAATAGGATTTTAGTACCTACCGGTAAATCCTTTTCTCTTAGTCCGTAGAGGATGCTGGGGACTCCAAAAGGACCATGGGGTATAGACGGATCCGCAGGAGCTTGGGCACACTATAAAGACTTAATACTGGGTGTGAACTGGCTCCTCCCTCTATGCCCCTCCTCCAGACCTCAGTTAGAAAACTGTGCCCAGAAGAGATGCACATTTCGAGGAAAGAATTTATTGTTATAAACACAGTGAGTGTCATACCAGCTCACACCTCAAACACACCGTATAACGTGGCGTTCAGTAGAATACCAGGCAACGGCATGAACCAAACACAGCCACATGCTGAAAAAATATGTAACACAAATCATGTGTCCACATAAGCGAAATTAAGACCCCGCATGCCATGGCATGAACAACGTTAGCAACCGCCTGACAGAAAAGACACACCACCAGGGTGTAACCAAAAGCAATAACTGCAGACACAGTACGCACTGGGACGGGCGCCCAGCATCCTCTACGGACTAAGAGAAAAGGATTTACCGGTAGGTACTAAAATCCTATTTTCTCCTACGTCCTAGAGGATGCTGGGGACTCCAAAAGGACCATGGGGTTTATACCAAAGCTCCAAAACGGGCGGGAGAGTGCGGACTACTCTGCAGCACCGAGTGAGCAAACACAAGGTCCCCAAAATCAGGGTATCAAACTTGTAAAGCATAGTAAAAGCGTTTGACCCCGACCAAGAATTCGTTCTGCAAAGTTGAACCGCCGAGACTCCTCGGGCATCCGCCCAAGAAAAAACTCATCTTCCCCAAAAGAAGAAACCTCCACCGACTTCGGTGACGGCAAAGCAGCCGTAGAACGAACATGCCAAACTTCATCACAGATTCAGCATGTAACTGACTGTATAAAGCAGTCTCCCAAATCAAGATGGGAACATATCAGACACACAGGGCCTCTGTTTCTCCAAACTGAGCCCAATTGATGACCTACATACTCAAATCCCAGGCAAGATCAAGGGAATTTGAACCCGCTAATGCCTAAGTAACTCCCGGCCTCAACATAGGCCGATTTCTGTGAAACACAGAAACCACTCTTGGTAGAACTACCAACCGGGTACTCAATTCCTCTCTATCCACCTAAAAGATCAACGAGGCTCTTGTGAGCCAAAACCACCACTTCCGACCCCCGCCTTGCGGACGTCAAAGTCAATAGTCTGACCACTTTTCAAGAGAGAAATTTCGTAAAGGAACTTATTAGGCTTTCCTCCACAGCGGCTTGTATGGCTAAGCACGAGCTAGCTGAAAGTTCTCCATAGGAGCCTTCCTGGATACACACCGAGACACATAATTACTCCAACAACTGTGGTAACGTTGTGCCGTCAGTTATTTCGTAGCCTGAAGATTTGAAGAAACTACTTCACTGGGAACAACCGTTCGGCTTAGAATATGACATTCAACCGCCCCGTGGTCAGACGCAGCCACGGTAGGTCCTGATACTCGCCCTGATCTTGTTGTGGCATTACCTCACGGAAAAGAAGAGGGCATTCCTTTTCTATGAGTAAACCATGAAAAACTGGATAGCCAACCCTCGCTGGCTAGATCGTATCTTAAGAGGTTCATCGGAACCTTGGATCATCTTACGCTTACCACTGTCAGAAAGGTGAAAGCGGAGAGGCCACCTAGACCGACTAAAAACACCCCCGTGTCACGAGGATGTCTACTGCTATATCTTGAGTGTCCCTTAACCTGGAACATTCACCTCGAGGCCTCTCGTTGAGGAGAGACGCCAACCTGTCCAATTGCGACACTCTACAAAGACTTGTCACGTCTGGGAAAGCATCTCGATGATGACAGAATTTTTTCCCGGCTGGATATCGTGTCCGCAGAGGAAATCTATTTCTCCGTCGTTTACCTCCGGAACGAAGACTGCTAATATAGCGTTTACCAGACTTCCCACTCAACTGCAAACTGTGTATCTTCTGTCATTTCCGCTTTTTCCTTGTTCCGCCCTAGCGGCTTACTTACGCCATTGCTGACAAGTCGACTGGCAGGATTAACACGGGCAGAACACAAAGAATATGTTCGTCTAAAATAGCTCTTAACTCAAGAAAGCTTACAGCAGACAAGTTACCCAACTTGACCACATCCTCTGGAAATACGTCCCTTGCAAAGGACTGCTCCCCAGCTTCGGAGATCTGTAGACACGGACACCAGGATCTAAACCTGGATCCCTAACCTTCATTCCTCTAGAAGGAAAGAACCAAGCAGACACCACAGGAGCGATGTCCTGGCCATTTTGAATATATTCCGGTGCATGCGCAGGTGAGACCCGGACCACATTTCCAACTGGTCCCATGAAACCCACTCTGGTATTAGACCTGCTCACCGAAAAAGGCCTCTTATGCCGCATCCATATATCTTATTAATAGTATTGAATTATTGATGAGGTGTCACCTCAAAGGCGATCCAACTCTGGGTCCTCAGATCTAATCTGAAACGCACTTCTGACATCTGCGTCATTGGGAGCAACAGGCCAATCCCTGCTCCGAAGAACAGTCAGAGATAAACAACGATATGCACCTTTTTACAGGGACAACCAGAAACTGTTCTGAACGTGACGCACCTCTGCATGGCGTCGCGTGCTACCTCCCCTTCCATAGGGGAAGGTCAAGATCTATTAGAAAAAATAGCAAGGGGAAACAACCGTAACTCAGAATGTTCCCCTTTGGCTTCTATAAATAACTCACAGGTCCTAGTCTATTTCTGGACTACCTGACAATTAGTAGACAAATGGTCACCGGAGTGGGGACCAGCCAGATAGACTCAGCGACCAGTGGTGTATGTAGTGGAAACAGAAAAACTACGTCCACTTCTGCGAACCTAACAAGGCTGCAGAACACTTACCTTTTCACCTTCCACTGTCTACACAGAAAAGGAAAAAAAAAAAAAGAACGGTATTGAACCGGTTAAAACGACTGCATCCCACAAAAGAATGCGTCACCAAGCGTTGTGAAGGAGGTTAACTCATGAATTTAGACTTACCAGCGGATGCCGCCGAGATTGACTGAAGAGAGGCCACACCAAACAGCTGTATACCTCCCACCAGCATCTCCCGGAGACCTCCTCCGCATTTTTCCGGTCACACAACCTGCTGTCACGTGGCAGCCTGCTGTGATGTTATTAGGAGAAATAAACATAGGCAAGCCTACCCACTCTAGGTAGAATAATTACCGGACTACAACTAGAGATGAGCGGGTTCGGTTTCTTTGAATCCGAACCCGCACGAACTTCACTTTTTTTTTCACGGGTCCGAGCGACTCGGATCTTCCCGCCTTGCTCGGTTAACCCGAGCGCGCCCGAACGTCATCATGACGCTGTCGGATTCTCGCGAGGCTCGGATTCTATCGCGAGACTCGGATTCTATATAAGGAGCCGCGCGTCGCCGCCATTTTCACACGTGCATTGAGATTGATAGGGAGAGGACGTGGCTGGCGTCCTCTCCATTTAGATTAGATTTAGAAGAGAGAGAGAGAGAGAGATTGCTGTGATACTGTAGATTAGAAGAGAGTGCAGACAGAGTTTAGTGACTGACGACCACAGTGACCAGTGACCACCAGAGACAGTGCAGTTGTTTGTTTTATTTAATATATCCGTTCTCTGCCTGAAAAAAACGATACACAGTCACACAGTGACTCAGTCTGTGTGCACTGCTCAGCCCAGTGTGCTGCACATCAATGTATTGTATATAAAGCTTATAATTGTGGGGGAGACTGGGGAGCACTGCAGGTTGTTATAGCAGGAGCCAGGAGTACATGATAAATAATATTATATTAAAATTAAACAGTGCACACTTTTGCTGCAGGAGTGCCACTGCCAGTGTGACTAGTGGTGACCAGTGCCTGACCACCAGTATATTAGTAGTATTGTATACTATCTCTTTATCAACCAGTCTATATTAGCAGCAGACACAGTACAGTGCGGTAGTTCACGGCTGTGGCTACCTCTGTGTCGGCACTCGGCAGGCAGTCCGTCCATCCATAATTGTATTATAATATATACCACCTAACCGTGGTTTTTTTTTTCATTCTTTATACCATCGTCATACTAGTTGTTACGAGTATACTACTATCTCTTTATCAACCAGTGTACAGTGCGGTAGTTCACGGCTGTGGCTACCTCTGTGTCGGCACTCGGCAGGCAGTCCGTCCAACCATAATTGTATTATAATATATACCACCTAACCGTGGTTTTTTTTTCATTCTTTATACCGTCGTCATACTAGTTGTTACGAGTATACTACTATCTCTTTATCAACCAGTGTACAGTGCGGTAGTTCACGGCTGTGGCTACCTCTGTGTCGGCACTCGGCAGGCAGTCCGTCCATCCATAATTGTATTATAATATATACCACCTAACCGTGGTTTTTTTTTCATTCTTTATACCGTCGTCATACTAGTTGTTACGAGTATACTACTATCTCTTTATCAACCAGTGTACAGTGCGGTAGTTCACGGCTGTGGCTACCTCTGTGTCGGCACACGGCAGGCAGTCCGTCCAACCATAATTGTATTATAATATATACCACCTAACCGTGGTTTTTTTTTCATTCTTTATACCGTCGTCATACTAGTTGTTACGAGTATACTACTATCTCTTTATCAACCAGTGTACAGTGCGGTAGTTCACGGCTGTGGCTACCTCTGTGTCGGCACTCGGCAGGCAGTCCGTCCAACCATAATTGTATTATATACCACCTAACCGTGGTTTTTTTTTCATTCTTTATACCGTCGTCATACTAGTTGTTACGAGTATACTACTATCTCTTTATCAACCAGTGTACAGTGCGGTAGTTCACGGCTGTGGCTACCTCTGTGTCGGCACTCGGCAGGCAGTCCGTCCAACCATAATTGTATTATAATATATACCACCTAACCGTGGGTTTTTTTTCATTCTTTATACCGTCGTCATACTAGTTGTTACGAGTATACTACTATCTCTTTATCAACCAGTGTACAGTGCGGTAGTTCACGGCTGTGGCTACCTCTGTGTCGGCACTCGGCAGGCAGTCCGTCCAACCATAATTGTATTATAATATATACCACCTAACCGTGGTTTTTTTTTCATTCTTTATACCGTCGTCATACTAGTTGTTACGAGTATACTACTATCTCTTTATCAACCAGTGTACAGTGCGGTAGTTCACGGCTGTGGCTACCTCTGTGTCGGCACTCGGCAGGCAGTCCGTCCATCCATAATTGTATTATATACCACCTAACCGTGGTTTTTTTATACCACCTAACCGTGGCAGTCCGTCCATAATTGTATACTAGTATCCAATCCATCCATCTCCATTGTTTACCTGAGGTGCCTTTTAGTTCTGCCTATAAAATATGGAGAACAAAAAAGTTGAGGTTCCAAAATTAGGGAAAGATCAAGATCCACTTCCACCTCGTGCTGAAGCTGCTGCCACTAGTCATGGCCGAGACGATGAAATGCCAGCAACGTCGTCTGCCAAGGCCGATGCCCAATGTCATAGTACAGAGCATGTCAAATCCAAAACACCAAATATCAGAAAAAAAAGGACTCCAAAACCTAAAATAAAATTGTCGGAGGAGAAGCGTAAACTTGCCAATATGCCATTTACCACACGGAGTGGCAAGGAACGGCTGAGGCCCTGGCCTATGTTCATGGCTAGTGGTTCAGCTTCACATGAGGATGGAAGCACTCAGTCTCTCGCTAGAAAACTGAAAAGACTCAAGCTGGCAAAAGCACCGCAAAGAACTGTGCGTTCTTTGAAATCCCAAATCCACAAGGAGAGTCCAATTGTGTCGGTTGCGATGCCTGACCTTCCCAACACTGGACGTGAAGAGCATGCGCCTTCCACCATTTGCACGCCCCCTGCAAGTGCTGGAAGGAGCACCCGCAGTCCAGTTCCTGATAGTCAGATTGAAGATGTCAGTGTTGAAGTACACCAGGATGAGGAGGATATGGGTGTTGCTGGCGCTGGGGAGGAAATTGACCAGGAGGATTCTGATGGTGAGGTGGTTTGTTTAAGTCAGGCACCCGGGGAGACACCTGTTGTCCGTGGGAGGAATATGGCCGTTGACATGCCAGGTGAAAATACCAAAAAAATCAGCTCTTCGGTGTGGAGGTATTTCACCAGAAATGCGGACAACAGGTGTCAAGCCGTGTGTTCCCTTTGTCAAGCTGTAATAAGTAGGGGTAAGGACGTTAACCACCTCGGAACATCCTCCCTTATACGTCACCTGCAGCGCATTCATAATAAGTCAGTGACAAGTTCAAAAACTTTGGGTGACAGCGGAAGCAGTCCACTGACCAGTAAATCCCTTCCTCTTGTAACCAAGCTCACGCAAACCACCCCACCAACTCCCTCAGTGTCAATTTCCTCCTTCCCCAGGAATGCCAATAGTCCTGCAGGCCATGTCACTGGCAAGTCTGACGAGTCCTCTCCTGCCTGGGATTCCTCCGATGCATCCTTGCGTGTAACGCCTACTGCTGCTGGCGCTGCTGTTGTTGCCGCTGGGAGTCGATGGTCATCCCAGAGGGGAAGTCGTAAGCCCACTTTTACTACTTCCAGTAAGCAATTGACTGTTCAACAGTCCTTTGCGAGGAAGATGAAATATCACAGCAGTCATCCTACTGCAAAGCGGATAACTGAGTCCTTGACAACTATGTTGGTGTTAGACGTGCGTCCGGTATCCGCCGTTAGTTCACAGGGAACTAGACAATTTATTGAGGCAGTGTGCCCCCGTTACCAAATACCATCTAGGTTCCACTTCTCTAGGCAGGCGATACCGAGAATGTACACGGACGTCAGAAAAAGACTCACCAGTGTCCTAAAAAATGCAGTTGTACCCAATGTCCACTTAACCACGGACATGTGGACAAGTGGAGCAGGGCAGGGTCAGGACTATATGACTGTGACAGCCCACTGGGTAGATGTATGGACTCCCGCCGCAAGAACAGCAGCGGCGGCACCAGTAGCAGCATCTCGCAAACGCCAACTCTTTCCTAGGCAGGCTACGCTTTGTATCACCGCTTTCCAGAATACGCACACAGCTGAAAACCTCTTACGGCAACTGAGGAAGATCATCGCGGAATGGCTTACCCCAATTGGACTCTCCTGTGGATTTGTGGCATCGGACAACGCCAGCAATATTGTGTGTGCATTAAATATGGGCAAATTCCAGCACGTCCCATGTTTTGCACATACCTTGAATTTGGTGGTGCAGAATTTTTTAAAAAACGACAGGGGCGTGCAAGAGATGCTGTCGGTGGCCAGAAAAATTGCGGGACACTTTCGGCGTACAGGCACCACGTACAGAAGACTGGAGCACCACCAAAAACTACTGAACCTGCCCTGCCATCATCTGAAGCAAGAAGTGGTAACGAGGTGGAATTCAACCCTCTATATGCTTCAGAGGTTGGAGGAGCAGCAAAAGGCCATTCAAGCCTATACAATTGAGCACGATATAGGAGATGGAATGCACCTGTCTCAAGTGCAGTGGAGAATGATTTCAACGTTGTGCAAGGTTCTGATGCCCTTTGAACTTGCCACACGTGAAGTCAGTTCAGACACTGCCAGCCTGAGTCAGGTCATTCCCCTCATCAGGCTTTTGCAGAAGAAGCTGGAGGCATTGAAGAAGGAGCTAACACGGAGCGATTCCGCTAGGCATGTGGGACTTGTGGATGCAGCCCTTAATTCGCTTAACAAGGATTCACGGGTGGTCAATCTGTTGAAATCAGAGCACTACATTTTGGCCACCGTGCTCGATCCTAGATTTAAAGCCTACCTTGGATCTCTCTTTCCGGCAGACACAGGTCTGCTGGGGTTGAAAGACCTGCTGGTGACAAAATTGTCAAGTCAAGCGGAACGCGACCTGTCAACATCTCCTCCTTCACATTCTCCCGCAACTGGGGGTGCGAGGAAAAGGCTCAGAATTCCGAGCCCACCCGCTGGCGGTGATGCAGGGCAGTCTGGAGCGACTGCTGATGCTGACATCTGGTCCGGACTGAAGGACCTGACAACGATTACGGACATGTCGTCTACTGTCACTGCATATGATTCTCTCAACATTGATAGAATGGTGGAGGATTATATGAGTGACCGCATCCAAGTAGGCACGTCACACAGTCCGTACTTATACTGGCAGGAAAAAGAGGCAATTTGGAGGCCCTTGCACAAACTGGCTTTATTCTACCTAAGTTGCCCTCCCACAAGTGTGTACTCCGAAAGAGTGTTTAGTGCCGCCGCTCACCTTGTCAGCAATCGGCGTACGAGGTTACATCCAGAAAATGTGGAGAAGATGATGTTCATTAAAATGAATTATAATCAATTCCTCCGCGGAGACATTGACCAGCAGCAATTGCCTCCACAAAGTACACAGGGAGCTGAGATGGTGGATTCCAGTGGGGACGAATTGATAATCTGTGAGGAGGGGGATGTACACGGTGATATATCGGAGGGTGAAGATGAGGTGGACATCTTGCCTCTGTAGAGCCAGTTTGTGCAAGGAGAGATTAATTGCTTCTTTTTTGGGGGGGGTCCAAACCAACCCGTCATATCAGTCACAGTCGTGTGGCAGACCCTGTCACTGAAATGATGGGTTGGTTAAAGTGTGCATGTCCTGTTTTGTTTATACAACATAAGGGTGGGTGGGAGGGCCCAAGGATAATTCCATCTTGCACCTCTTTTTTCTTTTCTTTTTCTTTGCATCATGTGCTGATTGGGGAGGGTTTTTTGGAAGGGACATCCTGCGTGACACTGCAGTGCCACTCCTAGATGGGCCCGGTGTTTGTGTCGGCCACTAGGGTCGCTAATCTTACTCACACAGCTACCTCATTGCGCCTCTTTTTTTCTTTGCGTCATGTGCTGTTTGGGGAGGGTTTTTTGGAAGGGACATCCTGCGTGACACTGCAGTGCCACTCCTAGATGTGCCCGGTGTTTGTGTCGGCCACTAGGGTCGCTAATCTTACTCACACAGTCAGCTACCTCATTGCGCCTCTTTTTTTCTTTGCGTCATGTGCTGTTTGGGGAGGGTTTTTTGGAAGGGACATCCTGCGTGACACTGCAGTGCCACTCCTAGATGGGCCCGGTGTTTGTGTCGGCCACTAGGGTCGCTAATCTTACTCACACAGCTACCTCATTGCGCCTCTTTTTTTCTTTGCGTCATGTGCTGTTTGGGGAGGGGTTTTTTGGAAGGGACATCCTGCGTGACACTGCAGTGCCACTCCTAGATGGGCCCAGTGTTTGTGTCGGCCACTAGGGTCGCTTATCTTACTCACACAGCGACCTCGGTGCAAATTTTAGGACTAAAAATAATATTGTGAGGTGTGAGGTATTCAGAATAGACTGAAAATGAGTGTAAATTATGGTTTTTGAGGTTAATAATACTTTGGGATCAAAATGACCCCCAAATTCTATGATTTAAGCTGTTTTTTAGTGTTTTTGGAAAAAAACACCCGAATCCAAAACACACCCGAATCCGACAAAAATAATTCGGTGAGGTTTTGCCAAAACGCGTTCGAACCCAAAACACGGCCGCGGAACCGAACCCAAAACCAAAACACAAAACCCGAAAAATTTCAGGCGCTCATCTCTAACTACAACACACTCTCAAGTGTATACAGTGCAAACAAGATCAAAGTATAGAAATCACATTTTTCACTTAGCTGTCTGTGTATGATCCTTTGCGACCGGACTCCACGTTGACCAGGAGTTGATTGTCATAATTTTCTCTCCGCGTTGTGAAGAGACTAATATTCGGACTCCTTAAGAGGATCGAAACCAACTCGTCACGGCCAATCTAGAGCTTAATCAACAGAGCTATCAACACATGATAAGAATACCAGTATTACAGCATTCATTGATATACATAACTCCAAACCATGCATATATAACCTATATCTACATATATGAATGTGTATGACCATGTACTGACATGCCCCCGATGTGGATCTACCAGGAACGTTCGGGTCGACAAAAACTTAGTAAATGTCGACAGCAAGGAAAAGTAAGTGGGCAAAAAATTATAATAATAACGGAAGCCCGAGGGTTTTGAGGGAAGCATACCAATACAATTTTGATAACACTCCCCCCCATATACCTATAAATATACATATATGTAACGGTACCGGGCAATAACAGCCTGATAATACTTTTCCCAGGAAATATCGTTGATGCCGACAGGGCCTCCATAAACAACTGTATCTCCCCTATCGTGTTTACTGTTTAAGCACATAAACACCCATTTGCTAATACATAATATTCCGAATCAAGTATCGCCAAACGCCGGCGAAACCGACAGTTATCCCCACAGCAGCTTACGATAAAGCGCTCACCCGTGCCGACATGTCGACTAACCAATAGTGGGTACAACCAGGGAACCAATATATATGTAATATAAGAGTGATAAGCGTCCATTATAAACATAACACTATATGCCAACCACATAGCATTAAAACACTGTGCCCCGGTGGAGATCTGAGGAAAATGGCGCTGACTCTATGAGGGCTAAACTCCGCCCCTTCCCGGTGCGCTGAAGCCCGCTCAAACCTATACATAATCTAAATTTGAGCTGGGGTATATATAAATACACAGAGATGAACCCCCATGTATACATCCCTATATATATACAAAAAAGCAGCCCTGGGCGTCCCTCCCCACGCCCCGCACCCACGGAAATCGTTGGTGTGCGGGAGCGATAGAGCGCAGCGTGTATGCTGCGATGTCCTGGCGGGGCGAACACTCCCGGCGCCCTGGTATGTTCCCCCCTCCCGGGAAGAATCGATAAACGCTGCCCAGAGCGCTCCCCCCCAGCGCCCTGCACCCATGGAGCCGCTGGACTTCGGAAAATGGCGCGCCCTGCGCTACCACACGCTGGCGGGGGTCGGGACACGGAGCCCCGGCCCCGCCAGTACTAGTGTCACCAACACGGGGGAGGAATGGCGCGTATCGCGCTATCACACGCTGGCGGGAGCCGGGACATGGAGCCCCGGCCCGCCAGCATCACAGACATCACTGAAACACGCTGCCCAGGGCGCTCCCCCCCCCCCCCCCCCCCGCGCCTGCACCCGAGAGAGCAGGCGGGAGTGTAGTAATGGCGCTTAGTGTGCTACCTCACGCTGGCGGGCGCCGGGATACGGAGCCCCGCCACCCGCTCGCATTACAAAGGCAACCGCTTGTAATGGCGGGTAAAGTGTAAAATGCTGCCCAGGGCGCTCCCCCCCCCAGCACCCTGCACCCGTGAGAGCCGGCGGTGGGGAAGATAATAATATGCTGGTGGGGGCTGCCATACGATCACCAGGTACCACAATGCTTCTGTTTGCCAGCTTCTATGAAGAAATCAGTAACCTGCTGCCCAGGGCGCTCCCCCCTCAGCACCCTGCACCCTGTGAGTGCCATTGGTGTGTGGGAGCATGGAGTGTGGCATAATCTGTTACCTCCATCACTGAAGTCTTCTGCCGTCACTGAAGTCTTCTGTTCTTCTCATACTCACCCGGCTTCTGGCTTCTGTGAGGGGGTGACGGCGTGGCTCCGGGAACAAGCAGCTAGGCGCACCAAGTGATCAAACCCTCTGGAGCTAATGGTGTCCAGTAGCCGAGAAGCAGAGCCTTGAAACTCACAGAAGTAGGTCCTGCTTCTCTCCCCTCACTCCCACGATGCAGGGAGCCTGTAGCCAGCAGGTCTCCCTGAAAATAAAAAACCTAACATAAAGTCTTTTAGAGAAACTCAGTAGAGCTCCCCTAGTGTGTGTCCATTCACTTCTGGGCACAAAGTCTAACTGAGGTCTGGAGGAGGGGCATAGAGGGAGGAGCCAGTTCACACCCAGTATTAAGTCTTTATAGTGTGCCCAAGCTCCTGCGGATCCGTCTATACCCCATGGTTCTTTTGGAGTCCCCAGCATCCTCTAGGACGTAGGAGAAATCCTATTTTCTCATACGTCCTAGAGGATGCTGGGGACTCCGTAAGGACCATGGGGTTTATACCAAAGCTCCAGACCGGGTGGGAGAGGGCGGACGACTCTGCAGCACCGATTGAGCAAACATGAGGTCCCCATAAGCCAGGGTATCAAACTTGTAGAGCTTAGCAAAAGGGTTTGAACCCGACCAAGTAGCCGCTCGGCAAAGTTGAACCGCCGAGACTCCTCGGCCATCCGCCCAAGAAGAGCCCATCTTCCTAGTAGAATGGGTCTCCACCGACTTCGGTAACGGCAATCCAGCCGTAGAATGAGCACGCCGAATCGTATCACAGATCCAGCGTGTAACAGACTGTATAGAAGCAGGCGCCCCAATCATGCTGGGAGCATACCGGACAAACAGAGCCTCTGTTTCCCCAATCTGAACCAAATTGGCGACATAAGCATTCAAAGCCCTGACTACATCGAGAGACTTTGAATCAGCCAATGCTTACGTAACCACAGGCATCAAAATACAGTAGCTGGATTCTGTGAAACATAGAAACCACTTTTGGCAGAACTATTATCCGAGTTCTCAATTCCATTCTATCCACATGGAAGATAAAACAGGGGCTCTTGTGAGACAAAGCCACTACTTCCGATACCCGCCCTGCGGACGCCAAAGCCAATCGCATGACCAGTCTTCAAGAGAGAAATTTTAACACAACCTTTTATAAAGGTTCCAATCAGTGTGACACAAGAAAACGCAACACCACGTCAAGGTCCCACGGTGCCAATGGGGGCACAAATGGAGGTTGGATGTGCAGTACTCCCTTCACGAAAGTCTGAACTTCCGTCAAGGTGGTCAATTCTATTCCTTTTTATTTTTTATTTTTATAAGGCCAAAACTGCACTGAAATGGAGCCTAACTTTAGGCCTGCATCCACACCTGCTTGCAAAGAATGGGGAAGAATGACCCAGCTGAAAGTCTTCCATAGGAGCCTTCTTGGATTCACACCAAGACACATATTTACGCCAAATATGGCTTTGCCGTTACCTCTTTTCTAGCCTGAAGAAATGTGGAAATGACTTCACTGGGAATACCCTTTCGGGCTAGGATATGGTGTTCAACCACCACGCCGTCAAACGCAGCCGCGGTAAGTCTTGATACACTCCTTGATCTTGTTGTAACAGTTCCTCACGTAGAGGAAGAGGCCATGGATCTTTTATGAGTAAATCTTGAAGAACTGGATACCCAGCCCTCCTTGGCTAGACCGGACAATAAGGATCGCCTGAACCTTTGTTCTTCTTACGTTTATCACCTTCAGAAAGAGTGAAAGCGGAGGGGACACATAGACCAACTGAAAACACCCAAGGTGTCACGAGGGCGTCCACTGCTATAGTTTGAGTGTCCCTTGACCTTAAACAAAATCCCTGAGGTCTCTCGTTGAGGCGAAACGCCAACATGTCCAATTGAGGCACTCCTCAAAGACTTGTCACTTCTGTGAAAACTTCTCGATGACGACTGTATTTCTCCCGGATGGAGATCACGTCTGCAGAGGAAATCTATTTCTCCGTCGTTTACATCCAGAATGAAGACTGCTAATATAGCATTTACCAGTCTTTCCACCCAGCGAAAAACTTTTGCGGCTTCTGCCATTGTTGCTTTTCTCCTTGTTCCGCCCTAGCGGCTTACTTACGCCACTGCTGTCAAGTCGTCCGACAGAATTAACACGGCAGATCACGAAGAATATGTTCGTTGAAAATAGCTCTTAATTCAAAAAAGCTTATTGCAGACAAGTTTCCCAGCTTTATATTTTCCTCTGGAAATACTTCCCTTGCAAGGACTGCTCCCCAGCCTCGGAGATCTGCATGCATGGACACCAGGGTCTAATACTGGATCCCAAACCTTCGTCCCCCTAGGAGGCGAGAACTGAGCGATATCCTGGCCATTAGGATAATATTCCAGTGCATGTGCAGGTGAGACCCAGACCACATCTCCAACTGGTATTTGACCTGCTCACCGAAAAGGCCTTTTAAGGCGCACCCATCTTCTTCATCAACGGAACACATTGATGGATTGTCACTGCAAATCTGATCTGACTCTGGATCCTCAGACCTCTTTCCACAGGAAAACACAGAACCTCAACCGTTCAGTATCTACTCTGATACCCACCCACCTCCGACATCTGCATCGTTGGGAACAACAGCCATTCCCTGTGTTGAAGAACAGTCAGAGAGAAACAACGATTTGCACCACTTGTTTCTTGCCCACGCCTTAATCAGGAGACCGTCTCAGTACAGAATAACAATGGTTCTTACTATTGAAAAAAACAAACATCATACTGCCATCACTCCGGTGAAATGGCAAAGACAATCCTGGATATCAACCCAGGTAAGCTGAATGCAGAATAAATACGATTTTACTCACCGGTAAATCTATTTCTCGTAGTCCGTAGTGGATGCTGGGACTCCGCAAGGACCATGGAGAATAGCGGCTCCGCAGGAGACTGGGCACAACTAAGAAAGCTTTAGGACTACCTGGTGTGCACTGGCTCCTCCCACTCCTCCTCCTATGACCCTCCTCCAGACCTCAGTTAGGATACTGTGCCCGGAAGAGCTGACACAATAAGGAAGGATTTTGAATCCCGGGTAAGACTCATACCAGCCACACCAATCACACCGTATAACTCGTGATATTAACCCCAGTTAACAGTATGAAATATAACAGAGCCTCTCAACAGATGGCTCAACAAGAACTATATACAAGTATTGCAGACAGTCCGCACTTGGGACGGGCGCCCAGCATCCACTACGGACTACGAAAAATAGATTTACCGGTGAGTAAATTCTTATTTTCTCTGACGTCCTAAGTGGATGCTGGGACTCCGTAAGGACCATGGGGATTATACCAAAGCTCCCAAACGGGCGGGAGAGTGCGGATAACTCTGCAGCACCGAATGAGAGAACTCAAGGTCCTCCTCAGCCAGGGTATCAAATTTGTAGAATTTTGCAGCTCGGCAAAGTTGTAAAGCCGAGACCCCTCGGGCAGCCGCCCAAGAAGAGCCCACTTTCTTTGTGGAATGGGCTTTTACAGATTTAGGATGCGGCAGGCCAGTCGCAGAATGCGCAAGCTGAATTGTGCTACAAATCCAGCAAGCATACAGGATAAATAGCGAGTCTTCCTGACTCCAGCCGTCCTGGAAACATAAATTTTCAAGGCCCTGACTACGTCCAGTAACTTGGAGTCCTCCAAGTCCCTAATAGCCGCAGGCACCACGATAGGTTGGTTCGAGTGAAAAGCTGATACCACCTTAGGGAGAAACTGGGGACGAGTCCTCAATTCTGCCCTGTCCATATGGAAAATCAGATAAGGGCTTTTACATGACAAAGCCGCCAATTCTGACACACGCCTGGCCGAAGCCAAGGCCAATAGCATGACCACTTTCCACGTGAGATATTTTAAATCTACTGTTTTAAGTGGCTCAAACCAATGTGATTTTAGGAAACCCAACTACGCTGAGATCCCAAGGTGCCACTGGAGGCACAAAAGGGGGCTGAATATGCAGCACTCCCTTAACAAATGTCTGAACTTCAGGCAGTGAAGCCAGTTCTTTCTGGAAGAAAATCGACAGAGCCGAAATCTGGACCTTAATGGAACCCAATTTTAGGCCCATAGTCACCCCTGACTGTAGGAAGTGCAGAAATCGACCCAGCTGAAATTCCTCTGTTGAGGCCTTCTTGGCCTCACACCAAGCAACATATTTCCGCCATATGCGGTGATAATGTTTTGCAGTTACATCTTTCCTGGCTTTAATCAGCGTAGGAATGACTTCCTCCGGAATGCCCTTTTCCTTTAGGATCCGGTGTTCAACCGCCATGCCGTCAAACGCAATCGCAGTAAGTCTTGGAACAGACAGGGCCCCTGCAGCAGCAGGTCCTGTCTGAGCGGCAGAGGCCATGGGTCCTCTGATATCATTTCTTGAAGTTCCGGGTACCAGGCTCTTCTTGGCCAATCCGGAACCACGAGTATAGTTCTTACTCCTCTTCTTCTTATTATTCTCAGTACCTTGGGTATGAGAGGTAGAGGAGGGAACACATAAACCGACTGGTACACCCACGGTGTCACTAGAGCGTCCGCAGCTATCGCCTGAGGGTCCCTTGACCTGGCGCAATATCTTTTTAACTTTTTGTTGAGGCGGGACGCCATCATGTCCACATGTGGCCTTTCCCAACGGTTTACCATCATTTGGAAGACTTCTGGATGAAGTCCCCACTCTCCCGGGTGGAGGTCGTGCTGGCTGAGGAAGTCTGCTTCCCAGTTGTCCACTCCCGGAATGAACACTGCTGACAGTGCTAACACGTGATTTTCCGCCCATCGGAGAATTCTTGTGGCTTCTGCCATCGCCGTCCTGCTTCTTGTGCCGCCCTGTTGGTTTACATGGGCGACTGCCGTGATGTTGTCTGACTGGATCAGTACCGGCTGCCTTTGAAGCAGGGGTTTTGCCTGACTTAGGGCATTGTAAATGGCCCTCAGTTCCAGAATATTTATGTGTAGGGAAGTCTCCTGACTTGACCATAGTCCTTGGAAGTTTCTTCCCTGTGTGACTGCCCCCCAGCCTCGAAGGCTGGCATCCGTGGTCACCAGGACCCAGTCCTGTATGCCGAATCTGCGGCCCTCTAGGAGATGAGCACTCTGCAGCCACCACAGCAGAGACACCCTGGTCCTTGGAGACAGGGTTATCAACCGATGCATTTGAAGATGCGATCCGGACCATTGGTCCAATAGGTCCCACTGAAAGATTCTAGCATGGAACCTGCCGAACGGAATTGCTTCGTAAGAAGCTACCATCTTTCCCAGGACTCGCGTGCAGTGATGCACCGACACCTGTTTTGGTTTCAGGAAGCCTCTGACTAGAGATGACAGCTCCTTGGCTTTCTCCTCCGGGAGAAACACTTTTTTCTGGACTGTGTCTAGAATCATTCCCAGGAACAGTAGACATGTCGTAGGAACCAGCTGTGACTTTGGGATATTTAGAATCCAGCCGTGCTGGTGTAGCCATTACCTTGGTAAATACCCTCGGTGCCGTGGACAGGCCGAACGGCAACGTCTGGAATTGGTAATGACAATCCTGTACCACAAATCTGAGGTACTCCTGGTGAGAATGGTAAACAGGGACATGCAGGTAAGCATCCTTGATGTCCAGGGATACCATGTAATCCCCCCCGTCCAGGCTTGCAATAACCGCCCTGAGCGATTCCATCTTGAACTTTAATTTTTTTATATATGTGTTCAAGGATTTTAAATTCAAAATGGGTCTCACCGAACCGTCCGGTTTCGGTACCACAAACATTGTGGAATAGTAACCCCGTCCTTGTTGAAGGAGGGGCACCTTGACTATCACCTGCTGGGAATACAGCTTGTGAATTGCCTCTAGCACAGCCTCCCTGCCTGAGGGAGTTGTTGGCAAGGCAGACTTGAGGAAAACGGCGGGGGGGAAACGTCTCGAATTCCAGCTTGTACCCATGAGATACCACTTGGAGGATCCAGGGATCTACTTGTGAGCGAGCCCACTGATTGCTGAAATTTTTGAGACGGGCCCCCACCGTACCTGGCTCCGCCTGTTGAGCCCCAGCGTCATGCGGCGGACTTAGAGGAAGTGGGAGAGGGCTTTTGTTCCTGGGAACTGACTGTATGCTGCAGCTTTTTTCCCCTACCTCTGCCTCTGGGCAGAAAGGACGCGCCTCTTCCCCGCCTGCTCTTTTGGGGGCGAAAGGACTGTACCTGATAATACTGTGCTTTCTTCGGTTGCGAGGGGACATGTGGTAAAAATGCTGACTTCCCAGCTGTTGCTGTGGACACTAGGTCTGAAAGACCATCCCCGAACAACTCCTCACCCTTATAAGGCAAAACTTCCATGTGCCTTTTAGAATCTGCATCACCTGTCCACTGCCGAGTCCATAACCCTCTCCTGGCAGAAATGGACAGTGCGCTTACTTTAGATGCCAGCCGGCAAATATCCCTCTGTGCATCTCTCATGTATAAGACTGCGTCTTTAATATGCTCTGTGGTTAGCAATATAGTGTCCCTGTCTAGGGTATCAATATTTTCTGACAGGGAATCTGAACACGCAGCTGCAGCACTGCACATCCATGCTGAAGCAATAGCTGGTCTCAGTATAATACCTGTGTGTGTATATACAGACTTCAGGATAGCCTCCTGCTTTCTATCAGCAGGCTCCTTTAGGGCGGCCGTATCCGGAGACGGTAGTGCCACCTTCTTTGACAAGCGTGTGAGCGCTTTATCCACCCTAGGGGGTGTCTCTCAACGTGACCTATCCTCTGGCGGGAAAGGGTACGCCATTAGTAACCTTTTAGAAATTACCAATTTTTTATCGGGGGAAGCCCACGCTACTTCACACACTTCATTTAATTCTTCAGAAGGGGGAAAAACTACTGGTAGTTTTTTTTTTTTTCCAAACATAATACCCTTTTTTGTGGTACCTGGGGTAATATCAGAAATGTGTAACACATTTTTCATTGCCTCAATCATGTAACGAGTGGCCCTATTGGACATTACATTAGTCTCTTCGTCGTCGACACTGGTATCAGTATCCGTGTCGACATCTGTGTCTGCCATCTGAGGTAGCGGGCGTTTTAGAGCCCCTGATGGCCTTTGAGACGCCTGGGCAGGCACGAGCTGAGAAGCCGGCTGTCCCGCATTTGGCATGTCGTCAAATTTTTTATGTAAGGAGTCGACACTTTCACGTAATTCCTTCCACAAGTCCATCCACTCAGGTGTCTGCCCCGCAGGGGGTGACATCACATTTATAGGCTCTGCTCCGCCTCCACATAAGCCTCCTCATCAAACATGTCGACACAGCCGTACCGACACACCGCACACACACAGGGAATGCTCTGACAGAGGACAGGACCCCACAAAGCCCTTTGGGGAGACAGAGAGAGAGTATGCCAGCACACACCAGATCGCTATATAATACAGGGACTAACTGAATTATATCCCCTTATAGCAGCTATATAAGTTATATTGCGCCTAAATTTAGTGCCCCCCCTCTCTTTTTTACCCTTCTGTAGTTGCAGACTGCAGGGGAGAGCCAGGGAGCTTCCTTCCAGCGGAGCTGTGAGGGAGAAATGGCGCCAGTGTGCTGTGGGAGATAGCCCTACCCCTTTTTCGGCGGACTTCTCCTGCGTTTTTGAAACTCTGGCAGGGGTATTTATTTACACCTATATACCCTCTGGGACTATATATGGTGTAGATTTGCCAGCCAAGGTATGTAATATTGCCCTCAGGGCGCCCCCCCCCAGCGCCCTGCACCCATCAGTGACCGGAGTGTGAGGTGTACATAAGGAGCAATGGCGCACAGCTGCAGTGCTGTGCACTACCTTGGTGAAGACAGAAGTCTTCTGCCGCCGATTTTCCGGAACACTTCTTGCTTCTGGCTCTGTATGGGGGCCGGCGGCGCGGCTCCGGGACCGAACATCAAGGCCGGGTCCTGCGGTCGATCCCTCTGGAGTTAATGGTGTCCAGTAGCCTAAGAAGCCCAAGCTACCACCAGTTAGGTAGGTTCGCTTCTTCTCCCCTTAGTCCCTCGCTGCAGTGAGTCTGTTGCCAGCAGATCTCACTGTAAAATAAAAAACCTAAAATATACTTTCTTTCTAGGAGCTCAGGAGAGCCCCTAGTGTGCATCCAGCTCAGCCGGGCACAAGATTATAACTGAGGTCTGGAGGAGGGTCATGGTGGGAGGAGCCAGTGCACACCAGGTAGTCCTAAAGCTTTCTTAGTTGTGCCCAGTCTCCTGCGGAGCCGCTATTCCCCATGGTCCTTACGGAGTCCCAGCATCCACTTAGGACGTCAGAGAAAAACGCATTTAAACCCTTTTCTACCTTTACGTGCTGGAGCTCCCTGACCTGAGAGATTCCATCCTGTAGTTCAACTTCGTAAGTAGAATTTTTTTTTTTTTTTTAACAGGGACAGCAGGACAATGTCCTGAACCTGATGCAACTCTGGTATGTCGTCGCGTACTACCTCCCCTTCCAGAGGGGAATCTGTAAGATCTATTTGAAAAATCAGTGAGGGGAATCATCTGTAAACTCCAGTATGTCCCCCTTTGGATTCTATTATTAACTCCTAGGTCCAAGTCCATTCCCGGACTGACGGAAGAGTATTAGACGAATTCCCACCGGTGTGGGCTCCAGCCAGATAGACCCAGCGACATGCGGTGGATGTGGTAGGACCAGAAGACAATATCCGCTTCTGCGAACCTAACAAGGCTGCAGAACTCTTACCTTTTCACCTTCCACTATCTGCACAGAAAGGGAAAAAAGAACGGTATCGAACCGGTTAAAATTACTGCATCCCACAAAAGAATGCGTCACCAACCGTTGTGAAGGAATCTAACTCACGAAGGTAGACTTACCAGTGGTATCCGCCCAGAGTGACTTAACTGAGGCATCCCCAAACAGCGGTACACCGTCACAGGGAAAAACTCCAGTATCTCTCGGAGTCAGCCTCAGCATTCCCCTGGTCATAACTCCTGTAGTCGCACGGCAGCCTGCGGCAATGTTATAGAGAAGACCCAACATAAGAAACATCCCCTCTCTCTCTAGCGTAATTCTAGCGGATGCCAAGGTAACCGACCATTTCTGAATGCAAGTACTCCCCCATGCACATGTAATGCAAATATCATCAAAGCATATAATTAAAAAAATCACTTAGCTTCCTATATACGATCCTTTGTGACAGGGCCCCATGCAGACCAGGAGTTGACTTTCACTGTATTCTATCCATGACAGGAAAAGAATAAACACTCGGACTCCTCGTGAAGATCTGAGACCAACTCAGCACGGATGACTTAGAGCTTTATCAACAGAGTGACCAGCACATGAGAAGGCATAATTTTACTTCAGCATTCATAAGAACTTGTAATATGAATATACATATTTAAATACACATATACACACATCTCCTATATAAATATATATATCATACATATAAGTATTTTATCTAGAACCCCAGGGTCCCTAGTGACATTAATGTGTGCTGAATGTGTATGACCATGTACTGAATGCCCAAGTCCTGGATCTGACCAGGAAACCTTATGGTCGACATAAAACATAGTATTTGTCGACAACAGGGAGTGGTAACTAGGTGAAAATAACATTCTTACGACCCCGAGGGGTTCGAGGGAAGTATATACACATACATTTTAATGATTTTATATCATTCCCCCACAATAAAACCACATCTGTGTCACAGCTACAGGCCCATGGAACCGTACCCTATACAGGTATAGGTTATTGACTTCATGTTAATTTACACCCAGTAATAACAGATGGTGCCGACAGGTCACCCACATACTACTGTGTCACCCATACAGTGTTTACTTTTGAAAAAGCATACAACTACCGATCTGCTGACACTTGATTTACAGACCCAGGGGCAAACGCAGGATTTTTATGGGGGTTTTCCGTACATGTATGTATGTTTAATAATAAGATTTTACTCACCGGTAAATCTATTTCTCGTAGTCCGTAGTGGATGCTGGGGACTCCGTAAGGACCATGGGGAATAGACGGGCTCCGCAGGAGACTTGGCACTCTAAGAAAGATTTAGTACTACTGGTGTGCACTGGCTCCTCCCTCTATGCCCCTCCTCCAGACCTCAGTTAAGGAAACTGTGCCGGAAGAGCTGACATTACAAGGAAAGGATTTTGGAATCCAGGGTAAGACTCATACCAGCCACACCAATCACACCGTATAACTTGTGATAAACTTACCCAGTTAACAGTATGAACAAACAACAAAGCATCAACCAATGGATGTCAACATAACATTACCCTTTATTAAGCAATAACTATATACACGTATTGCAGAAAATCCGCACTTGGGACGGGCGCCCAGCATCCACTACGGACTACGAGAAATAGATTTACCGGTGAGTAAAATCTTATTTTCTCTAACGTCCTAGTGGATGTTGGGGACTCCGTAAGGACCATGGGGATTATACCAAAGCTCCCAAACGGGCAGGAGAGTGCGGATGACTCTGCAGCACCGAATGGGCAAACACAAGGTCCTCCTCAGCCAGGGTATCAAACTTGTAGAATTTTGCAAATGTGTTTGAACCCGACCAAGTAGCAGCTCGGCAAAGCTGTAATGCCGAGACCCCTCGGGCAGCCGCCCAAAAAGAGCCCACCAGCCGCAGAATGAGCCTGCTGAATCGTGTTACAGATCCAGCGAGAAATAGTTTGCTTTGAAGCAGGAGCACCCAGCTTGTTGGATGCATACAGGATAAACAGCGAGTCAGTCTTCCTGACTCCAGCCGTTCTGGTTACATAAATCTTCAAAGCCCGGACTACGTCAAGCAACTTGGAATCCTCCAAGTCACAAGTAGCCGCAGGCACCACAATAGGTTGGTTCAAATGAAAAGATGACACCACTTTCGGCAGAAATTGCGGACGAGTCCGCAATTCTGCCCTGTCCATATGGAAAACCAGATAGGGGCTTTACATGACAAAGCCGCCAATTCTGACACACGCCTAGCCGAAGCTAAGGCCAACAGCATGACCACTTTCCACGTGAGATAGTTTAGCTCCACAGACTTAAGTGGCTCAAACCAGTGGGATTTCAGGAAACTCAATACCACGTTAAGATCCTAAGGTGCCACTGGTGGCACAAAAGGGGGCTGAAAATGCAGCACTCCCTTAACAAACGTCTGAACCTCAGGCAGTGAAGCCAGTTCTTTTTGAAAGGAAATGGATAGGGCCGAAATCTGGACCTTTATGGACATTCATTTTAGGCCCATAGTCACTCCTGACTGTAGGAAGTGCAGGAATCGACTCAGCTGGAATTCTTCTGTAGGGCCTTCCTGGCCTCACACCAAGCAACCTTTTTTTCGCCATTATACAGTGATAATGCTTTGCTGTCACGTCTTTCCTAGCCTTTATCAACGTAGCAATAACTTCATCCGGAATGCCTTCTTCCGCTAGGATCCGGTGTTCAACCGCCCTGCCGTCAAACGCAGCCGCGGTAAGTCTTGGAACAGACAGGGCGCTTGTTGCAACAGGTCCTGTCTGAGAGGCAGAGGCCTTGGGTCCTCTGTGAGCATTTCTTACAGTTCCGGGTACCAAATCCTTCTTGGCCAATCCGGAACAATGAGTATTGTTCTCACTCCTCTTTTTCTTACAATTCTCAGCACCTTTGGTATGAGAGGAAGAGGAGGAAACACATAGACCGACTGGAACACCCACGGTGTTACTTGTGCGTCCACAGCTATCGCCTGAGGGTCCCTTGACCTGGCGCAATACCTTTTTAGCTTTTTGTTGAGGCGGGACGCCATCATATCCACCTGTGGCAGTTCCCGTCGATTTGCAATCTGCGTGAAGACCTCTTGGTGAAGTCCCCACTCTCCCGGGTGAGGTCGTGCCTGCTGAGGAAGTCTGCTTCCCAGTTGTCCACTCCCGGAACGAATCCGCTCATCACTAGGAATGAACACTGCTGACAGTGTGCTTATGTGATTCTCCGCCCAGCGAAGAATTCTGGTGGCTTCTACCATCGCCACCCAGCTCCTTGTGCCGCTTTGGCGGTTTACATGAGCCACTGCGGTGATATTGTCTGACTGGATCAGAACCGGTTGGTCACGAAGCAGGGTCTCCGCTTGACTTAGGGCGTTGTATATGGCCCTTAGTTCCAGGATATTGATGTGAAGGCAAGTCTCCTGCCTTGACCACAGCGCTTGGAAATTTCTTCCCTGTGTGACTGCCCCCCACCCTCGGAGGCTTGCATCCGTGGTCACCAGGACCCAGTCCTGAATGCCGAATCTGCGACCTTCGAGAAGGTGAGCACTCTGCAGTCACCACAGGAGAGACACCCTTGCTCTGGGGGATAGGGTGATTGATTAACCGATGCATCCGAAGATGTGATCCGGACCACTTGTACAGTAAGTCCCATTGGAAGGTATCGAACCTGCCGAAGGGAATGGCCTCGTATGATGCCACCCTCCTTCCCAGGACTCGAGTGCAGTGATGCACTGACACCTGTTTTAGTTTTAATAGATTCCTGACCAGTGTCACGAGCTCCTGAGCTCTCTCTATCGGGAGATAAACCTTTTTCCGGTCTGTGTCTAGGATCATGCCTAGGAGAGGCAGATGAGCTGTAAGAACCAACTGCGACTTTGGAATATATAGAATCCAGCCGTGTTGCCGTTTCACTTCCAGAGAAAGTGATACGCTGTTCAGCAACTGCTCTCTTGATCTCGCTTTTATTAGGAGATCGTTCAAGTACGTGATAATAGTGACACCTTGCTTCCGCAGGAGCACCATCATTTCCTCCATTACCTTGGTGAATATTCTCAAGGCCGTGGAGAGACCAAATGGCAACGTCTGAAATTGGTAATGACCATCCCGTATCGCAATTCTGAGGTACGCCTGATGAGGGGGATAAATGGGGACATGAAGGAATGCATCCTTTATGTCCCGAGTCACCATAAAATCTCCCCCTTTCAGGCTTGCAATAACCGCTCTTAGCGATTCCATCTTAAACTTGAACCCTTTCAGGTATATGTTCAGGGATTTTAAATTCAATATGGGTCCGACTGAACCGTCCGGTTTCGGGACTACCACATGGTCGAATAATAACTAGAGATGAGCGGGTTCGGTTTCTCTGAATCCGAACCCGCACGAACTTCATGTTTTTTTTCACGGGTCCGAGCGACTCGGATCTTCCCGCCTTGCTCGGTTAACCCGAGCGCGCCCGAACGTCATCATGACGCTGTCGGATTCTCGCGAGACTCGGATTCTATATAAGGAGCCGCGCGTCGCCGCCATTTTCACACGTGCATTGAGATTGATAGGGAGAGGACGTGGCTGGCGTCCTCTCCATTTAGATTAGGAGAGAGAGAGAGAGATTGACCTGAGGCTGATACTGTAGAAGAGAGTGCAGAGTTTAGTGACTGACCACAGTGACCACCAGCAGTGCAGTTGTTTTATTTAATATATCCGTTCTCTGCCTGAAAAAAACGGTACACACAGTGACTCAGTCACATACCATATCTGTGTGCACTGCTCAGCCCAGTGTGCTGCATGCCTGCATCATCTATGTATATATTATATATCTGACTGTGCTCAGCTCACACAGCTTATAATTGTGGGGGAGACTGGGGAGCACTGCAGTGCCAGTTATAGGTTATAGCAGGAGCCAGGAGTACAAGACAGTCACATACCATATCTGTGTGCACTGCTCAGCCCAGTGTGCTGCATCATCTATGTATATATTATATATCTGACTGTGCTCAGCTCACACAGCTTATAATTGTGGGGGAGACTGGGGAGCACTGCAGTGCCAGTTATAGGTTATAGCAGGAGCCAGGAGTACATATTATATTAAAATTAAACAGTGCACACTTTTGCTGCAGGAGTGCCACTGCCAGTGTGACTGACCAGTGACCTGACCACACTGACCACCAGTATAGTTAGTAGTATACTATATTGTGATTGCCTGAAAAAGTTAAACACTCGTCGTGTGACTTCACTTGTGTGGTGTTTTTTTTTTTATTCTATAAAAAACTCATTCTGCTGACAGACAGTGTCCAGCAGGTCCGTCATTATATAATATATATACCTGTCCGGCTGCAGTAGTGATATATATATATTTTTTATATCATTATTTATCATCCAGTCGCAGCAGACACAGTACGGTAGTTCACGGCTGTAGCTACCTCTGTGTCGGCACTCAGCAGTCCATCCATAATTGTATACCACCTACCCGTGGTTTTTTTTTTCTTTCTTCTTTATACATACATACTACTACATCTCTTTATCAACCAGTCTATATTAGCAGCAGACACAGTACAGTACGGTAGTTCACGGCTGTGGCTACCTCTGTGTCGGCACTCGGCAGTCCGTCCATAATTGTATACCACCTAACCGTGGTTTTTTTTTCTTTCTTCTTTATACATACATACTACGACATCTCTTTATCAACCAGTCTATATTAGCAGCAGACACAGTACAGTACGGTAGTTCACGGCTGTGGCTACCTCTGTGTCGGCACTCGGCAGTCCGTCCATAATTGTATACCACCTAACCGTGGTTTTTTTTTCTTTCTTCTTCATACATACATACTACGACATCTCTTTATCAACCAGTCTATATTAGCAGCAGACACAGTACAGTACGGTAGTTCACGGCTGTGGCTACCTCTGTGTCGGCACTCGGCAGTCCGTCCATAATTGTATACCACCTAACCGTGGTTTTTTTTTCTTTCTTCTTTATACATACATACTACGACATCTCTTTATCAACCAGTCTATATTAGCAGCAGACACAGTACAGTACGGTAGTTCACGGCTGTGGCTACCTCTGTGTCGGCACTCGGCAGTCCGTCCATAATTGTATACCACCTAACCGTGGTTTTTTTTTCTTTCTTCTTCATACATACATACTACGACATCTCTTTATCAACCAGTCTATATTAGCAGCAGACACAGTACAGTACGGTAGTTCACGGCTGTGGCTACCTCTGTGTCGGCACTCGGCAGTCCGTCCATAATTGTATACCACCTACCCGTGGTTTTTTTTTCTTTCTTCTTTATACATACATACTACTACATCTCTTTATCAACCAGTCTATATTAGCAGCAGACACAGTACAGTACGGTAGTTCACGGCTGTGGCTACCTCTGTGTCGGCACTCGGCAGTCCGTCCATAATTGTATACCACCTACCCGTGGTTTTTTTTTCTTTCTTCTTCATACATACATACTACGACATCTCTTTATCAACCAGTCTATATTAGCAGCAGACACAGTACAGTACGGTAGTTCACGGCTGTGGCTACCTCTGTGTCGGCACTCGGCAGTCCGTCCATAATTGTATACCACCTAACCGTGGTTTTTTTTTCTTTCTTCTTCATACATGCATACTACGACATCTCTTTATCAACCAGTCTATATTAGCAGCAGACACAGTACGGTAGTTCACGGCTGTAGCTACCTCTGTGTCGGCACTCGGCAGTCCGTCCATAATTGTATACTAGTATCCATCCATCTCCATTGTTTACCTGAGGTGCCTTTTAGTTGTGCCTATTAAAATATGGAGAACAAAAATGTTGAGGTTCCAAAATTAGGGAAAGATCAAGATCCACTTCCACCTCGTGCTGAAGCTGCTGCCACTAGTCATGGCCGAGACGATGAAATGCCAGCAACGTCGTCTGCCAAGGCCGATGCCCAATGTCATAGTACAGAGCATGTCAAATCCAAAACACCAAATATCAGTAAAAAAAGGACTCCAAAACCTAAAATAAAATTGTCGGAGGAGAAGCGTAAACTTGCCAATATGCCATTTACCACACGGAGTGGCAAGGAACGGCTGAGGCCCTGGCCTATGTTCATGGCTAGTGGTTCAGCTTCACATGAGGATGGAGGCACTCAGCCTCTCGCTAGAAAAATGAAAAGACTCAAGCTGGCAAAAGCAGTAGCACCGCAAAGAACTGTGCGTTCTTCGAAATCCCAAATCCACAAGGAGAGTCCAATTGTGTCGGTTGCGATGCCTGACCTTCCCAACACTGGACGTGAAGAGCATGCGCCTTCCACCATTTGCACGCCCCCTGCAAGTGCTGGAAGGAGCACCCGCAGTCCAGTTCCTGATAGTCAGATTGAAGATGTCAGTGTTGAAGTACACCAGGATGAGGAGGATATGGGTGTTGCTGGCGCTGGGGAGGAAATTGACCAGGAGGATTCTGATGGTGAGGTGGTTTGTTTAAGTCAGGCACCCGGGGAGACACCTGTTGTCCGTGGGAGGAATATGGCCGTTGACATGCCTGGTGAAAATACCAAAAAAATCAGCTCTTCGGTGTGGAACTATTTCAACAGAAATGCGGACAACAGGTGTCAAGCCGTGTGTTCCCTTTGTCAAGCTGTAATAAGTAGGGGTAAGGACGTTAACCACCTCGGAACATCCTCCCTTATACGTCACCTGCAGCGCATTCATAATAAGTCAGTGACAAGTTCAAAAACTTTGGGTGACAGCGGAAGCAGTCCACTGACCAGTAAATCCCTTCCTCTTGTAACCAAGCTCACGCAAACCACCCCACCAACTCCCTCAGTGTCAATTTCCTCCTTCCCCAGGAATGCCAATAGTCCTGCAGGCAATGTCACTGGCAATTCTGACGAGTCCTCTCCTGCCTGGGATTCCTCCGATGCATCCTTGCGTGTAACGCCTACTGCTGCTGGCGCTGCTGTTGTTGCTGCTGGGAGTCGATGGTCATCCCAGAGGGGAAGTCGTAAGCCCACTTGTACTACTTCCAGTAAGCAATTGACTGTTCAACAGTCCTTTGCGAGGAAGATGAAATATCACAGCAGTCATCCTACTGCAAAGCGGATAACTGAGGCCTTGGCATCCTGGGTGGTGAGAAACGTGGTTCCGGTATCCATCATTACTGCAGAGCCAACTAGAGACTTGTTGGAGGTACTGTGTCCCCGGTACCAAATACCATCTAGGTTCCATTTCTCTAGGCAGGCGATACCGAAAATGTACACAGACCTCAGAAAAAGAGTCACCAGTGTCCTAAAAAATGCAGCTGTACCCAATGTCCACTTAACCACGGACATGTGGACAAGTGGAGCAGGGCAGGGTCAGGACTATATGACTGTGACAGCCCACTGGGTAGATGTATGGACTCCCGCCGCAAGAACAGCAGCGGCGGCACCAGTAGCAGCATCTCGCAAACGCCAACTCTTTCCTAGGCAGGCTACGCTTTGTATCACCGCTTTCCAGAATACGCACACAGCTGAAAACCTCTTACGGCAACTGAGGAAGATCATCGCGGAATGGCTTACCCCAATTGGACTCTCCTGTGGATTTGTGGCATCGGACAACGCCAGCAATATTGTGTGTGCATTAAATATGGGCAAATTCCAGCACGTCCCATGTTTTGCACATACCTTGAATTTGGTGGTGCAGAATTATTTAAAAAACGACAGGGGCGTGCAAGAGATGCTGTCGGTGGCCAGAAAAATTGCGGGACACTTTCGGCGTACAGGCACCACGTACAGAAGACTGGAGCACCACCAAAAACTACTGAACCTGCCCTGCCATCATCTGAAGCAAGAAGTGGTAACGAGGTGGAATTCAACCCTCTATATGCTTCAGAGGTTGGAGGAGCAGCAAAAGGCCATTCAAGCCTATACAATTGAGCACGATATAGGAGGTGAAATGCACCTGTCTCAAGCGCAGTGGAGAATGATTTCAACGTTGTGCAAGGTTCTGATGCCCTTTGAACTTGCCACACGTGAAGTCAGTTCAGACACTGCCAGCCTGAGTCAGGTCATTCCCCTCATCAGGCTTTTGCAGAAGAAGCTGGAGACATTGAAGGAGGAGCTAACACGGAGCGATTCCGCTAGGCATGTGGGACTTGTGGATGGAGCCCTTAATTCGCTTAACAAGGATTCACGGGTGGTCAATCTGTTGAAATCAGAGCACTACATTTTGGCCACCGTGCTCGATCCTAGATTTAAAGCCTACCTTGGATCTCTCTTTCCGGCAGACACAAGTCTGCTGGGGTTGAAAGACCTGCTGGTGAGAAAATTGTCAAGTCAAGCGGAACGCGACCTGTCAACATCTCCTCCTTCACATTCTCCCGCAACTGGGGGTGCGAGGAAAAGGCTCAGAATTCCGAGCCCACCCGCTGGCGGTGATGCAGGGCAGTCTGGAGCGACTGCTGATGCTGACATCTGGTCCGGACTGAAGGACCTGACAACGATTACGGACATGTCGTCTACTGTCACTGCATATGATTCTCTCACCATTGAAAGAATGGTGGAGGATTATATGAGTGACCGCATCCAAGTAGGCACGTCACACAGTCCATACTTATACTGGCAGAAAAAAGAGGCAATTTGGAGGCCATTGCACAAACTGGCTTTATTCTACCTAAGTTGCCCTCCCACAAGTGTGTACTCCGAAAGAGTGTTTAGTGCCGCCGCTCACCTTGTCAGCAATCGGCGTACGAGGTTACATCCAGAAAATGTGGAGAAGATGATGTTCATTAAAATGAATTATAATCAATTCCTCCGCGGAGACATTGACCAGCAGCAATTGCCTCCACAAAGTACACAGGGAGCTGAGATGGTGGATTCCAGTGGGGACGAATTGATAATCTGTGAGGAGGGGGATGTACACGGTGATATATCGGAGGGTGATGATGAGGTGGACATCTTGCCTCTGTAGAGCCAGTTTGTGCAAGGAGAGATTAATTGCTTCTTTTTTGGGGGGGGTCCAAACCAACCCGTCATATCAGTCACAGTCGTGTGGCAGACCCTGTCACTGAAATGATGGGTTGGTTAAAGTGTGCATGTCCTGTTTTGTTTATACAACATAAGGGTGGGTGGGAGGGCCCAAGGACAATTCCATCTTGCACCTCTTTTTTCTTTTATTTTTCTTTGCGTCATGTGCTGTTTGGGGAGGGTTTTTTGGAAGGGACATCCTGCGTGACACTGCAGTGCCACTCCTAAATGGGCCCGGTGTTTGTGTCGGCCACTAGGGTCGCTAATCTTACTCACACAGTCAGCTACCTCATTGCGCCTCTTTTTTTCTTTGCGTCATGTGCTGATTGGGGAGGGTTTTTTGGAAGGGACATCCTGCGTGACACTGCAGTGCCACTCCTAAATGGGCCCGGTGTTTGTGTCGGCCACTAGGGTCGCTAATCTTACTCACACAGTCAGCTACCTCATTGCGCCTCTTTTTTTCTTTGCGTCATGTGCTGATTGGGGAGGGTTTTTTGGAAGGGACATCCTGCGTGACACTGCAGTGCCACTCCTAAATGGGCCCGGTGTTTGTGTCGGCCACTAGGGTCGCTAATCTTACTCACACAGTCAGCTACCTCATTGCGCCTCTTTTTTTCTTTGCGTCATGTGCTGATTGGGGAGGGTTTTTTGGAAGGGACATCCTGCGTGACACTGCAGTGCCACTCCTAAATGGGCCCGGTGTTTGTGTCGGCCACTAGGGTCGCTAATCTTACTCACACAGTCAGCTACCTCATTGCGCCTCTTTTTTTCTTTGCGTCATGTGCTGATTGGGGAGGGTTTTTTGGAAGGGACATCCTGCGTGACACTGCAGTGCCACTCCTAAATGGGCCCGGTGTTTGTGTCGGCCACTAGGGTCGCTAATCTTACTCACACAGTCAGCTACCTCATTGCGCCTCTTTTTTTCTTTGCGTCATGTGCTGATTGGGGAGGGTTTTTTGGAAAGGACATCCTGCGTGACACTGCAGTGCCACTCCTAAATGGGCCCGGTGTTTGTGTCGGCCACTAGGGTCGCTTATCTTACTCACACAGTCAGCTACCTCATTGCGCCTCTTTTTTTCTTTGCGTCATGTGCTGATTGGGGAGGGTTTTTTGGAAGGGACATCCTGCGTGACACTGCAGTGCCACTCCTAAATGGGCCCGGTGTTTGTGTCGGCCACTAGGGTCGCTAATCTTACTCACACAGTCAGCTACCTCATTGCGCCTCTTTTTTTCTTTGCGTCATGTGCTGATTGGGGAGGGTTTTTTGGAAGGGACATCCTGCGTGACACTGCAGTGCCACTCCTAAATGGGCCCGGTGTTTGTGTCGGCCACTAGGGTCGCTAATCTTACTCACACAGTCAGCTACCTCATTGCGCCTCTTTTTTTCTTTGCGTCATGTGCTGATTGGGGAGGGTTTTTTGGAAGGGACATCCTGCGTGACACTGCAGTGCCACTCCTAAATGGGCCCGGTGTTTGTGTCGGCCACTAGGGTCGCTAATCTTACTCACACAGTCAGCTACCTCATTGCGCCTCTTTTTTTCTTTGCGTCATGTGCTGATTGGGGAGGGTTTTTTGGAAGGGACATCCTGCGTGACACTGCAGTGCCACTCCTAAATGGGCCCGGTGTTTGTGTCGGCCACTAGGGTCGCTAATCTTACTCACACAGTCAGCTACCTCATTGCGCCTCTTTTTTTCTTTGCGTCATGTGCTGATTGGGGAGGGTTTTTTGGAAGGGACATCCTGCGTGACACTGCAGTGCCACTCCTAAATGGGCCCGGTGTTTGTGTCGGCCACTAGGGTCGCTAATCTTACTCACACAGTCAGCTACCTCATTGCGCCTCTTTTTTTCTTTGCGTCATGTGCTGATTGGGGAGGGTTTTTTGGAAGGGACATCCTGCGTGACACTGCAGTGCCACTCCTAAATGGGCCCGGTGTTTGTGTCGGCCACTAGGGTCGCTAATCTTACTCACACAGTCAGCTACCTCATTGCGCCTCTTTTTTTCTTTGCGTCATGTGCTGATTGGGGAGGGTTTTTTGGAAGGGACATCCTGCGTGACACTGCAGTGCCACTCCTAAATGGGCCCGGTGTTTGTGTCGGCCACTAGGGTCGCTAATCTTACTCACACAGTCAGCTACCTCATTGCGCCTCTTTTTTTCTTTGCGTCATGTGCTGATTGGGGAGGGTTTTTTGGAAGGGACATCCTGCGTGACACTGCAGTGCCACTCCTAAATGGGCCCGGTGTTTGTGTCGGCCACTAGGGTCGCTAATCTTACTCACACAGTCAGCTACCTCATTGCGCCTCTTTTTTTCTTTGCGTCATGTGCTGATTGGGGAGGGTTTTTTGGAAGGGACATCCTGCGTGACACTGCAGTGCCACTCCTAAATGGGCCCGGTGTTTGTGTCGGCCACTAGGGTCGCTTATCTTACTCACACAGTCAGCTACCTCATTGCGCCTCTTTTTTTCTTTGCGTCATGTGCTGATTGGGGAGGGTTTTTTGGAAGGGACATCCTGCGTGACACTGCAGTGCCACTCCTAGATGGGCCAGGTGTTTGTGTCGGCCACTAGTGTCGTTAGCTTAGTCATCCAGCGACCTTGGTGCAAATTTTAGGACTAAAAATAATATTGTGAGGTGTGAGGTATTCAGAATAGACTGAAAATGAGTGGAAATTATGGTTTTTGATGTTAATAATAATATGGGATCAAAATGACCCCCAAATTCTATGATTTAAGCTGTTTTTTAGTGTTTTTTAAAAAAAACACCCAAATCCAAAACACACCCGAATCCGACAAAAAAAATTCGGTGAGGTTTTGCCAAAACGCGGTCGAACCCAAAACACGGCCGCGGAACCGAACCCAAAACCAAAACACAAAACCCGAAAAATTTCAGGCGCTCATCTCTAATAATAACCCCCTCCTTGTTGAAGGAGGGGAACCTTGACCACCACCTGTTGAAGATACAATTTATGAATTGCGGTTAACACTGTTTCCCTCTCGTGGGGGGAAGCCGGCAGGGCCGTCAATGAGGGGGCATCTTCTCAAAGTCCAGCTTGTATCCCTGAGACACAATATCTATTGCCCAGGGATCTAACAGGGAGTGAACCCACTTGTGGCTGAACTTACGAAGGCGTGCCCCCACCGGGCCTAGCTCCGCCTGTGGAGCCCCAGCAACATGCGGTGGATTTTTGTAGAGGCCGGGGAGGACTTCTGTTACTGGGAACTAGCTGTGTTGTGCAGCTTCTTTCCTCTGCCCCCGCCTCTGGCAAGAAAGGACGCACCTCGGACTTTCTTGTTTCTTTATTCCAAAGGCTGCATTTGATAATGTCTGGCTTTCCTAGGCTGTGCAGGAATATAAGGCAACATATCAGAATTACCAGCTATAGCTGTGGAGACCAGGTCCGAGAACACTTCTCCACACAATCCTCAGCCTTCCATATGCCTCTTAAGTCGGCATCATCTGTCCATTGCATCTTCTACAGGACACATCAAGCAGAAATCGACATAATTTTGACTCTAGGACCCAGTATACTCATGTGGGCATGTTTTATATATATATATATATATATATATATATATATAGGTCACGGAGTTTAGGCGGCACTCAAAGGGCTTTCTAGGTGCTGAAAGGAAACCGGCACTATAGCCTACATGTCATCAACGTTTCAGTTTTAGTCATCTACCGTTTCAGTCATCTACCGCAGTGGCTGCGGTAGATGACGTCACACAAAGTGCGACGGGTGCTACGTTTGCACCGGATCCCGGCAGCCGTTGCCTGGAAATTAATACACAAATTAACTAATTAACCCCCATAACCCGTAATTGATGTACAGTGAGCATTATTACATGACTGGGCTAAATATGAATAGTCTAGTGTGTCCACTACAGACTGGTTAACCATGCAGAAAAAACAAACATTAATTTACAATCAAAGAACTGCTGAAAAGCAGACTGTAAGTACATAACCCAATGGGTCATTGGGTTATGTACTTACAGTCTGCTTTTCAGCAGTTCTTTGATTGTAAATTAATGTTTGTTTTTTCTGCATGGTTAACCAGTCTGTAGTGGACACTTGTGGGTCCCGAAGCCAGTGATACCTTCCCCCCAGAGACGTGACCACATCCCTCGGACGCGGTAGGCGGTGGACGTCTGTGGACACAGGCGCCTCCCGCCGTCCATGGCAGAGGTGACAAGCGGGGAGTCCGGAGCATTTAGTCACCATATCCCCTGGTCACCTTGTCCCGCCGCTATCCAATTGGGGTACCCCTAATAGTGTTATCATAACCGGACCAGAACCTGCCTCTGAGAAGAGGAGTACTTTTTACAGATCTGTGACGGACTCTCCAATCCATAATGACATTGTCATTTTAGAGCTTCCATTCCCACTGTGTTACTTTACTCAGTACAGAACTACATCAGTGTGTTAAAGAGGTGGGACGCCACACTCTATTCACACCACATTTTTGGGACTCATAATTTTCATTTCTCATTCACATTTACCTGTAGCATTACGGATTTTTTATTATTTTTATTATTATGATATTTACTTATTTCTTTCTTTTGGCTCCACTGGTTTGCATTGTGCAAATTATGGCTTTGTAATACTTATGGTAGTAGATTAAACATTATAATTCATAGATATGAGCGCCTGAAATTTTTCGGGTTTTGTGTTTTGGTTTTGGGTTCGGTTCCGCGGCCGTGTTTTGGGTTCGAACGCGTTTTGGCAAAACCTCACCGAATTATTTTTGTCGGATTCGGGTGTGTTTTGGATTCGGGTGTTTTTTTCCAAAAACACTAAAAAACAGCTTAAATCATAGAATTTGGGGGTCATTTTGATCCCAAAGTATTATTAACCTCAAAAACCATAATTTACACTCATTTTCAGTCTATTCTGAATACCTCACACCTCACAATATTACTTTTAGTCCTAAAATTTGCACCGAGGTCGCTGTGTGAGTAAGATAAGCGACCCTAGTGGCCGACACAAACACCGGGCCCATCTAGGAGTGGCACTGCAGTGTCACGCAGGATGTCCCTTCCAAAAAACCCTCCCCAAACAGCACATGACGCAAAGAAAAAAAGAGGCGCAATGAGGTAGCTGTGTGAGTAAGATTAGCGACCCTAGTGGCCGACACAAACACCGGGCCCATCTAGGAGTGGCACTGCAGTGTCACGCAGGATGGCCCTTCCAAAAAACCCTCCCCAAACAGCACATGACGCAAAGAAAAAAAGAGGCGCAATGAGGTAGCTGACTGTGTGAGTAAGATTAGCGACCCTAGTGGCCGACACAAACACCGGGCACATCTAGGAGTGGCACTGCAGTGTCACGCAGGATGTCCCTTCCAAAAAACCCTCCCCAAACAGCACATGACGCAAAGAAAAAAAGAGGCGCAATGAGGTAGCTGTGTGAGTAAGATTAGCGACCCTAGTGGCCGACACAAACACCGGGCCCATCTAGGAGTGGCACTGCAGTGTCACGCAGGATGGCCCTTCCAAAAAACCCTCCCCAAACAGCACATGACGCAAAGAAAAAAAGAGGCGCAATGAGGTAGCTGACTGTGTGAGTAAGATTAGCGACCCTAGTGGCCGACACAAACACCGGGCACATCTAGGAGTGGCACTGCAGTGTCACGCAGGATGTCCCTTCCAAAAAACCCTCCCCAAACAGCACATGACGCAAAGAAAAAAAGAGGCGCAATGAGGTAGCTGTGTGAGTAAGATTAGCGACCCTAGTGGCCGACACAAACACCGGGCACATCTTGGAGTGGCACTGCAGTGTCACGCAGGATGGCCCTTCCAAAAAACCCTCCCCAAACAGCACATGACGCAAAGAAAAAAAGAGGCGCAATGAGGTAGCTGTGTGAGTAAGATTAGCGACCCTAGTGGCCGACACAAACACCGGGCCCATCTAGGAGTGGCACTGCAGTGTCACGCAGGATGTCCCTTCCAAAAAACCCTCCCCAATCAGCACATGATGCAAAGAAAAAGAAAAGAAAAAAGAGGTGCAAGATGGAATTATCCTTGGGCCCTCCCACCCACCCTTATGTTGTATAAACAAAACAGGACATGCACACTTTAACCAACCCATCATTTCAGTGACAGGGTCTGCCACACGACTGTGACTGATATGACGGGTTGGTTTGGACCCCCCCCAAAAAAGAAGCAATTAATCTCTCCTTGCACAAACTGGCTCTACAGAGGCAAGATGTCCACCTCATCTTCACCCTCCGATATATCACCGTGTACATCCCCCTCCTCACAGATTATCAATTCGTCCCCACTGGAATCCACCATCTCAGCTCCCTGTGTACTTTGTGGAGGCAATTGCTGCTGGTCAATGTCTCCGCGGAGGAATTGATTATAATTCATTTTAATGAACATCATCTTCTCCACATTTTCTGGATGTAACCTCGTACGCCGATTGCTGACAAGGTGAGCGGCGGCACTAAACACTCTTTCGGAGTACACACTTGTGGGAGGGCAACTTAGGTAGAATAAAGCCAGTTTGTGCAAGGGCCTCCAAATTGCCTCTTTTTCCTGCCAGTATAAGTACGGACTGTGTGACGTGCCTACTTGGATGCGGTCACTCATATAATCCTCCACCATTCTATCAATGTTGAGAGAATCATATGCAGTGACAGTAGACGACATGTCCGTAATCGTTGTCAGGTCCTTCAGTCCGGACCAGATGTCAGCATCAGCAGTCGCTCCAGACTGCCCTGCATCACCGCCAGCGGGTGGGCTCGGAATTCTGAGCCTTTTCCTCGCACCCCCAGTTGCGGGAGAATGTGAAGGAGGAGATGTTGACAGGTCGCGTTCCGCTTGACTTGACAATTTTGTCACCAGCAGGTCTTTCAACCCCAGCAGACCTGTGTCTGCCGGAAAGAGAGATCCAAGGTAGGCTTTAAATCTAGGATCGAGCACGGTGGCCAAAATGTAGTGCTCTGATTTCAACAGATTGACCACCCGTGAATCCTTGTTAAGCGAATTAAGGGCTGCATCCACAAGTCCCACATGCCTAGCGGAATCGCTCCCTTTTAGCTCCTTCTTCAATGCCTCCAGCTTCTTCTGCAAAAGCCTGATGAGGGGAATGACCTGACTCAGGCTGGCAGTGTCTGAACTGACTTCACGTGTGGCAAGTTCAAAGGGCATCAGAACCTTGCACAACGTTGAAATCATTCTCCACTGCACTTGAGACAGGTGCATTCCATCTCCTATATCGTGCTCAATTGTATAGGCTTGAATGGCCTTTTGCTGCTCCTCCAACCTCTGAAGCATATAGAGGGTTGAATTCCACCTCGTTACCACTTCTTGCTTCAGATGATGGCAGGGCAGGTTCAGTAGTTTTTGGTGGTGCTCCAGTCTTCTGTACGTGGTGCCTGTACGCCGAAAGTGTCCCGCAATTTTTCTGGCCACCGACAGCATCTCTTGCACGCCCCTGTCGTTTTTTAAAAAATTCTGCACCACCAAATTCAAGGTATGTGCAAAACATGGGACGTGCTGGAATTTGCCCATATTTAATGCACACACAATATTGCTGGCGTTGTCCGATGCCACAAATCCACAGGAGAGTCCAATTGGGGTAAGCCATTCCGCGATGATCTTCCTCAGTTGCCGTAAGAGGTTTTCAGCTGTGTGCGTATTCTGGAAAGCGGTGATACAAAGCGTAGCCTGCCTAGGAAAGAGTTGGCGTTTGCGAGATGCTGCTACTGGTGCCGCCGCTGCTGTTCTTGCGGCGGGAGTCCATACATCTACCCAGTGGGCTGTCACAGTCATATAGTCCTGACCCTGCCCTGCTCCACTTGTCCACATGTCCGTGGTTAAGTGGACATTGGGTACAACTGCATTTTTTAGGACACTGGTGAGTCTTTTTCTGACGTCCGTGTACATTCTCGGTATCGCCTGCCTAGAGAAGTGGAACCTAGATGGTATTTGGTAACGGGGGCACACTGCCTCAATAAATTGTCTAGTTCCCTGTGAACTAACGGCGGATACCGGACGCACGTCTAACACCAACATAGTTGTCAAGGACTCAGTTATCCGCTTTGCAGTAGGATGACTGCTGTGATATTTCATCTTCCTCGCAAAGGACTGTTGAACAGTCAATTGCTTACTGGAAGTAGTACAAGTGGGCTTACGACTTCCCCTCTGGGATGACCATCGACTCCCAGCGGCAACAACAGCAGCGCCAGCAGCAGTAGGCGTTACACGCAAGGATGCATCGGAGGAATCCCAGGCAGGAGAGGACTCGTCAGACTTGCCAGTGACATGGCCTGCAGGACTATTGGCATTCCTGGGGAAGGAGGAAATTGACACTGAGGGAGTTGGTGGGGTGGTTTGCGTGAGCTTGGTTACAAGAGGAAGGGATTTACTGGTCAGTGGACTGCTTCCGCTGTCACCCAAAGTTTTTGAACTTGTCACTGACTTATTATGAATGCGCTGCAGGTGACGTATAAGGGAGGATGTTCCGAGGTGGTTAACGTCCTTACCCCTACTTATTACAGCTTGACAAAGGGAACACACGGCTTGACACCTGTTGTCCGCATTTCTGGTGAAATACCTCCACACCGAAGAGCTGATTTTTTTGGTATTTTCACCTGGCATGTCAACAGCCATATTCCTCCCACGGACAACAGGTGTCTCCCCGGGTGCCTGACTTAAACAAACCACCTCACCATCAGAATCCTCCTGGTCAATTTCCTCCCCAGCGCCAGCAACACCCATATCCTCCTCATCCTGGTGTACTTCAACACTGACATCTTCAATCTGACTATCAGGAACTGGACTGCGGGTGCTCCTTCCAGCACTTGCAGGGGGCGTGCAAATGGTGGAAGGCGCATGCTCTTCACGTCCAGTGTTGGGAAGGTCAGGCATCGCAACCGACACAATTGGACTCTCCTTGTGGATTTGGGATTTCAAAGAACGCACAGTTCTTTGCGGTGCTTTTGCCAGCTTGAGTCTTTTCAGTTTTCTAGCGAGAGGCTGAGTGCTTCCATCCTCATGTGAAGCTGAACCACTAGCCATGAACATAGGCCAGGGCCTCAGCCGTTCCTTGCCACTCCGTGTGGTAAATGGCATATTGGCAAGTTTACGCTTCTCCTCCGACAATTTTATTTTAGGTTTTGGAGTCCTTTTTTTTCTGATATTTGGTGTTTTGGATTTGACATGCTCTGTACTATGACATTGGGCATCGGCCTTGGCAGACGACGTTGCTGGCATTTCATCGTCTCGGCCATGACTAGTGGCAGCAGCTTCAGCACGAGGTGGAAGTGGATCTTGATCTTTCCCTAATTTTGGAACCTCAACTTTTTTGTTCTCCATATTTTATAGGCAGAACTAAAAGGCACCTCAGGTAAACAATGGAGATGGATGGATTGGATACTAGTATACAATTATGGATGGACTGCCACGGTTAGGTGGTATAAAAAAACCACGGTTAGGTGGTATATAATACAATTATGGATGGACGGACTGCCTGCCGAGTGCCGACACAGAGGTAGCCACAGCCGTGAACTACCGCACTGTACACTGGTTGATAAAGAGATAGTAGTATACTCGTAACAACTAGTATGACGACGGTATAAAGAATGAAAAAAAAACCACGGTTAGGTGGTATATATTATAATACAATTATGGTTGGACGGACTGCCTGCCGAGTGCCGACACAGAGGTAGCCACAGCCGTGAACTACCGCACTGTACACTGGTTGATAAAGAGATAGTAGTATACTCGTAACAACTAGTATGACGACGGTATAAAGAATGAAAAAAAAAACACGGTTAGGTGGTATATATTATAATACAATTATGGTTGGACGGACTGCCTGCCGAGTGCCGACACAGAGGTAGCCACAGCCGTGAACTACCGCACTGTACACTGGTTGATAAAGAGATAGTAGTATACTCGTAACAACTAGTATGACGACGGTATAAAGAATGAAAAAAAAACCACGGTTAGGTGGTATATATTATAATACAATTATGGATGGACGGACTGCCTGCCGAGTGCCGACACAGAGGTAGCCACAGCCGTGAACTACCGCACTGTACACTGGTTGATAAAGAGATAGTAGTATACTCGTAACAACTAGTATGACGACGGTATAAAGAATGAAAAAAAAACCACGGTTAGGTGGTATATATTATAATACAATTATGGTTGGACGGACTGCCTGCCGAGTGCCGACACAGAGGTAGCCACAGCCGTGAACTACCGCACTGTACACTGGTTGATAAAGAGATAGTAGTATACTCGTAACAACTAGTATGACGACGGTATAAAGAATGAAAAAAAAACCACGGTTAGGTGGTATATATTATAATACAATTATGGTTGGACGGACTGCCTGCCGAGTGCCGACACAGAGGTAGCCACAGCCGTGAACTACCGCACTGTACACTGGTTGATAAAGAGATAGTAGTATACTCGTAACAACTAGTATGACGACGGTATAAAGAATGAAAAAAAAACCACGGTTAGGTGGTATATATTATAATACAATTATGGATGGACGGACTGCCTGCCGAGTGCCGACACAGAGGTAGCCACAGCCGTGAACTACCGCACTGTACACTGGTTGATAAAGAGATAGTAGTATACTCGTAACAACTAGTATGACGACGGTATAAAGAATGAAAAAAAAACCACGGTTAGGTGGTATATAATACAATTATGGTTGGACGGACTGCCTGCCGAGTGCCGACACAGAGGTAGCCACAGCCGTGAACTACCGCACTGTACACTGGTTGATAAAGAGATAGTAGTATACTCGTAACAACTAGTATGACGACGGTATAAAGAATGAAAAAAAAACCACGGTTAGGTGGTATATAATACAATTATGGTTGGACGGACTGCCTGCCGAGTGCCGACACAGAGGTAGCCACAGCCGTGAACTACCGCACTGTACACTGGTTGATAAAGAGATAGTAGTATACTCGTAACAACTAGTATGACGACGGTATAAAGAATGAAAAAAAAACCACGGTTAGGTGGTATATATTATAATACAATTATGGTTGGACGGACTGCCTGCCGAGTGCCGACACAGAGGTAGCCACAGCCGTGAACTACCGCACTGTACACTGGTTGATAAAGAGATAGTAGTATACTCGTAACAACTAGTATGACGACGGTATAAAGAATGAAAAAAAAACCACGGTTAGGTGGTATATATTATAATACAATTATGGATGGACGGACTGCCTGCCGAGTGCCGACACAGAGGTAGCCACAGCCGTGAACTACCGCACTGTACACTGGTTGATAAAGAGATAGTAGTATACTCGTAACAACTAGTATGACGACGGTATAAAGAATGAAAAAAAAACCACGGTTAGGTGGTATATATTATAATACAATTATGGTTGGACGGACTGCCTGCCGAGTGCCGACACAGAGGTAGCCACAGCCGTGAACTACCGCACTGTACACTGGTTGATAAAGAGATAGTAGTATACTCGTAACAACTAGTATGACGACGGTATAAAGAATGAAAAAAAAACCACGGTTAGGTGGTATATATTATAATACAATTATGGATGGACGGACTGCCTGCCGAGTGCCGACACAGAGGTAGCCACAGCCGTGAACTACCGCACTGTACACTGGTTGATAAAGAGATAGTAGTATACTCGTAACAACTAGTATGACGACGGTATAAAGAATGAAAAAAAAACCACGGTTAGGTGGTATATAATACAATTATGGTTGGACGGACTGCCTGCCGAGTGCCGACACAGAGGTAGCCACAGCCGTGAACTACCGCACTGTACACTGGTTGATAAAGAGATAGTAGTATACTCGTAACAACTAGTATGACGACGGTATAAAGAATGAAAAAAAAAACACGGTTAGGTGGTATATATTATAATACAATTATGGATGGACGGACTGCCTGCCGAGTGCCGACACAGAGGTAGCCACAGCCGTGAACTACCGCACTGTACTGTGTCTGCTGCTAATATAGACTGGTTGATAAAGAGATAGTATACAATACTACTAATATACTGGTGGTCAGGCACTGGTCACCACTAGTCACACTGGCAGTGGCACTCCTGCAGCAAAAGTGTGCACTGTTTAATTTTAATATAATATTATTTATCATGTACTCCTGGCTCCTGCTATAACAACCTGCAGTGCTCCCCAGTCTCCCCCACAATTATAAGCTTTATATACAATACATTGATGTGCAGCACACTGGGCTGAGCAGTGCACACAGACTGAGTCACTGTGTGACTGTGTATCGTTTTTTTCAGGCAGAGAACGGATATATTAAATAAAACAAACAACTGCACTGTCTCTGGTGGTCACTGGTCACTGTGGTCGTCAGTCACTAAACTCTGTCTGCACTCTCTTCTAATCCACAGTATCACAGCAATCTCTCTCTCTCTTCTAAATCTAATCTAAATGGAGAGGACGCCAGCCACGTCCTCTCCCTATCAATCTCAATGCACGTGTGAAAATGGCGGCGACGCGCGGCTCCTTATATAGAATCCGAGCCTCGCGAGAATCCGACAGCGTCATGATGACGTTCGGGCGCGCTCGGGTTAACCGAGCAAGGCGGGAAGATCCGAGTCGCTCGGACCCGTGAAAAAAAAAGTGAAGTTCGTGCGGGTTCGGATTCAAAGAAACCGAACCCGCTCATCTCTAATATTAAATAAAACAAACAACTGCACTGTCTCTGGTGGTCACTGGTCACTGTGGTCGTCAGTCACTAAACTCTGTCTGCACTCTCTTCTAATCTACAGTATCACAGCAATCTCTCTCTCTCTCTCTCTTCTAAATCTAATCTAAATGGAGAGGACGCCAGCCACGTCCTCTCCCTATCAATCTCAATGCACGTGTGAAAATGGCGGCGACGCGCGGCTCCTTATATAGAATCCGAGCCTCGCGAGAATCCGACAGCGTCATGATGACGTTCGGGCGCGCTCGGGTTAACCGAGCTAGGCGGGAAGATCCGAGTCGCTCGGACCCGTGAAAAAAAAAGTGAAGTTCGTGCGGGTTCGGATTCCTACTGGATCTAACAACCTTTTTTTTGCAAATGTTCTCCAGAGAGTCTTATCTTAGGGAGGTCAGAATTTGATTTTAGGGGGTGACTTCAACATGGTCGTCGATCCATCCATGGACAGATCGGGGGTGAGTACTAAAAGACCCGGACCATCTTCTAATCTTCTTCTTTCTTTCTGTTCTCAACTTGCTTTACTAGACCCTTGGTGCATACATCACCCCCTCCATCGAGACTACACTTTTTACTCACATCCACACTCCACTCACTCTCGCATTGATTATCTATTCTTATCTAAACACCTTTTCTCTAACGTCCTAGTGGATGCTGGGGACTCTGTAAGGACCATGGGGAATAGACGGGCTCTGCAGGAGACTGAGTACTCTAAAGAAAGATTAGGTACTATCTGGTGTGCACTGGCTCCTCCCTCTATGCCCCTCCTCCAGACCTCAGTTAGAATCTGTGCCCGGCCAGAGCTGGGTGCTCCTAGTGGGCTCTCCTGAGCTTACTAGTGAAGAAAGTATTTTGTTAGGTTTTTTTATTTTCAGTGAGCTTCTGCTGGTAACAGACTTTCTGCTACGTGGGACTGAGGGGAGAGAAGCAAACCTACTAACTGTGGCTAGGTTGCGCTTCTTAGGCTACTGGACACCATTAGCTCCAGAGGGATCGAACACAGGACCCTAACCTTGATCGTCCGTTCCCGGATCCGCGCCGCCTTCCCCCTCGCAGAGCCAGAAGTACAGAGGCAAAGAAGACTTTGAAATCAGCGGCAGAAGACTCCTGTCTTCACTAAAGGTAGCGCACAGCACTACAGCTGTGTGCTATTGCTCCCACAGCACACCCGCACACTCCGGTCACTGTAGGGTGCAGGGCGCAGGAGGGGGCGCCCTGGGCAGCAATTGAGATACCTGATGGCAAAATACACATATATACAGTCAGGCACTGTATATAGGTGCGAGCCCCCGCCATTTTTACACATGAGACGCGGGACAGAAGCCCGCCGCTGAGGGGGCGGGCCCTTCTTCCTCAGCACACCATCGCCATTTTCTCTTCACAGCTCCGCTGGAAGGACGCTCCCCAGGCTCTCCCCTGCAGTATACAGGTGCATTAGATAAAAAGGAGAGGGGGGGCACATAAATTCAGGCGCATACATATATAATATAAAAACGTCAGCTACCGGGTAAACACTACAGTACTGTGTAATTCCTGGGTTATATAGCGCTAGGGTGTGTGCTGGCATACTCTCTCTCTGTCTCCACAAAAAGCCTTTGTGATGTCCTGTCCTCAGTCTGAGCATTCCCTGTGTGTGTGCGGTGTGTCGGTACGCCTGTGTCGACATGTTTGATGAGGAAGGATACGTGGAGGCAGAGCAAGTGCAAACAGATGTGGTGTCGCCCCCAACGGTGCCGACACCGGATTGGGTGGATATGTGGAAGGTGTTAAATGATAATGTAAGCTCCTTACATAACAGATTGGATACAACTGTAGCCTTGGGGCAGTCGGGGTCTCCACCCATGCCTGCTTCCACAGCGCAGAGGCCGTCAGGGTCTCAAAAGCGCTCAATATCCCAGTTAGTTGACACAGATGTCGACACGGACTCTGATTCCAGTGTCGACGACGATGAGGCAAAATTGCAGCCTAAAATGACTAAGGCTATCCGCTACATGACTGTGGCAATGAAGGATGTATTACACATTTCTGAGGAAAATCCTGTCCCTGACAAAAGGATTTATATGTAGGGGGAGAAAAAGCAAGAAGTGACTTTTCCCCCGTCACATGAATTGACTGAATTATGTGAAAAAGCGTGGGATTCCCCGGATAGGAAGCAAGTGATTTCCAAAAGATTGCTGATGGCGTATCCTTTCCCGCCAACGGACAGGTTACGCTGGGAATCCTCGCCCAGGATAGACAGGGCGTTGACGCGCTTGTCTAAAAGGGTGGCCCTACCGTCTCAGGATACGGCTGCCCTTAAGGATCCTGCAGATAGAAAGCAGGAAGCTATCCTGAAGTCTGTTTACACACATGGAGGTTTTACCTTATAAGGGTGAGGAATTGTTTGGGGACGGTCTCTCGGACATAGTTTACACAGCTACGGCTGGGAAGTCAAATTTCTTGCCTTATGTACCTCCACAACCTAAGAAAGCACCGTATTACCAAATGCAGTCCTTTCGCTCGCAAAAGAGCAAGAAAGTCAGAGGTGCATCCTTTCTTGCCAGAGGCAGGGGTAGAGGAAAAAAGCTGCACCACGCAGCCAGTTCCCAGGAACAAAAGTCCTCCCCGGCTTCCACTAAATCCACCGCATGACGCTGGGGCTCCACAGGCGAAGCCAGGAGCGGTGGGGGCGCGTCTCCGAAATTTCAGCAACCAGTGGGTTCGCTCACTGGTAGATCCTTGGGCTATTCAAATTGTATCTCAGGGATGAAAGCTGGAATTCGAAGTAGCCCCCCCCCCCCCTCACCGTTACCTAAAATCGGCCTTGCCAGCTTCCCCCTTGGAAAGGGAGGTAGTGCTGGCGGCAATTCACAAACTTTTTCTCCAGCAGGTGGTGGTAGAGGTTCCTCCCCTTCAAAGGGGAAGGGGCTACTATTCCACTATGTTTGTGGTACCGAAACCGGACGGTTCGGTCAGACCCATTCTGAATTTAAAATCCCTGAACATCTATCTGAAGAAATTCAAATTCAAAATGGAATCGCTCAGAGCGGTCATTGCAAGCCTGGAAGAGGGGGATTTTATGGTATCTCTGGACATCAAAGATGCTTACTTGCATGTCCCCATTTATCCGCCTCATCAGGAGTACCTCAGGTTTGTGGTACAGGACTGTCATTACCAATTCCAGACGTTGCCGTTTAGCCTGTCCACGGCATCGAGAATTTTTACCAAGGTGATGGCAGAGATGATGGTGCTCCTTCGGAAGAAAGGGGTCAAAATTATCCCATACTTGGACGATCTCCTAATAAAGGCGAGGTCCAGGGAGCAGTTGCTGATCAGCGTAGCACACTCTCAGGAAGTGTTGCGTCGACACGGTTGGATTCTGAACATCCCAAAGTCGCAGCTGATTCCTACGACGCGTCTGCCCTTCCTGGGCATGATTGTGGACACAGTCCAGATAAAGGTGTTTCTCCCGGAGGAGAAGGCACAGGAGCTCGTGACTCTGGTCAGAGACCTCCTAAAACCAAAACAGGTATCGGTGCATCACTGCACGCGAGTCCTGGGAAAGATGGTGGCGTCATACAAAGCCATTCCATTCGGCAGATTCCATGCGAGGATCTTTCAGTGGGATCTGCTGGACAAGTGGTCTGGGTCACATCTTCAGATGCATCGTCTGATCACCCTGTCCCCAGGGCCAGGGTGTCTCTTCTGTGGTGGCTGCAAAGTGCCCACCTCCTCGAGGGCCGCAGGTTCGGCATACAGGACTGGGTCCTGGTGACCACGGATGCAAGTCTCCGCGGATGGGGGGCAGTCATTCAGGGAAGAAACTTCCAAGGGTTGTGGTCAAGTCAGGAGACTTGTCTGCACATAAATCTGCTGGAACTAAGGGCCATATACAACACCCTGAGTCAAGCGGAGCCTCTGCTTCGAGACCAACCAGTGCTGATTCAGTCAGACAACATCACGGCGGTCGCTCATGTAAACCGCCAGGGCGGCACAAGAAGCAGGGGGGCAATGGCGGAAGCCACAAAGATTCTTCGTTGGGCGGAGAATCACGTGCTAGCACTGTCACCAGTGTTCATTCCGGGAGTGGACAACTGGGAAGCAGACTTTCTCAGCAGACACGACCTCCACCCGGGAGAGTGGGGACTTTATCAGGAAGTCTTCACGCAGATCGCAGATCGATGGGAACTGCCACAGGTGGACATGATGGCGTCCCACCTCAACAAAAAGCTTAAAAGATATTGCGCCAGGTCAAGGGACCCTCAGGCGATAGCTGTGGACGCACTAGCAACACCATGGGTGTTCCAGTCGGTCTATGTGTTTCCTCCTCTTCCTCTCATACCCAAGGTGCTGAGAATAGTAAGAAAAAGAGGAGTGAGAACAATACTCATTGTTCCGGATTGGCCAAGAAGGACTTGGTACCCAGAACTACTAGAGATGATCACAGAGGACCCCTGGCCTCTGCCTCTCAGACAGGACCTGTTGCAACAAGGGCCCTGTCTGTTCCAAGACTTACTACGGCTGCGTTTGACGGCATGGCGGTTGAACGCCGGATCCTAGCAGAAAAGGGCATTCCGGATGAAGTTATTCCTACGCTGATAAAGGCTAGGAAGGACGTGACAGCAAAACATTATCACCGTATATGGCGAAAATATGTTGCTTGGTGTGAGGCCAGGAAGGCCCCTACAGAGGAATTCCAGCTGGGTCGATTCCTGCACTTCCTACAGTGAGGGGTGACTTTGGGCCTAAAATTAGGGTCCATAAGGGTCCAGATTTCTGCCCTATCCATTTTCTTTCAAAAAGAACTGGCTTCACTGCCTGAGGTTCAGACGTTTGTTAAGGGAGTGCTGCATATTTAGCCCCCTTTTGTGCCACCAGTGGCATCATGGGATCTTAATGTGGTGTTGGATTTCCTGAAATCCCACTGGTTTGAGCCACTTAAAACTGTGGAATTAAAGTATCTCACGTGGAAAGTGGTCATGCTGTTGGCTTTGGCTTCGGCTAGGCGGGTGTCAGAATTGGCGGCTTTGTCATGTAAAAGCCCCTATCTGGTTTTCCATATGGACAGGGCAGAATTGAAAAAAAAAAGGTGGGCTCTTCTTGGGCGGCTGCCCGAGAGGTCTCGGCTTTACATCTTTGCCGAGCTGCTACTTGGTCAGGTTCAAACACATTTGCAAAGTTCTACAAGTTTGATACCCTGGCTGAGGAGGACCTTGTGTTTGCCCATTCGGTGCTGCAGAGTCATCCGCACTCTCCCGCTCGTTTGGGAGCTTTGGTATAATCCCCATGGTCCTTACGGAGTCCCCAGCATCCACTAGGACGTTAGAGAAAATAAGAATTTACTCACCGGTAATTCTATTTCTCGTATTCCGTAGTGGATGCTGGGCGCCCGTCCCAAGTGCGGACTTTCTGCAATACGTGTATATAGTTATTGCTTAATAAAGGGTTATTGTTATGAGCCATCCGTTGAGTGATGCTCGGTGGTTGTTCATACTGTTAACTGGGTAAAAAGTTATCACAAGTTGTACGGTGTGATATGGTGGCTGGTATGAGTCTTACCCTGGATTCCAAAATCCTTTCCTTGTAATGTCAGCTCTTCCAGGCACAGTTTTCTTAACTGAGGTCTGGAGGAGGGGCATAGAGGGAGGAGCCAGTGCACACCAGATAGTACCTAATCTTTCTTTAGAGTGCCCAGTCTCCTGCGGAGCCCGTCTATTCCCCATGGTCCTTACGGAGTCCCCAGCATCCACTACGGACTACGAGAAATAGAATTACCGGTGAGTAAATTCTTATTTTCTTTAAAGAATCTCACACTTCAATCAATGATGTCATTACTTCGGACCATGCCCCCATAACTCTATCCTACACTTAGCTTTACCTCAATGTATCTCCAAATGTTGGAGATTTCCGGCATATCTTGCACAATCGGAGGATTTTTTGCTACTTCTTAAACACACCTGGCTTAACTACGTCACTGACAATTTGGAACAAGAACCTAATGCCCCACTTTTTTGGGGGGCCTCTAAGGCTGTCCTCAGAGGACACTTTATTTCTTATGTCAATTCTAAGCATAAGAAATTAAATTCTAAATTACAAGAGCTGAGCGCTGCGCTCACGCCTGCTTATCGTACTTACATACGATGTGACAGTCCCACTCATAGGGAAACATACCTCATGGCAAAACAAATCTATGACACCTATCTTATCGAACAGGCCCAAACGAGCTATGACTATGGCAGGAATAGGTTTCATAAATGGGGAAATAAGTCAGGGAAACTTCTGGCTAATCTAGTCAGGGGACCTCGGAACAAAACATGGGTCGATGCTTTGCACAGTTCTGGAACCATCCTCTCTAATCCTACTGACATTTGTTCTGCTTTTATGCGTTTCTATAAATCTCTGTATGCCGCGGACACTGACGATGCATTGGATGGCCAATCCTTTTTGAGCGAAGCACAGTTACCAGTGCTCGAGTCAGAGGAGAGAGACTTGTTGGTTGCTCCTATTACCGATGATGAGGTTCGGACCACCATTAAGTCTCTCCCTAATGGAAAGAGCCCTGGCCCTGTCGGCTTCAGTGCCGAATTCTATAAGATGCTTAATGCTAAAATACTTCCTATTCTAACCAAGCTATATAACCATATCCTTACGACAGGAGAGACTCCCCTTCGTTTTAATGAAGCACGGCTCATTGTACTTGCAAAGCCTGGCAAGGATCCCACCCTGGTGGGGTCATACCGCCCTATCTCACTCCTCAACCTGGATTAACTAAGATAATGGCTAACAGATTGCAGACTTGCTTGCCCCGCCTAATTTCACCTGTGCAGATGGGTTTTGTCAAGGGTAGACAGTCCACACGGGGTATAAGAGCGGCCTTGGCTGCAATATCTCACACTCATTTCTGTCAGGCCAAAAGCAATATTATTATAAATCTAGATGCAGAGAAGGCGTTTGATAAGATCGCCTGGCCTCATCTGACTAGAGTACTTGCCCACCAATGGTTTGGCACATTGTTCTGTATCTTGGTGCGGACCATATACACTAACCCTGTAGCGCAAGTTTTAGTTAACAGTGTGGCATCTGCCCCCTTCACACTGGAAAGAGGCACCAGACAGGGGTGCCCTTTATCTCCCCTTCTTTTTAATCTAGCATTAGAACCCCTCATAAGATATATTCTGTTATATAGAGACTACAGAGGCATTGCCGTGGGCACTCAGGAACTGAGGGTGGTAGCGTTCGCTGATGACCTTCTCCTTTTTATGTCCAACCCCCACCTTTCGATTCTTCAGCTGATTACCACAATCGACCGCTTTTCTTCTTTCGCAGGATTCTCTATCAATTATGGGAAGTCTGAGGCATTGGCCATGTTTGGACAGGCGAGAGCGGGGTGGGGGACCACCTTTCCTTTTATATGGGCGACTATTTATATAACTTTTCTGGGCATAGCACTCCCCTCTCATCCCTGTCATTTCTATTGATACAATATTACCCCGGTCTTACGCAGGATTAAAACTGAGCTTGGTCTCTGGCAGACCCTTCCTCTTAACTTGCTGGGACGCTGCAACTTGTTTAAGATGGCTAGCTTCCCGAAACTTCTTTATGTCTTACAGATGATTCCTTTATTATTATCTAGTTCGGATCTATCCTCACTGAATGCCTCTATTACCAAGTTTATTTGGTCTGGTAAACGACCCCAAATCAGTATGAAAAAATTATCCCAAACGGTACTTAGAGGCGGAGTTAACCTACCCAATGTCAAACAATATAACCTTGCCTGTCTTCTCCGTATTGCTATGGATTGGCTTGGCGATAATAACTATTATACGGATTCCGTTCTGGACTCTCAGTTCTGCGCTCCTCTGTCCCTCAGCTATCTTCTCCATGCCAGGCCCTCTAAATTGACCCTGAATATAACCAATAATTTATTATTATTATTTCCTGTTATATAGGCGTGGAGAATGGCGAGGAAACCCCTTAAGCTTCAATACTTCTATTCGCTTTCGTTGCCCCTAGTTAGTAATCTGGAGTTTCAGGAGAGTAGGGCTTTGAGACCCTTTACTACCTGGTATTCTTTTGGTATCCGTAACCTGCGCAACTTACTTAATAGTTCCCATCTCCCACTGTCTTTTGCAGAAGCGAAGGATAAATATGGACTACTCCCTCAACAAGTTTTCTTACTTTCAGGCAGTCCACTATCTTAAAACTGTTTTACCCAGGTTAACGGACTATGACTTTCTTGACCCCCTTACCACGCTTCTTTACTCTGGTTCCTATTCTATCTCGACTATATATACACGTATACGCATAGAAATTGACCCTGACACTGATCTCCCAGAACTGTCCCAACGGTCCTCCTGTATTTCATCGGTCACCCCTGAATCCCTCTTAGACCATTTGCTGCAAAACAGCAAACTGCCCCAATCGATTGCTGATGTATGGGGACCTTGACACTCAGAATTCTGTGGTCATTTGTAGTCAGGGTCATTGGACTCTCCTGGGGATTTGTGACATCGGACAACGCCACCAATATTGTGCGTGCATTACATGTGGGAAAATTCCAGCACGTCCCATGTTTTGCACATACATTGAATTTGGTGGTGCAGAATTATTTAAAAAACGACAGGGGCGTGCAAGAGATGCTGTCGGTGGCCCGAAGAATTGCGGGCCACTTTCGGCATTCAGCCACCGCGTGCCGAAGACTGGAGCACCAGCAAACACTCCTGAACCTGCCCTGCCATCATCTGAAGCAAGAGGTGGTAACGAGGTGGAATTCAACCCTCTATATGCTTCAGAGGGTGGAGGAGCAGCAAAAGGTCATTCAAGCCTATACAGCTACCTACGATAGGCAAAGGAGGGGGAATGTACCTGACTCAAGCGCAGTGGAGAATGATTTCAACGTTGTGCAAGGTTCTGCAACCCTTTGAACTTGCCACACGTGAAGTCAGTTCAGACACTGCCAGCCTGAGTCAGGTCATTCCCCTCATCAGGCTTTTGCAGAAGAAGCTGGAGAGAATGAAGGAGGAGCTAAAACAGAGCGATTCCGCTAGGCACGTGGGACTTGTGGATGGAGCCCTTAATTTGCTTAACCAGGATTCACGGGTGGTCAATCTGTTGAAATCAGAGCACTACATTTTGGCCACCGTGCTCGATCCTAGGTTTAAAGCCAATCTCTCTTTCCGGCAGACAGTCTGCAGAGGTTCAAAGACCTGCTGGTGAGAAAATTGTCAAGTCAAGCGGAACGTGACCCGTCAACAGCTCCTCCTTCACATTCTCCCGCAACTGGGGCTGCGAGGAAAAGGCTAAAAATTCCGAGCCCACCCGCTGGCGGTGATGCAGAGCAGTCTGGAGTGAGTGCTGGCATCTGGTCCGGACTGAAGTACCTGCCAACGATTACTGACATGTCGTCTACTGTCACTGCATATGATTCTGTCACCATTGAAAGAATGGTGGAGGATTATATGAGTGACCGCATCCAAGTAGGCACGTCAGACAGTCCGTACATATAATGGCAGGAAAAAGAGGCAATTTGGAGGCCCTTGCACAAACTGGCTGTATTTTACCTAAGTTGCCCCCCCTCCAGTGTGTACTCCGAAAGAGTGTTTAGTGCACCCGCTCACCTTGTCAGCAATCGGCGTACGAGGTTACTTCCAGAAAATGTGGAGAAGATGATGTTCATCAAAATGAATTATAATCAATTTCTCCGTGGAGACATTCACCAGCAATTGCCTCCAGATAGTACACAGGGAACTGAGATGGTGGATTCCAGTGGGGACGAATTAATCATCTGTGAGGAGGGGGATGTACACAGTGAAAGGGGTGAGGAATCAGAGGATGAGGAGGAGGTGGACATCTTGCCTCTGTAGAGCCAGTTTGTGCAAGGAGAGATTGATTGCTTCTTTTTTGGTGGGGGCCCAAATCAACCAGTCATTTCAGTCACAGTCATATGGCAGATCCTGTCGCTGAAATTATGGGTTTGTTAAAGTGTGCATGTCCTGTTTATACAACATAAGGGTAGGTTGGAGGGCCCAAGGACAATTCTATCTTGCACCTCTTTTTTCTTTCATTTTTCTTTGCATCATGTGCTGTTTGGGGACTATTTTTGAAGTGCCATCCTGTCTGACACTGCAGTGCCACTCCTAGATGGGCCAGGTGTTTGTGTCGGCCACTTGGGTTGCTTAGCTTAGCCATCCAGCGACCTTGGTGCACCTCTTATTTTCTTTGCATCATGTGCTGTTTGGGGGACTATTTTTTGAAGTGCCATCCTGTCTGACACTGCAGTGCCACTCCTAGATGGGCCAGGTGTTTGTGTCGGCCACTTGGGTCGCTTAGTTTAGTCACACAGCTACCTTATTGCACCTCTTTTTTTCTTTGCATCATGTGCTGTTTGGGGACTATTTTTTAAATCTGCCATCTTGTCTGACACTGCAGTGCCACTCCTAGATGGGCCAGGTGTTTGTGTCGGCCACTTGGGTCGCTTAGCTTAGTCACACAGCTATCTCATTGCACCTCTTTTTTTCTTTGCATCATGTGCTATTTGCGGACTATTTTTTAAATCTGCCATCCTGTCTGACACTGCAGTGCCACTCCTAGATGGGCCAGGTGTTTGTGTCGGCCACTTGTGTCGCTTAGCTTAGTCATCCAGCGACCTTGGTGCACCTCTTTTTTTCTTTGCATCATGTGCTGTTTGGGGACTATTTTTTAAATCTGCCATCCTGTCTGACACTGCAGTGCCACTCCTAGATGGGTCAGGTGTTTGTGTCGGCCACTTGGGTCGCTTAGCTTAGTCATCCAGCGACCTCGGTGCAAATTTTAGGACTAAAAATAATATTGTGAGGTGTAAGGTGTTCAGAATAGACTGGAAATGAGTGGAAATTATGGTTATTGAGATTAATAATACTATGGAATCAAAATGACCCCCAGATTCTAAGATTTAAGCTGTTTTTGAGGGTTTTTTGTAAAAATACACCTAAATCCAAAACACACCCGAATCCGACAAAAATTTTTTAGGGAGGTTTTGCCAAAATGCGTCCGAATCCAAAACATGGCCGCGGAACCGAATCCAAAACCAAAACACAAAACCCTGATAAAGCTGAATATTTATCTCTTAAAAACCCTTTAAGAGGCCTAAGAACACTGTACGCTATTGACGTATGGAGTACCGTAAGGGTACGCACGTTGCGTAACAATCGCTTAGCCGTAGTCGAGACGCTCAAGCGTCACGTTCGCTCACGGCCAAGAGATCACAGGCAGGCACGCTATTGGCTGCCGACTAACTTAATGATTCGCTATAGCGTTGCGGACGCTCGGGACCACGAGGAGATCACCAGCGGCTCAGACGCTCACAATGTTAAACCTTTATAACTATATCATAAAACAGTGTATTATGCAGTAAACCTTGGTGTAGAGATAGGGTGTGGATGCAACACAGTGTAACCTTATTAACTTTAAAGCGCTCTGAGAATACTTAGCACTATAAGAAATACACAGATACCGTACTTAGGGTCTAACGCCTTATATGAATGTTATACTTTGAAAAAGAATAATACAATACAAGTCATACACTACAATATAACATAGACTAACTAACCAGATAACTACACAGTAAATACAATACAATTACGTTTAAGGGAAAATGAGAGAGAAAGAGGAGAAGAGAGAGAGAGAGAGATATGGCCCACAATAACAACAAAGACAATATGGTTGCGGAGAAAACTTACGCACAAGGGGAACGATCGCATGCGCCTCGATATCCAGCTCCCGATTATCAGCAATGAGAACCGTTGAAGAGAGTGAGCTGGATATGATCGGCTTGTCTATTTATGCCCCACACACAATACAATTCAATGGTCCCTACAATCTCATAGTTCATTGGACACAGGAATTCGTCTTCGCATTATAACAAAAGGTCATAGGTTGATTCATACAGGTGGGCTGTGACTATTTCCAACTGCTCAGGTGGGTGGGAAACTAGGTTTCCCGCCGCATGGATAAGTAAGTGCAAATAATAGTAAATGGACATAAACTTCTTATGTCCATAACTATTCGCACGAGCGATTAATCTGCTTCAAACCAACACCGGAATATTGCTAATTAAATACTCTTCCGATGGATACTAAACACCACTGTATTACTCCTGTCTGACCCTTCGTATCAAACAAAGAGGGATCTCTCTGTCCATGAACATGCTACATTAACTAAACTTTCGGATTCTATCAAAGGGACCATAATCTACAAAATACATTAGATAGTTAAAATATGTTATGAACGAGTCGCCCGCTAGACGCATACAATCTCTACCGTAAATGCGCATACCGTGCGCCTGCGGGTGCCCGCAACAGCGAGTATGCGCACGCACGGGAGAGCGCACGCATGCGCAGCAGGGACACATATGAGGTGCAAATATGGCAGTGTGCATCGTGATATTTTTCTGACTTTGACAACCCGAAAAAATGTCCGGTGCACATCATTAGTTTAGTTCCTATAAATTAGATGCCAATATTGGCTAATACAATCACCAGTGGACCATACAGTCTCTTTCCTCTATGCCCCACAAACTGCGTACTTCTTACCAGGGCCGGTGCAAGGTTTCTCGACACCCTAGGCTATGGGTCTTCAACCTGTGGCCCTCCAGCTGCTGTGGAACTACACATCCCAGCACCGTCCACTGTACACTGAATGGGCAAGACAATGGGAAAAAAGCGCTATAGTATACTTTGCCCTGCCTACTTGGTGATCTGAATGCAGGGTCGGATTAAGGGTTACTCAGGCCTAGGGCTGAATATGACCAAAGGCCTATTGAGAGAAAGGGAGGAGATGTAACAAGTACTGTGTGGGTGTGGCCAGTGCCATGTGGGCATGTACATCCCTACACTCTCAGCCCAATGTCTCCACAAATACCGGTGATGTGCGGTCAGGGTGTCGTACTCCAGTATACTCCAGAGTTTTGACTAAAAAATTATTAGAATAATACATCTTTGTCTAATCATTTTTATAGTCAAATCTCACCAAATTTGCAGCACTTTGCTGGGTATACAAAGACTGTCAGGGAGAATTGTAGGTAAATTGCATCATTTTGTGAGGGGGGAAAAAGAAATAAAATTCTAATACTAATTATTTATGGCAGACCATGCTGTCATCTGGGGGGCTTTTTCGTTGTCGTCATCATCATCTTATGATTATGTGGAGGCTTGGAGCTGTAGCTCCATCTGCCCCATTGATAACTCGGCACTTGTCATCCTAAGTCACATGACCTATGTATAGACAGTCCGTGTCGATCTTTTGGATTGGTCCGTTGCTTATCAATCAACGGAAGTAACAATAGTTTAGAATAACAATATCATCAGCCACACCTGCGCACAAGAGACCTGCATCCTCAAGAAAAGAATGCCATTAGTTAATATACTGAAATATTAATGTTTTGTTTCAGGGCTCCTTTAGCATAGAAAGAGCAGAATGCTGGCAAGAGCAGCTGCCATTACTTTTGAGTTTCTCCTCATTATGCTCATTAGGCTGTGTACACATTGGCCCTAATTCAGACCTGATCGTAGCCCTGCAAAATTTTGGGAAGGTAATTGAATTGCCTGATAATGAACATCAGGCAAAACTCGCAGGGAAAAAAAATATTATTTTTTTTTCCGCTAAAGTTTACCGCGCCTAATCTCCTATATAATAGCCCAGATCTGTGACTTTGTGATTCATTTGCTAACGCTGGGCGGAGTCACAACACTGGGCGGAGTTAGTCAAATGAGTCACAGATCTGGCCAAATCTATAGGAGACTAGGAGCAGAAGCAGATAGTATGGGCATGGCACAGGCAGGGGTGCATACCTCCCAGCTTTCTTCAGGAGCTTTCTCCAGGCAGAAGGAGGGACACACACTCGGCGAAAAGGGGGCGTGGCTTCACGGGAGGGCCCCCGTTTTCGTCAATGAGGGGTCATGCCCAGCGCTCTGTGAGCTGCTGGCATGCCCCCAGGGGCTGATTATGAGTCCGGGGGGCCCAGGGCACTTGTGACAGGGGAGCCCTATCTCATTGCTGTGCCTGCTGTGGGTTGGGGCGTGGCCTAATCGTGGGACGCGAGGCCACACCCCCTTACGCAAATTCCGGGATTTTTTTTTTTTAAATGGAATTTTGGCCCCCTCAGCTAGGGGTAAATCCAGAGGGGGCGGTCGCTCCCCTCTACACACCCGCACAGGCAGAAGAAAGCAGGGAGACTGCTGCCTCCCTGCAACACCACAGACCTGCCAATACGCAGCAGCATGTGCTGACAGTAGCACAATGCTGCCGTTGTTGCTGGCAGGACGGGGGAGCTTTTGAGCTGGGACAGAGCTACTCGAGCCGGGGGGCCCCCTAAAACTGTGGGGCCAACAGTACGTACCCCCTGCCCCCCCCCCCCTTAATCTGGCTCTGCTGCTGGAACCCCCCTTTAATCCATACCCCCTGATTCCCCCTCTCCGTGTCTCCACTATTCACCGCTGCTTTACTAAGCAGAACAGCGAGTACAGGAGCTTTCCAACTGACCCCCCCGTTACCGCGGGACACTGCGAACCGCGGGTGGGACAGCGGGACAGACCCAAAAAAATGGGACTGTCCCGCGAAAATCGGGACATTTGGGAGGTATGGGGGTGTGTGAGGGGGTATGCCGTACAGACAGACGGGCACCGGCTCACTGTGTGCTTGACCCCCCTCTCTGGCACGGAGGAGCGTCACTTTCTGGCACACTCCACGCTTCTTAGCTGCAGTTTTGTGGGGCACCTGCCGCTGTGCAGGTTCCGTACTGCCTCTGTTATCTCCAGCCCCGGCAACCCCACCGCTAGCTGCAGCGCTGCCACCCACAGTGAGGTGCGCCCAGCTCCTTCACACACTTTAGCTGGCTAACGCTGCAGAAGTCCGAGCTGCTTGCAGGCTCCGACCCCCTCCTCCCTCCAGCCGCAGCATCTCCTGGGTGCTAACCAGTCACTCCCAGTCTCCCCTTACCACAGTGCCCGGCAGCTGCGCGAGGTCTGCGGTGTGTGACTGAGGAGGGGGGGGGAGGGATGCGGACGGGCAGAGGAAGCAGGACTCCAGCCTAAGAGAGTCAGCCATGCCAAGTCTCCACCAGCAGCAGATCCCAACAGGTTGGAGTGGAACAGCAGCAGTCAGCAGCAGTGACTCCGGTAAGACACATCTGTCTGTCACCACTGTTTTGTCCCTAATACCAATCTCTCCCGTGCCCTGTGTTCTGTCATGTCCCTGTCACCCCTGGCCTTGCCCTGCCACCCTTATCCTGGCCCTTTCACCCTTATCCTGGCCCTGTCACCCTTATCCTGGCCCCTATCACCCTTATGCTGGCCCTGTCACCCTTATGCTGGCCCTGTTACCCTTATGCTGGCCCTGTTACCCCTATCCTGGCCCTGTTACCCCTGTGCTTGCCCTGTCAACCCTATACTGGCCCTGTCACCCCTGTCCTGTTCCTGCCACCCCTACCCTGGCCTGTCATACCTATCCTGTCCCTGTCATTTCTGTCCTGGCCCCGTCGACCCTGTCCTGGCCCCGTCACCCCTTTTCTGACCCTGTCACCCCTGTCCTGGCCCCGTCAACCCTGTTCTGACCCTGTCACCCCTGTCCTGGCCCTGTTACTGCATACTCTCCAACTACCTTTTTGGTAGGTACAGTACCCGCAGCGCCTCCAGACCTCTCCCCAATGCACCACACCTCCACACCTTCCCCTCCACCACATGCGGCACTCCACCCCTCCCCCACACGCTGTGCCTCCAGACCCCCTACACCACCCGCGGCTCCCACTCCTCCGCCCCTTCACCACCCACAGCACCTCCAGGCCCCCTCCACCATCCACCCCCTTTATATGTCTCCCCCCACACCTGCCCCCCTCCACCCACAGCATCTGCAGACACCCTCCTCCATCCGCGGTCCCCCCCCTCCCTCACCCCTCCCCCACCAATGGCACCACCGCACCTGCCCCTCCACCACCAGCAGCACCTCCGGACCTCCTTCCCTATGCGCCGCACCACCGGTACCTGCCTCTCCCCTACCCATGGCGCCTGTGGACCCCTACCCCACCCCCGGCACTCCCGCCCCTTCCCATCCCACAGCACCTCCGGAACCCTTCACCCATCCACAACATCCCCACACCTGCCCCTCTCCCACCCATGGCACCCCTGCCCCTCCCCCACCTGCAGTGTTTCCGGACCCCTCCCCAATCTGCATCCCCCACTCCTCTGCCCCTCCCCCACCCACAGCACCTCCCGACTCTTCCCCATCCGGGCCCCACCCCCACTTCTGCCCCCCCTCCACCTGCAGCATCTACAGACACCATCCGCAGTCCCCCCCCGCACCCGCTACATTCTGTACATCGTGCCCTGCAGGTGCTGTTCACGCCGTCGCAATAGGCTGCACCTCCTTCACCATCGCACGCCCTTTCATTGTGCAATATTTAACCACTAACAAAGGAATGCAGGTAATACTTTATATAATACAAATATTGAACCCCAGAAAGGCATGTAAGGGTTAAGGGGGCGTAGCCCCTTGCGCTGGTGTGAAGAGCGCCCGTAGGGCGCGATGAAGCACCTAGTTGAATTAGTATTTATATATTATTTTCTGCCTGTTTTATGTATTAGGTTTTATAGGGTTAAGAGTTTGGTGATTCTCTATCACATAGGGGCCTATTTATCAAATGCTATTATACATATAAAATCAAACACATTTACAAATGTTACCCAGAAGCTATGTAGTCATTAAGTCTACATTCAGAATGTTGACATGGTCTAAAAGTCAACACTGAATGTTGACAGCATGAATGTAGACAGATGATTTTATTGGGGTTAGGGTTAAATTAAAAGTCTATACAAAATCGCATTGTCAACATATGAAATGTGGCAGTCTATCCATACTGACATTCTTTAATGTTGACTTTACATATCACAACCCAGAAACTTGTGTTGGGTAACTGCCAAAATCTGTAAACCCAACAACGGATGCATACCCTCCAACTGTACCTTTTTGGCAGGTACGGTACCTTTTTTATTTTTTGTTTATGCTCTGTACCGTTTTTTGGCTTTGAAAACTTCCATTGAAAGTATAGGAAAAAGGATGTGACCACACCCCCTTTACCTGTGGCCATGCCCCTTTCCCTAATTTGTACCATTTTTTATGTGTAAAATATTGGATGGTATGCAGATGTGTGCAGGTTTAGGCTATACAATGTATTTCTAATATCTATTATACAACGTTTAAGAAAACACAATGCGACTTTACTCAAATTATATAATGTACTTAGATCAGGCCAAATAAAAATGAGAACCTTCCTTTGTGTTCTCTATATCAAGTGAGTGTTTCCTGACAGAATTGCCTAACATCTCCTGACGGGGCAATAAATTGCTCATCCTACTAAACTCCACACAGGAGATGAATGGCCTACACAGTTCACGCAAGGCAATTATACTGTTTAATCGTGTTACCTGCAGATCACCACACTGCAGAGGGGTTAAAAGTCGCTTGTGTAGCACAGCACAGAGAACACACAAACAAACAACAATCATTTATATAGAATGTGAGAAAACTGATCTATATAGATATATTTATATAGATCTATAGATCTCTCAGTCTGTAGCTTCCTGCTGCCTCCATTCTTCTCCTGACATCATGTCACTGCCTTTGTGGCATGCAGCCCTGTTCTCACTAATCTTGTCACACAAGAGGACAGGTCACAGTCTTCTACATTGATCGCACACTCCTCACCTTAGGGGTGGCAGGGTTGGATTAAGGTTTGTGGGGTCAACAGCACAACTAACTTGTGGGGGCCTCTACCAATAGAATTGTCAAAATATATACTGGTGATGGTATTCTAAAATATAACATGAAAATACTACCAGCACCACAGATGTGTTGAACTGCACACTGCAGTTCCCCCAGTTTACATTATGTCACACTGAACCCCCAGGTTACATTATACCACAGTATCCTAGCTATGTGTAAGGTGGGCACTGGGCAACTGCCCTATCCATTTTGCTGTTAATCCAGCACTGAGGGATGACCGTAGAGGGTGGAGCACGGCCGCCGGCAACCAGAAGACCACCCGGCCGTAGACCATCATTGGTCTGTGACCAATGGCACTTGGAGGTCTAATGGCAGATGTCTGCATATGCACTGTCCTATTTTGCGCATACACACCACCCAACCATCAGTGATTTCCTATTGATGGTTTAAAATCATAGTCCATGGCTTACTCTCACAGTCCAAATATCCAACTGGCTGCTGGTTGTTCTATCCCTGCCCACCTCAGAGCGTTGTGCGTTCCACACCAGCAGATGACAGTGTGATGTTCAGACCCTTTTAACTTATAAAAAAAAGAAAAGAAATAGCAGTATAAAATGTGAAAAAAGTAAAAATGACATGCTGCTCGGGCCATTCAGTGACGTATGAGGTATTTCTGTGCAATGTTCCCGTTTTATCTGACAGGCCAATATTTTTTACGTAAATTGTTTTTATTGCGAAAATAGACAAACAAGTTATATAACAAGATTCTGACAGTAGGAGACAGAATCCTCACAGGGCAGATATAGCAATATATCACAACTTAGTCTCCTAAAATATAGAGAAGCATCGTCTATTTTCAATATGAGCAAATATATAGGGATAACATTAGAATATGACAGTAGGAGAGGAAAGACTAAGAAGAAAGAAAAAGGAAAGAAAAGAATAGAGGGGGAAGAGAAAGGGTAGAGATGCAAAAACTAGGAGTAGATAAGCGTATTCCAGGTGAGCGCATGGGCCTCACAGCAAATTAGAGGGGTAAAGCCGCTAAGTGGTCTAGAATGCGGTGGGAACTTATCTGAATTATTAGAGGGAGGATCTCTAAACAGACATGTAAGTCCGGTATACAGGTGTCCCCTTGAAATCATACCAGGGAAACCAAGTGGTTGTAAGTTAACGGATCTGCCCAATGAGAAGGAGATAAGGTCCTCCATATCCAAAAAGTTATCAATCCTGTCAAACCATTGCTTGATTGAAGGGGGGGAGATCGACCTCCAAAGGATCGGTATAACGGCCGTAGCCGCAATGCTAAGATGTCTCAGTAGTGAGCTCTTATATGTGTCCCCCCCCCCCCCCCCCCTCGAAGTGAGGAGCCAAAACTCCGGGTTTTTAGGAACTACATCTCCCAGTATCAACTGAAATGCAAGAAAAATGGAAACTTATCCAAAAGTGCTTCTGTCAGAGACTGCAGCTGTGACTTTTATCAGGGGAAGCTGATCAGCCCATCAGCTGGAATAAAGCCAAATATACAAAAACAATCCTTTAAAGACCATCAGCGCTGTCTCTTTTACTGTAGCTGTCACCAACTCTGTTTCTTCCAATTAATATATCACACTGTATTCCCAATTTGTAAAAAACAAAGTCTCTTTTATTCATAAAAAAAAGTCTCAACAGACGTTCCTAGGTTTCTCGGTTCACAGTTTTTCTTTAAATGCACACAGGTAACAGCGGTCACAAAAAACAGGAATGATCTCACCGGATTCTCTGGACGTGGTCGGGTTTGCCATGATTAAGACCCGATACGGGTAGAAACGCGTCGGTGGCTGACGGTGGATTTGGTCACTACAATCACAGTGTGAGAGCAACGTGCTTCTGGTGGAGTAACGAGAGAAGCGGCACGGGAAGGTAACAAAGGAAGCGGGGAGAAGGTATCACCGAGTGGCGTTTAGCGGAGCAAACCCGACCACGGACCCCAAGCACAGGCGGAGTGGAGGGTTTCTGGTAATAGTCTGCAACCATTGCGGAGAGGTCAGGTGCGAGCCGGCAGCACCGGGTACAAATGACCTGAGGCGAGGAAGCAGCACCGCATGTTAAAAGAACGCCCAGCGAATCCGGTGAGATAATTCCTGTTTTTTTGTGACCGCTGTTACCTGTGTGCATTTAAAGAAAAACTGTGAACCGAGAAACCTAGGAACGTCTGTTGAGACTTTTTTTTATGAATAAAAGAGACTTTGTTTTTTACAAATTGGGAATACAGTGTGATATATTAATTGGAAGAAGCAGAGTTGGTGACAGCTACAGTAAAAGAGACAGCGCTGAGGGTCTTTAAAGGATTGTTTTTGTATATTTGGCATCTCCCAGTATCAATTCCGAACATGCAAAGACTTCCCTCCAAAAGGAAACTATAAGAGGGCATTCCCACCATATATGCAAAAAGCTCCCGGGCCTCCCTTACATCGCCAGCAAAGGGACGAGAGAGTAGGATACATCTTGTTAAGCACTAAAGGGGTCCTATACCATCTATACACAAGTTTATAAAGAGTTTCCATCGTAGATGAGCATAGAGAGCTAGCCTGGGTATTACGGAAAATAGATTCCCAGTTAGATTGTAGCACCAACTGCGGCAATTCCCTTTCCCAAGAACTCATAAAAGTAGGGGGCTGCGGGAAGAGATCTTCAATGATAAGCACATAGATTTGGGATATGGTGTGTGTAGGAGGTCGTGGGGAAATGCACAGTTTTTCAAAAGCGGTAAGCTCTCTAGTTATATCAGAGAGATTCTTGGAAGATGATAAGAAGTGGTGAATCTGAAGAAATTTCCAAAAATCGGGATTTGGAATGTTCCAAAGAGATTGAATATCTGAAAATGAGCGCACCCTGCCCGAACTCACCAGCTGACCGACCCTGAAAAGCCCAACCCCGGCCCATAAGGTGAAGGCCGCTCCTTGAAGGCCCGGGATAAATTCAGAATTAAAAAGAAAGGAAGTTAAGGGTGACCATTTGGAGAATATGTCGCCTCTCAGCCTAAGCTTTTTCCATAATTTGAGCGTGGGAGATACTGTGGGGTGGGAGACCTGCGGGAGGTCAGGAAGCCACGGCATAATTTCTATATAGTGTGATAGACATCCCTCTTCCAAAAGTACCCATTGTTTACAGTCTTTTGCTCGTGTCCATTCTAGAATTCTATTTAAATGTACCTCTTGGAAGTAGCTAGGGATGTGTGGTAGCTGTTGTCCACCCTGATGTTTCCTCCGAAATAATATGTCATGTTTAAATCTAGGTGTGTTGCTGCCCCAAACGAATGCTCGGATAAGACCCTGAATATCATGAAACCATCGAGGGGGGATATGTATGGGGAGGGTTTGGAGAAAAAACAATATCCTAGGTAAGGCATTCATTTTGACTACATTAATTCTACCAAACCAGGATAGTCGTAATTTCCTCCACTTTTGGAAGTCTATGCTAAGCGTTTTCAATAAGGGGTTAAAGTTTAGAGGGAATATTTTAGATAGGTCATTAGAAAGCATAACCCCTAAGTATTTCAGCTTATGGTCATGCCAAGTGAAAGGGAAGGAGCTTTTCAAACCCGCAATCACATTAGGAGAAGTAGTCAGGTTCATTGCAATGGATTTGGAATAATTTATCTTGAAATTAGAAAGGGCTCCGAACCTGTCAAATTCTGACATCAGATTGGGGAGTGAGGTGACCGGGTTTGAAATTAGAGCGAGTAAATCATCGGCATATAGGGCCAATTTGTATTCATTCCCCTTCACTAGCAGACCAGAAATATTTTGATTAGCCCTTATACTTCTAGCTAAAGCCTCCATACATAAAACAAAAAGTAGCGGGGATAGTGGGCATCCCTGCCGTGTGCCATTTGAGATAGTGAAGGGGTCAGACAAGGAGCCATTGATTTTAATTCTGGCAAAAGGAGTAGCGTAGAGGGACAGAATTCTGTGGAGACAGGCGTTGCCCAGCCCTAGATGTTTCAAAATACCAAACAGAAAGTCCCAGTCCACACTATCAAATTCTTTTTCAGCATCAGTCGACAGCAAGATTGAGGCGTACGTGGATTGATTGGCATAATGACTCATACTAAGTACCTTAGACGTGTTGTTTCTGGCCTCGCGACCTAAGACAAAACCAGCCTGATCCCCATGAATCAAATCTGGCAGCAAAAGCTTCAGACGATTTGCCACTAGTTTAGCGAAAAGTTTTATATCTATGTTCAACAGTGAATTCGGCCTATAGCTAGAACAGAGACTGGGGTCTTTACCTTCTTTGGGCAAAACTGTGACATGTGCTTCAAGGGATTGAGGAGAGAATTGCGATGATTCAGAAATGGCGTTGAAGGCTCTTGTAAGAAGAGGGGTTAATTTCTCTTTGAAAGCTTTATAGTAAGCAATAGTAAACCCGTCAGGGCCCGGGCTTTTGCCGTTGGGCGAAAAGACAAGGGCTTTCATGACTTCCTCGGTAGAGAAAGGAGCATCCAAGCCATCTGCATCCTCTTTGGATAGTGCCGGGAAGTCTAGAGATCTCAGATAGGCCGATACTGCTGCTTGATGGGACAATTTATCTGCCCTCCCATTTGGCCCAGAAAGATTGTATAGGGTGGAATAATAATCCTGAAAGGCTTTAGCAATTTTAAGAGTCTCATGTTGGGGCTGGTCTAAACTATCTTTTATTGAATGAATGAAGGTAAGTGCGCGTTGTTCACAAAGAGCCTTGGGCAGCAATTTCCCGGGTTTGTTGCCCCATTGGTAATATCTGCTTCGACACTTTCGATAAGACAACTTAACCCTGTCAGAGAGTAGTTTATTCAGATCGGCCCGAGCGGTCTCGAGATCAGAATAGTGTTTGGGGGTTCGGGATTTTTTATGAAGAAGTTCTAGGGATTTTATCTTGGATAATAAGTCTTCTCTAAGTTTTTCCCTCTGTTTTTTGCGGACTGAGCCCAACTGAATGCACCCCCCCCTCAGAACGCACTTATGTGCCTCCCACACAGAGATTTTGGAGACATCATCCGTGTCATTAGCGCTAATATAGGAGTCTATAGCAGAGTCAAGTTGAGAGCAGCATGCCACGTCTTGCAATAAAGTGTCATTAAAACGCCATGACCATTGACGACGTACGTTAGATGGTAGACGTATCGTGAGATTAACCGGGGCATGGTCAGACCACACAATTTGCCCTATTGAAGAGTCTTAAATTAAATGTAAATGTCTGTGTCTCAAAAATAAATAATCAATTCTAGAGTACGTCTGATGGGGGTGTGAATAAAAAGAAAAGTCCACCTCCGAAGGGTGTGTCAGTCTCCATGAGTCAATCAGCTGGTGGTCAAGCAGGGCACGGCGCACCCTCCTATATTCCTTCTCCGGTCTATACGCAACCTTATTAGAAGTATCATGAAGGGGGTCAAGAGTCCAATTTAAATCCCCGCCCATCACCACCACACCTTCAAGTAAAGGCTCAGCTGCTTCCAAGACAGATGTCAGAAAGGAAGGCTGCTTAGTGTTGGGGGCGTAAACATTTAAAAAGGAAAAACGTTGGCCATGGATATCACACTTAACCAGCAACCCCCTACCTTCAAACAGTCTATGAGAGGAAACATTAAGGATAGGCAGGTGGCGGGCCAATAGGACTGCTACACCCAACGTCTTTCCGGAAGAGTTATTGACCATAAAAACATGAGGGTAATAAAGACACTTAAGTGATGGAACGTTACCAATCTTAAAGTGTGTTTCTTGAATAAGGGCAACGTCTACTCTCTCGTCTCTAAGCCATTTGAGGAGTTTAGATCTCTTCTCAGGGATATTCAGGACTTTAACGTTAAGAGTAGTTATACATAAATCATCCGGACCTGTCATAACTGAAACTTTAACAAGTTTGCTATAGACATCTCTACCATAGGAGTAAGGTGGGGAGGAAAAGGGACCCTAAGAAAGAACAGAAGCTTGGAAAAGAGATAAGAAAAAGTATGAAAATAGAAAGCAATGCGGAAAGTCACATCGCAAAAAGAATCAATAACAAACCTCGTGTACAGCAATATGAGAAAAAAGACTGCTGCAAAAGGGATGGGAGTGGAAACCTGCCACCTCCCAACCCAGAGAAACAGGGGATGCAGCATAGTGGGGTCTTACGGGGGGCTGAGGACGGAGACCGTCCACAGCATAAAATATACTCAGTGCGGAAAAATACACCTAGGAATAAGAATGAATACAATATGCTGAATATAGAAAGAGGCCTAAATACTGTGAAGAAACAATGTCATAGGTTAATTTGAATCATCCTAAATACGTTTCAAACACAATGTAATAATTACAATAACATTTCACCTATCTAAGTAAACCTTAACAAAGCAGAGCACATAATTTAGAGGCAAGTAGTAACACAAAAAGGAGGAGCCTTATATGCATCTGTAGAAACAGGAACTGATACATCAAATCAAACAAAAGATTTTCATCATGGAGGTTCCGAGGATTGCGAGCTAGAAGGAGGAGTCCCACGCATACGCGGGGATCGTACTTGTTGCCACAAGTCATCTGGAGGGGTCACGGTTGTTATAGTAGGCTGATGGTGATAAGAGTCCCAGTCAGGTAACAATATAGGTGGTAGAGATGAGCGGGTTCGGTTCCTCGGAATCCGAACCCGCCCGAACTTCATGTTTTTTTTCACGGGTCCGAGCGACTCGGATCTTCCCGCCTTGCTCGGTTAACCCGAGCGCGCCCGAACGTCATCATGACGCTGTCGGATTCTCGCGAGGCTCGGATTCTATCGCGAGACTCGGATTCTATATAAGGAGCCGCGCGTCGCCGCCATTTTCACTCGTGCATTGAGATTGATAGGGAGAGGACGTGTCTGGCGTCCTCTCCATTAGAATAGAGATAGATTAGATAGAGAGAGAGAGATTGTGCAGAGTCGCAGACAGAGTTAGTTTACCACAGTCAGTGACCAGTGCAGTTGCTAGTTAACTTTTATTTAATATAATATATCCGTTCACTTCTCTCTGCTATATCCGTTCTCTGCCTGAAAAAAAAAACGATACACAGCACAGTCAGTCACACAGTGTGACTCAGTCTGTGTGCACTCAGCTCAGCCCAGTGTGCTGCACAGTCATCAATGTATAAATTAAAAGCTTATAATTAATTGTGGGGGAGACTGGGGAGCACTGCAGGTTGTTAGCAGGAGCCAGGAGTACAATTATATTAATTAACAGTGCACACTTTTGCTGCAGGAGTGGTGACCAGTGCCTGACCACCAGTATAGTATTGTTGTATACTACTAATATCTCTTTAAATATCAACCAGTCTATATTAGCAGCAGACACAGTACAGTGCGGTAGTTCACGGCTGTGGCTACCTCTGTGTCGGCACACGGCAGGCAGTCCGTCCGACCAGAATTGTATTATTTATTATTATATACCTACCACCTAACCGTGGTTTTTTTTTCATTCTTTATACCGTCATAGTGTCATCCTAATTGTTACGAGTATACTACTATCTCTTTATCAACCAGTGTACAGTGCGGTAGTTCACGGCTGTGGCTACCTCTGTGTCGGCACACGGCAGGCAGTCCGTCCGACCAGAATTGTATTATTTATTATTATATACCTACCACCTAACCGTGGTTTTTTTTTCATTCTTTATACCGTCATAGTGTCATCCTAATTGTTACGAGTATACTACTATCTCTTTATCAACCAGTGTACAGTGCGGTAGTTCACGGCTGTGGCTACCTCTGTGTCGGCACACGGCAGGCAGTCCGTCCGACCAGAATTGTATTATTTATTATTATATACCTACCACCTAACCGTGGTTTTTTTTTTCATTCTTTATACCGTCATAGTGTCATCCTAATTGTTACGAGTATACTACTATCTCTTTATCAACCAGTGTACAGTGCGGTAGTTCACGGCTGTGGCTACCTCTGTGTCGGCACACGGCAGGCAGTCCGTCCGACCAGAATTGTATTATTTATTATTATATACCTACCACCTAACCGTGGTTTTTTTTTCATTCTTTATACCGTCATAGTGTCATCCTAATTGTTACGAGTATACTACTATCTCTTTATCAACCAGTGTACAGTGCGGTAGTTCACGGCTGTGGCTACCTCTGTGTCGGCACACGGCAGGCAGTCCGTCCGACCAGAATTGTATTATTTATTATTATATACCTACCACCTAACCGTGGTTTTTTTTTCATTCTTTATACCGTCATAGTGTCATCCTAATTGTTACGAGTATACTACTATCTCTTTATCAACCAGTGTACAGTGCGGTAGTTCACGGCTGTGGCTACCTCTGTGTCGGCACACGGCAGGCAGTCCGTCCGACCAGAATTGTATTATTTATTATTATATACCTACCACCTAACCGTGGTTTTTTTTTCATTCTTTATACCGTCATAGTGTCATCCTAATTGTTACGAGTATACTACTATCTCTTTATCAACCAGTGTACAGTGCGGTAGTTCACGGCTGTGGCTACCTCTGTGTCGGCACACGGCAGGCAGTCCGTCCGACCAGAATTGTATTATTTATTATTATATACCTACCACCTAACCGTGGTTTTTTTTTCATTCTTTATACCGTCATAGTGTCATCCTAATTGTTACGAGTATACTACTATCTCTTTATCAACCAGTGTACAGTGCGGTAGTTCACGGCTGTGGCTACCTCTGTGTCGGCACACGGCAGGCAGTCCGTCCGACCAGAATTGTATTATTTATTATTATATACCTACCACCTAACCGTGGTTTTTTTTTTCATTCTTTATACCGTCATAGTGTCATCCTAATTGTTACGAGTATACTACTATCTCTTTATCAACCAGTGTACAGTGCGGTAGTTCACGGCTGTGGCTACCTCTGTGTCGGCACACGGCAGGCAGTCCGTCCGACCAGAATTGTATTATTTATTATTATATACCTACCACCTAACCGTGGTTTTTTTTTCATTCTTTATACCGTCATAGTGTCATCCTAATTGTTACGAGTATACTACTATCTCTTTATCAACCAGTGTACAGTGCGGTAGTTCACGGCTGTGGCTACCTCTGTGTCGGCACACGGCAGGCAGTCCGTCCGACCAGAATTGTATTATTTATTATTATATACCTACCACCTAACCGTGGTTTTTTTTTTCATTCTTTATACCGTCATAGTGTCATCCTAATTGTTACGAGTATACTACTATCTCTTTATCAACCAGTGTACAGTGCGGTAGTTCACGGCTGTGGCTACCTCTGTGTCGGCACACGGCAGGCAGTCCGTCCGACCAGAATTGTATTATTTATTATTATATACCTACCACCTAACCGTGGTTTTTTTTTCATTCTTTATACCGTCATAGTGTCATCCTAATTGTTACGAGTATACTACTATCTCTTTATCAACCAGTGTACAGTGCGGTAGTTCACGGCTGTGGCTACCTCTGTGTCGGCAGTCGGCAGGCAGTCCGTCCATCCATAATTGTATTATTATTATAATATATACCACCTAACCGTGGTTTTTTTATACCACCTAACCGTGGCAGTCCGTCCATAATTGTATACTAGTATCCAATCCATCCATCTCCATTGTTTACCTGAGGTGCCTTTTAGTTCTGCCTATAAAATATGGAGAACAAAAAAGTTGAGGTTCCAAAATTAGGGAAAGATCAAGATCCACTTCCACCTCGTGCTGAAGCTGCTGCCACTAGTCATGGCCGAGACGATGAAATGCCAGCAACGTCGTCTGCCAAGGCCGATGCCCAATGTCATAGTACAGAGCATGTCAAATCCAAAACACCAAATATCAGAAAAAAAAGGACTCCAAAACCTAAAATAAAATTGTCGGAGGAGAAGCGTAAACTTGCCAATATGCCATTTACCACACGGAGTGGCAAGGAACGGCTGAGGCCCTGGCCTATGTTCATGGCTAGTGGTTCAGCTTCACATGAGGATGGAAGCACTCAGCCTCTCGCTAGAAAACTGAAAAGACTCAAGCTGGCAAAAGCACCGCAAAGAACTGTGCGTTCTTTGAAATCCCAAATCCACAAGGAGAGTCCAATTGTGTCGTTTGCGATGCCTGACCTTCCCAACACTGGACGTGAAGAGCATGCGCCTTCCACTATTTGCATGCCCCCTGCAAGTGCTGGAAGGAGCACCCGCAGTCCAGTTCCTGATAGTCAGATTGAAGATGTCAGTGTTGAAGTACACCAGGATGAGGAGGATATGGGTGTTGCTGGCGCTGGGGAGGAAATTGACCAGGAGGATTCTGATGGTGAGGTGGTTTGTTTAAGTCAGGCACCCGGGGAGACACCTGTTGTCCGTGGGAGGAATATGGCCGTTGACATGCCAGGTGAAAATACCAAAAAAATCAGCTCTTCGGTGTGGAGGTATTTCACCACAAATGCGGACAACAGGTGTCAAGCCGTGTGTTCCCTTTGTCAAGCTGTAATAAGTAGGGGTAAGGACGTTAACCACCTCGGAACATCCTCCCTTATACGTCACCTGCAGCGCATTCATAATAAGTCAGTGACAAGTTCAAAAACTTTGGGTGACAGCGGAAGCAGTCCACTGACCAGTAAATCCCTTCCTCTTGTAACCAAGCTCACGCAAACCACCCCACCAACTCCCTCAGTGTCAATTTCCTCCTTCCCCAGGAATGCCAATAGTCCTGCAGGCCATGTCACTGGCAAGTCTGACGAGTCCTCTCCTGCCTGGGATTCCTCCGATGCATCCTTGCGTGTAACGCCTACTGCTGCTGGCGCTGCTGTTGTTGCCGCTGGGAGTCGATGGTCATCCCAGAGGGGAAGTCGTAAGCCCACTTGTACTACTTCCAGTAAGCAATTGACTGTTCAACAGTCCTTTGCGAGGAAGATGAAATATCACAGCAGTCATCCTACTGCAAAGCGGATAACTGAGGCCTTGGCATCCTGGGTGGTGAGAAACGTGGTTCCGGTATCCATCATTACTGCAGAGCCAACTAGAGACTTGTTGGAGGTACTGTGTCCCCGGTACCAAATACCATCTAGGTTCCATTTCTCTAGGCAGGCGATACCGAAAATGTACACAGACCTCAGAAAAAGAGTCACCAGTGTCCTAAAAAATGCAGCTGTACCCAATGTCCACTTAACCACGGACATGTGGACAAGTGGAGCAGGGCAGGGTCAGGACTATATGACTGTGACAGCCCACTGGGTAGATGTATGGACTCCCGCCGCAAGAACAGCAGCGGCGGCACCAGTAGCAGCATCTCGCAAACGCCAACTCTTTCCTAGGCAGGCTACGCTTTGTATCACCGCTTTCCAGAATACGCACACAGCTGAAAACCTCTTACGGCAACTGAGGAAGATCATCGCGGAATGGCTTACCCCAATTGGACTCTCCTGTGGATTTGTGGCATCGGACAACGCCAGCAATATTGTGTGTGCATTAAATCTGGGCCAATTCCAGCACGTCCCATGTTTTGCACATACCTTGAATTTGGTGGTGCAGAATTTTTTAAAAAACGACAGGGGCGTGCAAGAGATGCTGTCGGTGGCCAGAAGAATTGCGGGACACTTTCGGCGTACAGGCACCACGTACAGAAAACTGGAGCACCACCAAAAACTACTGAACCTGCCCTGCCATCATCTGAAGCAAGAAGTGGTAACGAGGTGGAATTCAACCCTCTATATGCTTCAGAGGTTGGAGGAGCAGCAAAAGGCCATTCAAGCCTATACAATTGAGCACGATATAGTAGGTGGAATGCACCTGTCTCAAGTGCAGTGGAGAATGATTTCAACGTTGTGCAAGGTTCTGATGCCCTTTGAACTTGCCACACGTGAAGTCAGTTCAGACACTGCCAGCCTGAGTCAGGTCATTCCCCTCATCAGGCTTTTGCAGAAGAAGCTGGAGGCATTGAAGGAGGAGCTAACACGGAGCGATTCCGCTAGGCATGTGGGACTTGTGGATGCAGCCCTTAATTCGCTTAACAAGGATTCACGGGTGGTCAATCTGTTGAAATCAGAGCACTACATTTTGGCCACCGTGCTCGATCCTAGATTTAAAGCCTACCTTGGATCTCTCTTTCCGGCAGACACAGGTCTGCTGGGGTTGAAAGACCTGCTGGTGACAAAATTGTCAAGTCAAGCGGAACGCGACCTGTCAACATCTCCTCCTTCACATTCTCCCGCAACTGGGGGTGCGAGGAAAAGGCTCAGAATTCCGAGCCCACCCGCTGGCGGTGATGCAGGGCAGTCTGGAGCGACTGCTGATGCTGACATCTGGTCCGGACTGAAGGACCTGACAACGATTACGGACATGTCGTCTACTGTCACTGCATATGATTCTCTCAACATTGATAGAATGGTGGAGGATTATATGAGTGACCGCATCCAAGTAGGCACGTCACACAGTCCGTACTTATACTGGCAGGAAAAAGAGGCAATTTGGAGGCCCTTGCACAAACTGGCTTTATTCTACCTAAGTTGCCCTCCCACAAGTGTGTACTCCGAAAGAGTGTTTAGTGCCGCCGCTCACCTTGTCAGCAATCGGCGTACGAGGTTACATCCAGAAAATGTGGAGAAGATGATGTTCATTAAAATGAATTATAATCAATTCCTCCGCGGAGACATTGACCAGCAGCAATTGCCTCCACAAAGTACACAGGGAGCTGAGATGGTGGATTCCAGTGGGGACGAATTGATAATCTGTGAGGAGGGGGATGTACACGGTGATATATCGGAGGGTGAAGATGAGGTGGACATCTTGCCTCTGTAGAGCCAGTTTGTGCAAGGAGAGATTAATTGCTTCTTTTTTGGGGGGGGTCCAAACCAACCCGTCATATCAGTCACAGTCGTGTGGCAGACCCTGTCACTGAAATGATGGGTTGGTTAAAGTGTGCATGTCCTGTTTTGTTTATACAACATAAGGGTGGGTGGGAGGGCCCAAGGATAATTCCATCTTGCACCTCTTTTTTCTTTTCTTTTTCTTTGCATCATGTGCTGATTGGGGTGGGTTTTTTGGAAGGGACACCCTGCGTGACACTGCAGTGCCACTCCTAGATGGGCCCGGTGTTTGTGTCGGCCACTAGGGTCGCTAATCTTACTCACACAGCTACCTCATTGCGCCTCTTTTTTTCTTTGCGTCATGTGCTGTTTGGGGAGGGTTTTTTGGAAGGGACATCCTGCGTGACACTGCAGTGCCACTCCTAGATGTGCCCGGTGTTTGTGTCGGCCACTAGGGTCGCTAATCTTACTCACACAGTCAGCTACCTCATTGCGCCTCTTTTTTTCTTTGCGTCATGTGCTGTTTGGGGAGGGTTTTTTGGAAGGGCCATCCTGCGTGACACTGCAGTGCCACTCCTAGATGGGCCCGGTGTTTGTGTCGGCCACTAGGGTCGCTAATCTTACTCACACAGCTACCTCATTGCGCCTCTTTTTTTCTTTGCGTCATGTGCTGTTTGGGGAGGGTTTTTTGGAAGGGACATCCTGCGTGACACTGCAGTGCCACTCCTAGATGGGCCCGGTGTTTGTGTCGGCCACTAGGGTCGCTTATCTTACTCACACAGCGACCTCGGTGCAAATTTTAGGACTAAAAATAATATTGTGAGGTGTGAGGTATTCAGAATAGACTGAAAATGAGTGTAAATTATGGTTTTTGAGGTTAATAATACTTTGGGATCAAAATGACCCCCAAATTCTATGATTTAAGCTGTTTTTTAGTGTTTTTTGAAAAAAACACCCGAATCCAAAACACACCCGAATCCGACAAAAAAAATTCGGTGAGGTTTTGCCAAAACGCGTTCGAACCCAAAACACGGCCGCGGAACCGAACCCAAAACCAAAACACAAAACCCGAAAAATTTCAGGCGCTCATCTCTAATAGGTGGTATGCCAAGAGTTGTGAGAAAAGCCGGTAAATCGGACGGGTTCGAGAGCACCGCCACTTTACCATTATGAGAAACCTGAAGAGAGAAAGGGAATCCCCATCTATATTTCAGTTCAAGTTTCCGAAGGGTGTCAGTAAGCGGCATCAGGGCTCTACGTTGTTGCAAGGTTGACCAAGCCAAATCAGGAAATAACTGAATTTTGTCACCCTGGAAATCTATATTATCCACTTGACGTGCCTTTCTCATTATCTCCTCCTTCTGAGCATAATTGTGGAGTCTACAGATCACATCTCTTGGCATGTCTGACGATAAGCCTCGAGGCCGAAGGGCACGGTGCGCTCTATCAAATATAATGTCCCCATTTGGATCCGAATCAATAAGCTCACTGAAGATCGTGGTTAGTGCATTCGTCAAGTCAGCTTGCTGTACACTTTCTGGGAGCCTTCTTACCCTGATGTTATTCCGCCTCCCGCGATTATCCATATCTTCAATGCGGGATTTGAGAAAGGCAATGTCACTCCTCTGATGAGAAATCACCTCTTGAAAATTGGATAGAGTAGCAAAGCTAGACGTCTCGTGTCGTTCCAATACATCGACTCTGGTCGCAATTTGAGACATGTCCTGTTGAAGCGCCGTCACCTCACGTTTGATGGTAGACAGTAGGCGAGTCTCCAGTGCCGATAAATCTTGCTTCGTAGGAAGTGACTTGACATGGGAGAGAATCTTGCTAATCTCTGCTGTCAGAGAGGAGGTTAACGGAGGTTGCGGGGTCTGGGGAGCCGACATGTCGTCCACCGGAGTATGTAAAATTGGGGAGTCCGAAACAGGCAGAGCCGTGGCCCGAACCCGTTACCGTTATGGTCAGGAACTGATGTAGATCCGACGAATGACGGGACGCCGATTTTGGGGTCTCGTCTGGCTTGGTCTTGGCCTTCGTTTTCTTCGTGCCTCTCACCATGAGATCGGTTTACATAGAAAGGCGATGTGGTGTCACTCTTACATATCCCAGGTATTTTAAAAATGTGCGGACCATCGCCATGCAGTAGCCCGCCACGTGGCTTTAAGGATACATCAGGCTAGGAGCAGCATCACCCAAATGACCACCGGGGGTCAGCACATTATAATATGGAACTGCGGTCTGTGTCTGCAATAAACTTCAGAATATAAATGCAGTATGCAGGGAATTACTGGAGGTTACTTGGAATCCCAAGTTGAGATATCTAAAAAAAAACAAGGTAGACCCCTATGCACAAGGGGAGCGCTGCTCTTATTCCCTCTGGCTGTTTTAATGTAGTTTGGGCATGCAGCCCTTATCCAAAATGGCGCCCCCGCCCTCACTTGCAGGGCCTTTGTAGTAGAGTGTTTTGGGGCCAGCCACACGGGTCTAATCGTTGGTGGCATAGGTGTGCGCAGGGGGGGTGCCTGGTGCGCACAGGCACCCCCTAATGTTTGGCACCCGATCTCACATGCCTGATGCAATGATCGCTGAGCAGGCAGATTACTGTCCCGTCTGCGCTGCCCAATGTCAGGACTGCATTACTGACTGGATGCCTGGGTTAATCAAGGGTGCTACTGCCATCGGCTTTCAAACTCTCGGCTCCACCTCCATGTACAAAAACAGTGTGATGTGATTACGTCATGCTGCTCGCATGCCCACCATCCACACCCGCCACATGCCCACCTCGCTCCTTCTATGCTATGCCAACGCCAGCCACTGATGAGGATCAGCATGCAGCCAGCATTCCTCTTAAGAAGACAAATTCAATACTGGCAGGCGGTCGGCAGCAACATTGACACGTCACTCGTTTTTCCAGCAGCAGCAGTACTAGTCTGCGACTGTCAGTGTCAGTGGGTGACTGACTTGTAAGTAACTGCTGCAGCTTGCAGGGGAAAGAGAGGGGGAGCCAGACCAGGCTGAGGAGGAGCAGTGTAATTGCAGTTAGTGCCATCAAGGGTGTTTGTTTGGTGCACACCACAGCATCTGACAATGTATCTGCTTTATTAGGATTGGTACAAAGGTGGATATTTTATATTGCGTTGACCGTCAATAGATGGTGCTAGACACGCCCAAAAGGCGGTGCTGGACACACCCCTCTGACGGTGCACCCCCTAAAAAAATGTGCTGTGCACGCCTATGGTTGGTGGGAGCGGTAGAGCAGCGGTCCCTCCACAGCCGCGGCTCCTTAGTGAGGGGAGGAGGGGAGTGCAACCCGCGGTGCCCCCGGCAGCAGCTCGCCGCGGACGCGGCCGTCACCCGCAGCAGGTCTCCGCTCCGAGCAGCGCCGCCGAGAAGGCGCTTACCAGTTGGTCTTCCAGGCGGGGAGATGAGCGGGGGGGAACAACAGCGGAGGCCCGCGAGTCCCGGAGCGCCCGTCAGCGCCGAGTGCCTCACTTCCGGTCCGGGCCAAGCAGGAAATTGAGGCCCCGGCTTCAGGTGGATGGGTGGGCCGCAACCCGCACGGGAGCAGGAGGCCCCCGCCGGCTCCGCAAACCACACCACCCCACGCAGGGATGCACTCTGGGCCAGCGAAAAGAGAGTTGCCGCCAATAATGACCCCAATCTGGCCAAATAAGCGGATGTCACTTAGGAGCTCCAGGTCCCCACAGCCTTTCAATACAGCTGCCAAGCCACGCCCCCCCTCGACAGGCCAATATTTACGTGTCAGGATGTGATGTAATTGTGCGCTGTCGGATTGGAGTAGCTGGGAGCACTTATGCACCACTCCACAAATGTGTTTATGTGTGGTACATATTATTGATATGTTATTTAATGTGTGGAGGGGACGAGTTTGATAATTGAGAATTCTCTCAAATATTTAATAAGATTTTATTTTATTTTTTTGTCCCCCATCTTGATGTGAGTACAGGCATTTATATATACCCAAAATAAATATAGTACAAATACTAAATCACACATATGGACAGTCCTGTTGTCTTCTTACACTCAGGATTCATTTCGGACATAAAGAAGGAATCAGTAATGTTTAAAGAAAAAAACAAAAAAACTATTTAAACTCCTCTTAGATAGAGTAGAGGGCCCAGTAATTTGCCTGAGATGATAGGGCGTACTACCAGGCCACGCTCGTCTTCCAAAGCAAAAAATGGTGTATCAGTGTGGCATGTAATGCAGTCACGTATTCTCCAGCTCCGAGGGTACCCGGTCATGCCATCTGCATTGCACACACGCTCCCAGTTTTTCCACGTGATCATTTTGCTGAGTAACTTCCCAAAAATCAGAATGTGGGTGCACATGGCAGTTATGTGCAAGAGAAAATCGCCTTTTTGTGTCCACATTGTACACATTTTTGTGCTATCATGAATGATTTAGCAGGGGCGGGTTGGGAACTGAAAGTGTATAGATGAGGTATGACGTGGGCAGCACCAGAGGTATAGCATGACGTTTAGCCAAGGCAGCATCACTGGATGGCAGTTAGTGTACTCCAGAGATGGAATGAATGGGGACAAGGCACTGGTGTATTTCTGAAAAGCCTGACATACAGAACTATACAGGAGCTAGTTGGCTGATACTTTATCTATCGCCACTTTATCACTTTATTGATGCCCCCAAAAGCATCGGGTTTAGAGGTGTAAAGGGCTAAACCTGACTAAAGTCCTGACCGCGACTCAGAAGCGCGTTTGAGTGCACAAACGGGATGCTTTTTGCAGATTTCTGCTCTTCCCCTCGGAGGCGGAGAGCAGAAATATCTGCCCCGATGGCACCTGCACCCTATTGGCAGGACAGTTGAATAGCACAGAGATTCCCAAACACGGTCCTCAAGGCACCCCAACAGTACAGGTTTTAGGTCTATCCATTGCTCAGCACAGATGGTTAAATCAAATTGACTATGGTGCTAAGTAAGTCACCTGTGGCCAAGCATGGATACATTTAAAACCAGGACAGTTGTGGTGCCTTGAGGACCGCGTTTGGGAACCTCTGGAAAAGCAGGTTTTTTTTGTTTGTTTGTTTTATTTTTTTTATTGTTGCGCTTTAAAAGGTAACAAGGAACTAGACATCAACATATTATTCAATGGCCAAAGTTCATAGGACACGAAAGATAACCTTTAAATAAACAAAATAAGATTATTTATACTCTGATAAAGTCAAATCTATACTAAAAACATTAAGCTATGTCCTTTTACAGTGGAGCCGTAATGGCCGCCAGACCACGTGCACGAGCTACGCATTCCGTACGCTATTTGCGTACAAAGACTTTGCACGTGGTACGCACGTAACGTACACACGCTGTGCTGAGTGTATGGGATACACACAGCGAGCGTACAAACCGTCAATAACCTTTAAACCTTTTAACTGAACTCTGAAAGGGTATGCTTATACTGTAAAACCTTGGCAATGTAATACAACGGTGTAATGCTTAAACCTTTTAACTGTGAATACGGTATTAACGGTTAATACGCTAACAGAGACCCTTTATAATAAATGGTAAATACACAAGACCTGGTTAAGGTTCCAAGACCTTCTTAGAAGAATCTTTAGTATGAAAAGGGGAAAACAGTTACAGCTTATACACTACAAACCTAACATCAATATCTAAACAGAATAACTAGACATAAAATGAACAATAGCGAACGATCGCAAAATACAAGTAAACAGAAAGAGAATAATTGGCAAACATAAATGGATAACAAAATGGCCACAGAGAACTTACACACATGGGAATGAATCGCAAGCGCAGTCCTGGAAACCAGCTCTCAGCCTTCAACGACGAAAACCTTGCAGAGAGAAGTGAGTGCTGGTCCAGCTATGGGGGTCCTTATATACACAACATACTGTAACAATACAATGGTCCCTACAATCTCATTGTTCATTGGACACAGGAATGTGTCTCCGCATTATAACAAAAGGTCATAGGTGGGTTCGAACAGGTGGGATGTGCCTTTCTACAACTGCTCAGGTGGGAGGTATCCTCAGGATTCCCGCCGCATGGATAATGAACAGCAAATATAGTAAATGTCTATAAACTTCTTTTACACCTAACTATACGCAGGAACGAGCGATCTCTTTCTAACCAACACCAAAATGTTACTATTAAAATACACTTCAGCTGGATACTAAACACCACCGTTCAACCTGTGTCAGACCCTTCGTATCATGCAAAGAGGAATCCCTCTGTCCACGAACATACTTGCTGACATTGTTAAGGGAAATATTATCTACAAAACACACTATATAGGTTAAATATGTTATGAACGAGTCGCCCGCTACAAGCTCACGAACTCTACCGTAAATACGCATATCACGCGCGTAATCGCCGGAGCGATTGTACGCAAGTTGCGGACATGTGCACGCACGGCAGACTGGGTGCACGCGCAGCGGGCATGTGCATGGGGTTAGTACAAGGCATTGTGGATCACGATATTTTTCGACTTTGACAACTATTAAATGTGTCAAGAAAATGTTTATCTTTTAATGATTTTACGCTACTCTGACCTCCCTAATGGGAAACACAACTGGCCCACAGTATAGAGTTGCAACTTTTTTGTAACATACTTTTATTGAGCATTTTCAATAACAGTACAATGAAAAACAGCAAATATCATCAAACAAAATAATGACCACCGTAGGCGTAGCTATTACATCAATGGCATTGGACCATGATCCAGCCGGGATGCGTCGGTCGGGATCCCGGCACACAGCATACCAGCGCCGGAATCCCTACACGTGACAAAATGCAGACGCGGGCCAGGACACAGACACCGGAATCCCGACCGTCAGGATCATCGAGACAGCCAGATGGGGATAGCTGGGAAGGGGGGGGGGGACTAGGTTTAAGTGACCCCTGAGGGATTTGGGATTAGGGTGCGGAGAGGGTGGGGGGAGTCAGGTTTAGGGTGTGTTGGGGGTTTAGGGTTAGGATGCAGGGTGGGGGACGCTTAGGTTTAAGGTGCAGGCACGGGGAGTTCACTTTAGGTGCCATCTGGGGTGGGTGGGTGTGTGTGGGAGGGGGATGGGGGTTAGGGTTAGGCACCTAAAAAGGAGGGGTAGGGTAGGGAAAGGGTTACACTACTTACCGCCGCTTGTCTGGTTTTCTACATGGAACTACCAGTAACCACTCTAGGGGTCAGTAATGGTCATTGACGGAAATCAAACATGTAATTATTATTATTATTATTATTATTATTATTATACAGGCAGACAGCATGTCTTTGAGAAAGAATAGAGAGGAAAAAAATCTAAGATTAGCGAGAATATGAAAAGTAAAATATTAGCCTTTGACAGTAAAACATCAGACCAAGGTTACCGGTGAATAGACACAAGTGCCCAGAAGATACTATAACTATACCATAGTATACTATTCTACCATCAGGCCTCAACGAGGGGAAGAGACATGCAGAGAGGGTGGGGAATGGGAGGTGATGGGACATAGCATCTGTGCAGAATATGAGCATAAAAATAAGAGACTCATATTGAGCAGAGATCCATCATCATCCGTTAAGGTGACATTAACAGCTGTCTATGTAAATACCACTCAGTGGGTTAAATTAGCTGAAAGATCAGGTCTTGGGTGTCAGAATCCAACGTATAAATATCAACATCCCATTTTCCGTAGAATCTGACCAGTCCTTTCTCAGTAGCTGGCAGAGTGAAGTGTCTATAGCAGGGGTGGCCAGACTTTTGGAGTCGGTGATCTACTTTGAAAGCTGAAAAGCTTTTGTGATCTACTCATGCGGGATAATTTTGCGCGCCGCAGGCGCGCGCCACAAAAAGGGGTGTGGTATAACAAAAGGGGGCGTGGTATAAAAAGGGGCGTATCCTTTCTGCACTGGGTGTTATGACTGTCTCGCATGAAATCACTCATTGGCCCCCCACATGTAAAAACCTCAAACACATATGCCACCACAGTACCAGATATGCCCCCACCATGCCAGATATACATGCCCCCACAGTGCCAGATATGTCCCCACAGTGCCATGTGCCCACAGTGCCAGATATGCCCCCAGTGCCATGTGCCACATATGCCCCCACAGTGCCACATATGCCCCCACAGTGCCATGTGCCCACAGTGCCAGCTATGCCCCCACAGTGCCACATATGCCCCCACAGTGCCACATATGCCCCCACAGTGCCATATATGCCCACAGTACCACATATGACCCCACAGTGCCATATGTGCCCCAACAGTGCCATGTGCCCACAGTGCCAGCTATGACCCCACAGTGCCACATATGCCCCCACAGTACAACATATGCCCCCACAGTGCCATGTGCCCACAGTGCCAGATATACTTACTTTAGCTGGCTGGATCCCCGCTGGCTGTCTCCCCGCTGGCTGTCTCGCTGTCTCCCCGCTGGCTGGATCCTGCTCCCGCTTCCTGCCGCTGCTGATGTCCTGCTGCCACTGGCGCTGACTGGATCAACCCAGATCCAGCAGGCGCACAGGCTCCTCACATCGCGTTCCCAATCGCGCATTGCGCGGGTGCGCGGCTGACGTCATGATGTCACCCGCGCAATGCATCATTGGGAACGCTCCGGGCAGAGGCAGCAGGCTATACTTGGATCGCGATCTACCGGTGAGAGCTCCGCGATCTACCGGTAGATCGTGATCGACGTTTTGGCCGCCTCTGGTCTATAGTAATACATTCCTTTCAGTAACATCTGAGTAGCTGTAGATAGGGAGGGTGAGCTTCCTGCTGTCCAACGTTGTACAATAACTCTTTCTCTGACGTCCTAGTGGATGCTGGGAACTCCGTAAGGACCATGGGGATAGCGGGCTCCGAAGGAGGCTGGGCACTCTAGAAAGATCTTAGACTACCTGGTGTGCACTGGCTCCTCCCACTATGACCCTCCTCCAAGCCCCAGTTAGATTTCGTGCCCGGCCGAGGTTGGATGCACACTAGGGGCTCTCCTGAGCTCTTAGAAAGTAATAGTCTTAGATTTTTTTTATTTTCAGTGAGACCGGCTGGCAACAGGCTCACTGCAGCGAGGGACTAAGGGGAGAAGAAGCGAACTCGCCTGCTTGCAGCCGGATTGGGCTTCTTAGGCTACTGGACACCATTAGCTCCAGAGGGATCGACCGCAGGCCCTGCCTTGATGTTCGGTCCCGGAGCCGTGCCGCCGTCCCCCTTACAGAGCCAGAAGCAAGAAGATGGTCCGGAAAATCGGCGGCATGAAGACTCTGTCTTCACCAAGGTAGCGCACAGCACTGCAGCTGTGCGCCATTGCTCCTCTCACACACTTCACACTCCGGTCACTGAGGGTGCAGGGCGCTGGGGGGGGCGCCCTGAGGTAGCAATAAAAACACCTTGGCTGGCTAAAATACCTCAATATATAGCCCCAGGGGCTATATATGAGGAAAATACACCTGCCAGAATTCCATAAAAAGCGGGAGAATAGGCCGCGAAAAAGGGGCGGAGCCTATCTTCTCAACACACTGGCGCCATTTTTCCCTCACAGCTCGGCTGGAAGGAAGCTCCCTGGCTCTTCCCTGCAATCTACAGTACCAGTAAGAGGGAAAAGAGAGGGGGGGCATTAAATTTGGCAATATATATATATATATATATTTTATTGAAAAGCAGCTATTAGGGACATAACTCAGTTAGTCCCTATATATATATAGCGCTCTGGTGTGTGCTGGCATACTCTTACTCTGTCCCCCCAAAGGGCTTTTTGTGGGTCCTGTCCTCTGTTGAGCATTCCCTGTGTGTGTGGAGTGTGTCGGTACGGCTGTGTCGACATGTTTGAGGAGGATAATGATGTGGAGGGGGAGCAGATGCCTTTAGCAGGGATGTCACCCCCTGGGGGGCAGACACCTGAGTGGATGAGTTTATGGCAGGAAATGAGTGCACGTATAGACTCCTTACATAAAAAATTTGACGACATGCCGACTGTGGGACAGCCGAGTCTTCAGCTCGTGCCTGTCCAGGTGTCTCAAAAGTCATCAGGGGCTCTGAAACGCCCACTATCTCAGATGGCACAAGTAGATGTCGACACGGATACTGACACCAGTGTCGACGACGATGAGTCAAATTTAATGCCCGTTAAGGCCATTCACTGCATGATTGAGGCAATGAAAGAGGTGTTAAATATTTCTGATTTACATCCAGGTACCACAAAAAAGGGTATTATGTTTGGGGAGAAAAAACTACCTGTAGTTTTTCCCCCGTCAGATGAATTAAATGAAGTGTGTGAAGAAGCGTCGGCTTCCCCTGATAAGAAATTGGTAATGCCTAAGAAGATACTAATGGCGTTCCCTTTCCCGCCAGAGGATAGGTTACGTTGGGAAACACCCCCTAGGGTGGATAAAGCGCTCACACGTTTGTCTAAAAAGGTGGCACTACCGTCCCAGGATACGGCCGCCCTTAAGGAACCTGCTGATAGAAAGCAGGAGGCGATCCTGAAGTCTGTATATACACACTCAGGCATTATACTTAGACCAGCTATTGCGTCAGCATGGATGTGCAGTGCTGCCGCTGCGTGGTCAGATAAACTGTCAGAAAATATTGACACATTAGACAGAGACACGATTCTGCTAACAATTGACCATATCAAAGACTCAGTCTTATACATGAGAGATGCACAGAGGGAAATCTGCCGGCTGGCATCTAAAGTAAGTGCATTATCCATCTCTGCTAGGAGATGCTTATGGACTCGCCAGTGGACTGGAGATGCAGATTCCAAAAGGCACATGGAAGTTTTGCCTTATAAAGGGGAGGAATTATTTGGGGATGGTCTCTCCGACCTAGTTTCCACAGCAACGTCTGGGAAGTCAGCATTTTTACCCCATGTCCCCTCACAGCCTAAGAAGGCGCCATTTTATCAGGTTCAGTCCTTTCGGACCCAGAAAAACAAGCGGGGAAAAGGAGGGTCTTTTCTGTCTAGAGGCAGAGGTAGGGGAAAAAGGCTGCAGCAAACAGCAGGTTCCCAGGAACAAAAGTCCTCCCCCGCTTCCTCTTCCAAGTCCGCCGCATGACGGTGGGGCTCCACAGGCGGAGCCAGGTACGGTGGGGGCCCGCCTCATGAATTTCAGCGATCAGTGGGTTCGCTCACAGGTGGATCCCTGGATCCTTCAAATAGTATCTCAGGGATACAAGCTGGAATTCGAGGCGGCACCACCCCACCGGTTCCTAAAATCTGCCTTGCCGATTGCTCCCTCAGACAGGAAGGCGGTGCTAGCAGCGATTCACAAGCTGTATTCCCAGCAGGTGATAATCAGGGTACCCCTACTTCAACAAGGCCGGGGTTACTATTCCACACTATTTGTGGTGCCGAAACCGGACGGTTCGGTGAGACCCATTTTAAATTTGAAATCCTTGAACACATACATAAAAAAATTCAAGTTCAAGATGGAATCGCTCAGGGCGGTTATTGCAAGCCTGGACGAGGGGTTTACATGGTATCCCTGGACATCAAGGATGCTTACCTGCATGTCCCCATTTACCATCCTCACCAGGAGTACCTCAGATTTGTGGTACAGGATTGCCATTACCAATTCCAGACGCTGCCGTTTGGACTCTCCACGGCACCGAGGGTATTTACCAAGGTTATGGCGGAAATGATGATACTCCTTCGAAAAAAGGGAGTTTTAATTATCCCATACTTGGACGATCTCCTAATAAAGGCACGATCCAAAGAACAGTTGTTAGTGGGAGTAGCACTATCTCAGGAAGTGCTGAGCCAGCACGGCTGGATTCTGAATATCCCAAAGTCACAGCTGGTCCCCACGACACGTCTAATGTTCCTGGGAATGATTCTGGACACAGTCCAGAAAAGAGTGTTTCTCCCGGAGGAGAAAGCCAGGGAGTTGTCTTCTCTAGTCAGAGACCTCCTAAAACCAAAACAGGTATCGGTGCATCACTGCACGCGGGTCCTGGGAAAGATGGTAGCTTCTTACGAAGCAATTCCATTCGGCAGGTTCCATGCCAGAATTTTTCAGTGGGACCTGTTGGACAAGTGGTCCGGATCACATCTTCAGAGGCATCGCTTGATAACCCTGTCCCCAAGAACCAGGGTGTCTCTTCTGTGGTGGCTGCAGAGTGCTCATCTTCTGGAGGGCCGCAGATTCGGCATACAGGACTGGGTCCTGGTGACCACGGATGCCAGCCTACGAGGCTGGGGGGCAGTCACAAAGGGAAGAAACTTCCAAGACTATGGTCAAGTCAGGAGACTGCCCTTCACATAAATATTCTGGAACTAAGGGCCATTTACAATGCCCTAAGTCAAGCAAAATCCCTGCTCCTACACCAGCCGGTGCTGATCCAGTCAGACAACATCACGGCAGTCGCCCATGTGAATCGACAGGGCGGCACAAGAAGCAGGATGGCAATGGCAGAAGCCACAAGAATTCTCCGATGGGCGGAGAATCATGTACTAGCACTGTCAGCAGTGTTCATCCCGGGAGTGGACAACTGGGAAGCAGACTTTCTCAGCAGGCACGACCTCCACCCGGGAGAGTGGGGACTTCATCCAGAAGTCTTCCAAAGTCCCGCCTAAACAAAAAACTAGAGAGGTATTGCGCCAGGTCAAGAGACCCTCAGGCGATAGCTGTGGACGCTCTAGTGACACCGTGGGTGTACTGGTCAGTTTATGTGTTCCCTCCTCTACCTCTCATACCAAAGGTATTGAGAATAATAAGAAAGCGAGGAGTAAACACAATTCTAGTGGTTCCGGATTGGCCAAGAAGAGCGTGGTACCCGCAACTTCAAGAGATGATCTCAGAGGACCCGTGGTCTCTGCCGCTCAGACAAGACCTGCTACAGCAGGGGCCCTGTCTGTTCCAAGACTTACCGCGGCTGCGTTTGACGGCATGGCGGTTGAACGCCGGATCCTGAAGGAAAAGGGCATTCCGGAGGAAGTCATTCCTACGCTTATTAAAGCCAGGAAAGAGGTCACAGCAACTCATTACCACCGCATATGGCGGAAGTATGTTGCATGGTGTGAGGCCGAAAAGGCCCCAACGGAGGAATTTCAACTAGGTCGATTTCTGCATTTCCTGCAAGCAGGAGTAAATATGGGCCTAAAACTGGGCTCCATTAAGGTACAGATCTCGGCTCTGTCGATTTTCTTTCAAAAAGAACTAGCTTCAGTACCTGAAGTTCAGACATTTGTTAAAGGAGTGCTGCATATTCAGCCCCCGTCACGTTAATTAGGAAAGTTCATCAGTTCACATTGAAGACTGCATCCTTCCCTTTTTTTACGATAATACACACTGTCTATTTTTTATTTCTTTTCTCCTATCCTTGAATACGGCGAGTTTTTCAGAAAATATCGAACATAGAACATCATTGATTACCTACGGTGTAACGACAAAGCTAAGTATCCATCCAGCACTCTCACTTTTACCATCACTGTTTGAGCGATAGCGCCATCTAGCCCACACCACCTTTACTTTTCTTGTTCTATTTTCTGGACTGTTTGGGACAAGTCCATTGTGGGATTCAAGAAGGCAGCAATCGATCATCTAGAAGCGCCTAATAGGATTACATCTCTTGCTTTTCCGACTTGTTCTATATCCCTTGTAAATCCTTAAGGCAGCATCATGTTCAAGCATCGAGAGGGAAGATCAGCAAGAATAGAGGAAGCACTCAAAATGAACTTCAAAGACGATGAGATAGAAATAACGGACGATAATCTCGAGACAGCGATGGACCGTCTATGTGATTGGCTGCTAAAAGAAAACAGATTATGCTGGGAAGTGGCCACCCTCGAAAAATACCTATCCGAACACATTATACCGAAAGGTCTAAGAATTACTAAACCACCCACGTTCCAAGATGGGTCGGAGGAATTTCAAAATGAGTGGAACACAACTTTGGAGAAGTGCTCCCTATCACTCATGTCAATTATACTGAAAGAAAGGAAGGAAAAATTAAAAGAAACCAACGAAAGAATAGAAGTTCTACAAACATTAATACAACCCTACAACCAATTACCTACATTTGCGAACCTTGAAAAAGACATCATTGAAAAAATCAGTAAAAATACTGATTTTTTTATTAAAAAGAAACAAGGAAAGTTGCAAAGGGACTACGACTACTATAAATTTGGAATCATTAGAGGAAATAAAAACCCCACACAGAGGAGAAAAAGGGAAGGTAATTTTAAAGATCAGAGATATGAGTCAAGAATGCCTAGCCCTCCCAGATCCAGGCAATTTAGAAGATCTCCTGAAAGAAGATATGATCGTCATCTTAACTTCAACAGGAGGAATTATCACAATACAGAAGTTTGGAGGAACAATAGAGAACATAACTTTCATGATCAAAGAAGGAGATGGGATAGGAACTTTGGAAATTGGAAAGAAAATCAAGATCTAGACAGGCACCGTTCACCTAATTATGAAGATCGGAGAAATTTGAATTGGAAAGACCTTCATGGACAAGTTAGAACACCACCATCACAATCCAGATGGAGAAGCCAGGAAACATCGAGGAGAGAGTACGTCACAGAAAACAACAATCGAGGAACCAAAAATCACAGAGGTTTTGGACGATTAGAAGGGAAAAACAGAAGAAGATCCACTCAAAGAGACGAGGCAAGATTAAATAGGACCGAGAGAGAAAGATCTATTACCCAAAGAAACAAGGAGACATCACCGAGGAGGCAACCTTTTTTAGGAGAAAGGTCTTCCAGAAGGGACCACATCTAATCAGTCCTACGATCAATCAATCCATCCCTGCGCCTAAACACCCAGATCCCCATACTTTAGGAACTACTATATCGACATCAACAGCGACAATGAAGAAGAAAAGAAAGAAGAAACCCAAGAGATTCAGAGGATGTAGAGGTGGGAAGGACAAGAAGAGAAGCAAGAAGAAGAGGATTACTGTCAATCAAGAACCAGTAAAGAACAATCTGGTCTTTAACCTCAGCAAACAAAAACTGACCGATCAAGAAACGAGAATTCTTAACAAAGGTCTCAAGTATGCGCCCACCTCATACATGAATGATTTTGATAAATTCATCGACATTCAGAAGTTCATTAGAAAAATAACCTTAAGAAAATTTTTTGCTTCTAAAGAAACGGAGAACAAAATTCCAACAGGAGACCCAGGAGAACCATCGAGCACCCCTACAACTTCGAAGGAAGAAAATCTTGGGAAAAGAAAGAAAAAAATCAAAATTTTATCCCACCCACATCAAGGGTAATTTTATTGAGACTTTCTCCAAACTGGTCTTGGAAGAAGTAAAGAGTCTCAAAAAACCAAAGATCAAGTTTAATCTCAGCAAACGGGAGAGGAAGATCATTGAGGATCTCAGTAAGGATGAGGAGATCATTTTTAAACCTTGTGATAAAGGTGGCGGCATCGCTATAATGAACCGCGAGGACTATATCAGAGAAGTCAACAGACAACTGGCAGATAGCGAAACGTACACCAAACTTAAAAGTGATCCATCTAATACAATCAGAGAAAAATTCTTAAAACTATTGAACAAACATCAACAAAGCAAAGGTATATCACAAACAGAGTATGCCTTTGTGAATACAGAAGACCCAGTGACCCCCACCATTTACATACTCCCTAAAGTCCACAAGAGCTTAGTAGATCCTCCAGGGAGGCCCATCATTGCTGGGACTGGGAGCTTAACCTCTAACCTTTCCTCTCTTGTTGATTCCATCCTACAGCCCCTCGTCACTTCTACTCCATCTTACCTGAAAGATACAGGTGATGTCATAACAAAACTTCAAAATATCAAGTGGGAAGAAGACATGTATATGGCCTCAGCTGACGTTACATCCTTATACACTTGTATCAGACACGAACAAGGATTGGAGGCCATCACCTGGTTTCTAAACAGAACAGACTTAACAGAAGAAAGAAAAGCCTTCACTTTGGAAGCAATTGATTTCATATTAAGGAATAATTATTTTTTCTTTAATGGCGAGTTCTTTTTACAAAAAAATGGAACTGCAATGGGGACTAAATTCGCCCCAAGCTATGCAAACCTTTTTATGAGCTTCTGGGAAGAAAGGACAATTTTTGGTAGCATAGCTTGGGGTGGACCCCTCATACATTGGTTTCGTTATATAGACGATGTTCTTCTTTTTTGGAAATCACCACTAGAAGAGCTTCTAACATTCTTTGAATCATTAAATGAAAATGGCTTCAATTTAAAATTCACCTTGGAAACCAGTAATGAACGAATTCACTTTTTAGACTTGACCATCTATCAGAATAACAACATCTTAAACACCATGACTTATCAAAAACCAACAGACGTTAACACCTACATCCCGACTGATAGCCAACATCATTTCCTATGGCTAAAAGGGGTACCTAAAAGCCAATTTCTAAGAGTGCGGAGGAATTGCAGTGACCAACAGGTATTCAAACAACAGTCCTCACAGATGAAGGAAAACTTTCTCATGAAAGGATACAAAGAAGAATCACTCGATCAAGTGATTAGTGAAATAGAAACAATTGACCGCACATCTCTACTCGCAACTAAACCAGAAAAAAAGAAAGAAGAAAATAAAATGGATAGACTTCAGCGGGCTTTTATTTCTCAGTACGATGGGCAACATAAACAAATAGAAAAAATCATAAATAAAAATTGGCATCTGCTAACAAAAGATCCCATTCTTAAGGACATCATTCCAAAAAGACCCAATTTCATTTATAGGAAATCCAAAAATTTAAAAAATCAACTGGTAAAAAGCACGTTACCCATGCCATCTCGCAACCTTATTAGAACCAAAGGATTCCACCGCTGTGGCTTATGTATTGGGTGTAAAAATATTAAAGATTCCACCAGTAAATATTGTGAGATAACGGTAAATAATACAACATGGAAGATCAAAGACTTTATTACGTGCCATACTGCCAATGTTATTTACTTAGTTGAGTGTTCATGTGGGCTCTGCTATATTGGACGGACGACCAGACCCTTAAAAATTAGAATAGGAGAACATCTAAGGAATATAAAAAAAGGGGTAGAAACACATCACCTGTCCAATCACTTTAAGATTAAACATAGATGTTCCACTCAACATATAACAAAATTCATCGGGATTAAACACGTTAAAGCTACATGGAAAGATAAGAACATAGAGAAGAACCTAGCGATGTCAGAAATGAGGACCATCTTTTCACTAAATACTCTAACCCCAGGAGGGTTGAACCACGACTTTGAATTAAAATGGTTCCTCTGAAGAAAACCCATCAATATATCCATCTTTCATATTCTTGAATAATCTTTACTACATCCTTTACCAGAATGTTATCTGTAAACAGTATTTTATTTAGACACAACATGTCTTGTTTGACCATTACATGTTATACATATCATCTTCCATGTCTGTTTAAAAAATAGCATACTTCACCTGCAGAGTACAGCAGGTTTTTTATCTTTCACCCATTTTTTCTTTTTACCTATAAGATACAGTATACATTTAATACTGACTCTAATCATGTGGGTCACATCTAATTTTTTCATACTAATTTTCATGTTGAGAATAATATCATTATAAGAATTAGTATTTTATTATTATATTATTATTATTATTATGTTTTGAATCTTTTGAGATTACATATTATTATTAATATTAATATTATTATCATTTTTGTTACTGCGCCTGTAAATATGAGCCAGAATAATGTTTTCTATCACTGAAATAGTTCTTGTTCTTCACGCAGACTGCATTCATGAAATCCATTTGAGGATTACGTTTCCTATAACCATCACAACAATCTGACAGCGGCTAAAACCTCTAGGAGCTGAGACACACCATATATGGACTTCCGCCCTGACTATTGAAGTCATGCTTCTGCTTTCACGCCATTAAACTACACTACCCAGTAGGCAGTGCGGCTTCCGGTTGCGGGTATCTTCCGGTTGCGGGCGGCTTTGTTCGTTTTCTAATAAGGCTTGGCACTGCACGTTCGAATTATCCCCATTGAGGAAAGATCTCCACAATCGGGGAACCATATAAGTGAATTCCTAAACTCTTTGAATAAAGTTGTTTTTCTCCGGCCAGCGATAGCGCATGTAAGAACTACATTACCCAGTAGGCAAAGCAACTTCCGGTCACGGACGGCTTTGCAATCACATTAATAAGTCCGTTTACTTACCTTTTAGCTATCCCCTGTAGAAGGGAATCTGCTAAATGGGGGAGAATACATAGATTAGTCTTGTATTCTGAATTTTATCTTTAATCTTGGGGTCATTTTAAAATTTAATTACAAAAGACTACATTTCCCATGATACTCACCTATTTCCGGTCACAGGGTTGTTTTAGATCAATCAACTGTTTACTCATCTCAGAATTCCTTGTGCCAACAAATTTTCATTTTAATGTTTTATTATTAATGATGCTCTGTACTTAAATATTTGCAATCCTAATTGCAATGAGGACTTTTATTATATTTCAGACATTTTTACAAATTAAGTCCCGGTCATGTGACCGGAAGTGATGTAACCATACTTTTGTCATAAATAGAGCATCCTGTTTGTTCAGACCCTCATGCCTTGAAAAAGAGTCTCTTGACTCGAAACGCGTTGGCTTGGAGGGACTATTACCGCAGCAGATCTGTCCTTGAACTCTGAAGGAAGGTAGGACCTTGTCATATTTATTTATCTTTGGAACTTAAAAAGTTGGCCACTTACTGTTCCAAGACGGTTCTCACTTCCAACAGAGCCGGACTTTGATGCTGAGATATTTGTCATATACTTTGTAATAAAATCATATACATTTTTTATTACGTTTGGATCGAGGTCTTTTAAAAGAAACCTTTATATGAGGATACCAACCACTAAACACGTGAGTGTGAGGTACGCCCTCTATTTATATAAGCTTGGGGCATTCTCTGTTTAATGATAGAAAATCAGGGATCCCTACGAAAGATACCTTTATGAACGTCTAGACACCTGCCTTCATGTGAGTTAGGTGTGTCTATAGGAACCCTATGGTTCGACAGGGTAGGTTTTTCTGTGAAGTACGACGATACTGCACATTGTGTACCCTTCTCATTTCTCATATATCTGGACGAATATAATCGCCTGGACACAATTCCTTCAGAACGAAGTCTCCAAAAGAAACCGTTACATGAGGATAACCACTACCTTTCACGTGAGTGTTAGGTACGCCTCCTGTTTATACTAGAAAATATCTATTTACAGATAAAGAAAATATCACACCTTGAAAAGATACCTTTATGTGCTTTTCCATGCCTGTCTTACGAGTAAGTCAGGTGTGTTCTTATTAAATTAATCATGAATTCCCGTCACGTTAATTAGGAAAGTTCATCAGTTCACATTGAAGACTGCATCCTTCCCTTTTTTTACGATAATACACACTGTCTATTTTTTATTTCTTTTCTCCTATCCTTGAATACGGCGAGTTTTTCAGAAAATATCGAACATAGAACATCATTGATTACCTACGGTGTAACGACAAAGCTAAGTATCCATCCAGCACTCTCACTTTTACCATCACTGCTTGAGCGATAGCGCCATCTAGCCCACACCACCTTTACTTTTCATATTCAGCCCCCGTTTGTGCCCCCTGTGGCACCTTGGGATATCAACGTGGTGTTGAGTTTCTTAAAATCACATTGGTTTGAACCACTAAAAACCGTGGATCTGAAATATCTCACGTGGAAGGTGGTTATGTTATTGGCCTTGGCTTCTGCCAGGCGAGTATCAGAATAGGCGGCTTTGTCCTGTAAAAGCCCTTATCTGATTTTCCATATGGATAGGGCAGAATTGAGGACTCGTCCCCAGTTTCTCCCAAAGGTGGTGTCAGCGTTTCACCTGAACCAGCCTATTGTGGTGCCTGCGGCTACTAGGGACTTGGAGGACTCCAAGTTGCTAGACGTTGTCAGGGCACTGAAAATATATGTTTCCAGAACGGCTAGAGTCAGAAAATCTGACTCGCTGTTTATCCTATATGCACCCAACAAGCTGGGTGCTCCTGCTTCTAAGCAGACTATTGCTCGTTGGATTTGTAATACAATTCAGCTTGCACATTCTGTGGCAGGCCTGCCACAGCCAAAATCTGTCAATGCCCATTCCACAAGGAAGGTGGGCTCATCTTGGGCGGCTGCCCGAGGGGTCTCGGCTTTACAACTTTGCCGAGCTGCTACTTGGTCAGGGGCAAACACATTTGCAAAATTCTATAAATTTGATACCCTGGCTGAGGAGGACCTGGAGTTCTCTCATTCGGTGTTGCAGAGTCATCCGCACTCTCCCGCCCATTTGGGAGCTTTGGTATAATCCCCATGGTCCTTACGGAGTTCCCAGCATCCACTAGGACGTCAGAGAAAATAAGAATTTACTCACCGGTAATTCTATTTCTCGTAGTCCGTAGTGGATGCTGGGCGCCCATCCCAAGTGCGGTTTATCTGCAATACTTGTACATAGTTACTGTTAACTAAATCGGGTTATTGTTGAGCCATCTGTTGAGAGGCTCTGTTGTTTCATACTGTTAACTGGGTTTCATATCACGAGTTGTACGGTGTGATTGGTGTGGCTGGTATGAGTCTTACCCGGGATTCAAAATCCTTCCTTATTGTGTACGCTCGTCCGGGCACAGTATCCTAACTGAGGCTTGGAGGAGGGTCATAGTGGGAGGAGCCAGTGCACACCAGGTAGTCTAAGATCTTTCTATAGTGCCCAACCTCCTTCGGAGCCCGCTATCCCCATGGTCCTTACGGAGTTCCCAGCATCCACTACGGACTACGAGAAATAGAATTACCGGTGAGTAAATTCTTATTTTTTGCCACAGTTACTAAAACGGTGAGAAAGTAGCGGTCTACCCCCATTGCTTCCCAAATCCCAATTCACAAAGTGAGCGTTCGATAGAGCTGTCGGGTCCAGTTTGAGCTGCAAATAGAATATGGAATTAATGAATATTATGAACTTATTCTAGAACTTCTTGGTGACGCTACAATCCCAGTAATTATGTATAAATGTAGCCACGGAGCTATGGGATTTTGAGCAATGACCAGTTTCATCTGGCACCATGAATTTGCGTTGAACCTGCGAAATATATGCCCTATTCATGGGTATGGGACTCAGGGTCGACAGTGTCTAGGTCGACACCTATTGGTCGACACATTAATTAGGTCGACGTGGAAAAAGGTTGACACAAGTTTTTTATGGGGTTTTTTGGGGGTTGTTTTCTTCGTAAGGTGCACCGTGTCCCCTCACAGCTCGCTGTGCTCGGCACAGGTTACCGTTCCCAATTGTAGTCCATGTGGATCGTAAAGTATGAAAAAGAGGGGGGAGGGAGTGAAAAACTCATGTCGACTTTTTTTCATGTCGACTTAATGGCCGTGTTGACCTACTCACTGTCAACCAATGGGTGTTGACCTAGAGTCCGGATACCCCTATTTTCACAACTACTATATTGAAATGTGGCCGATTGTAATGTTCGCAAAGTAGAAGGGGTTTATTCATGAAGCAGTGAGAAGTGTGGAGAAATGAGCCAGTGGTGAAGTTGCCAATAGCACCCAATCAACATTGAAGTAACATTTATAATTTGCATACTATACTATTGTATGGAGAACCTGATTGGTTGCCATGGGCAACTCCTCGACAGGCTTACTTCTTCACTCTTTATTCACTGCTTATAAACTCTGAACAATCTATTAAAGTGGGGAAATCCCTAGAGTGGCACTTTTAAATAGGGATTACAGGGGTAGAATGCAAAGGGTGACATCTAGAATGTGATATGATAATGTTTTGTGGGAATAAAATCTCTGAAAATGCAGAAAAGCAATGGGATTGGCACTGTGTAAGGGCTTGCTCGCTCCTGCAGTCTGCTGCTGCCCTTGGCATATATTTTAAATCCTTACTGTAAACATGAATTAAGGTCTCGTATAACCAGCTGGCTAATGTTTATATTGTACACACTGTGTCAGGATTTTCCTTGCAGCTAAGGAGAGCAAGAACCTGCCTCCTGCAGTGCGAGGGACATGGGGGTAATTGTGATAGTGACAGTTCTTCTGCCATTATCAGGGAATTATGATGGAGATAAAAGGAGATTATCTATGTAATGCTATATAGATAGAAAGATTCAATACACGTTCTGTAAGCAATCAGCCTTATCTGTATATTTTCAGTTTAAGACCTAAACAACAGATCTGGTTGGCTAACTTGCTTCCTTACAAACAAATTGGCCTGACATTCTATACTGGCCTCCCTACAGTCCGCTTACAATGTGGCTGATGAACATTTCCCATCTCTACTTATAGGAAGTCGCTCCTAAAGCATTTGAACATCTCTGCCAATACCCTTGCGCTAGAAACAGACCCTCTTCCATTACAAAACGGTTTGGTAGGATAGCTATGTACTGTATATGTGTATGGATGATCTGCTGCTATCAATCCAGGGAAAACTTAATGCCTTTGTTGCAATCTCCCCCTCCCTTCCCCCTTTATCTTATCCAGTGGCAATGCGTCTTTCATGTACAGTATTCTTTTTATTGCTGTTCATTCCTTTTTTTCCACACAATATTTATCTGTGTGTGTGTGTGTGTGTGTGTGTGTGCGTGTGTGCATGTGCGTGTGTGTGTGTGTGTGTGTGTGTGTGTGTGTGTGTGTGTGTGTGTGTGTGTGTGTGTGTGGTAAATGCATAGTGCTGGTAAGTGTCTGTGATTAGCATCTGTAAGCAGTAGAAAGTGGTGGCAGAATAAGAATTTGGTAATCAAGAAAAGCTTTGCATTGTATACTGGTCAACAGTAACCAGTATGTCATTGTATAATGGTCACTGGTACGGGCTCTGCATTGTGTATTGGTCACCAGTAACCAGTATGTCATTGTATAATGGTCACAGTACGAGTAGATAAAGACAACCTTTCTGTCAAAGTGACAGGTGACAACACCCCCTTTCTCCAGTGGCACGCCTCCTTTAATATTAAATGATAGTGTTTGATATCGCTTTTATATAAAATGTATAGAGTTCGATATTAAACTGTATTAAAAGATAATAGCTTTGAAAAGAATGTCACATATGACACTCACAAAAAAAAAAAAGATATATTTTGAAGTAACACAAAATGTTCTTACATTCCAGCAGCTGAAACTTCATGCCATGTCACATATGGTACTATTTAAAAATCATACTATGTCACACATGGCACTGGTTTAAAAAGCATACTGATTTTAATGACCGTGTCCATTTTCTTAGATGCACGGAAGCATCACACCTGGTACGGATTTAAAAAGCGTATTGATTTTAATGGCCATGCATGATTAATGATGACAGCACAAATTTCAAAATGACATTCTCACACGTTATTTTTTGCAAACATATGTAGAAACAGCGTATTTGGTTTTAAATTGAAGAATATTTAAAAAGCTTAACTGTATATTACAACCTATGTTGCATACATGACATATGTTACTGTGTGTTAAATAGCACTAAAAAGTTTATCTTTATTATGGCCGATCGCTGAACTTTGATTGCAAGCAGACATGACCAGACTTGTCGGTATTACAGCGTGACATGTCCAGACCTGTATATTATCGATAAAAGATTTACACCAAATACCACATATTACTGTGTATTAAACCGTTTATATCGATGCATACAGACCACATATTACAGTGTATTACAGAGTGTATAGCACCGTATACAGACCACATATTACAGTGTATTACAATGTGTATAACGCTGCAAGCATAACACATATTACTGTGTATTAAACCGTTTATATCGCTGCATACAAGCCATATGTTACAGTGTATTAAACAGTGTGTATATCGCTGCATACATGCCATATATTACTGTGTATTACAGAGTGTATAGCACTGTATACAGACCACATATTACTGGGTATTACAACGTGCATAACGCTGCAAGCATACCACATATTACTGTGTATTAAATTGTTTATATAGCTGAGCACCATATATTACTGTATATTACATTGTGACATGTCCAGACCTCATACAGCTCGAGGACTGAGGGCTCACCTCCCCATGTTTTAACGATGATCTAAGAACTAATGACCACAATGAGCCATGAGGTACTACATGCCTCTGTGGCATAACTAGTTAAAAAATTGATGGGCAAAATCATTCATTTTTGGTCGACCCGGGCTGCGTTTGTTCGGGTTGATACAGCCGTGATGTATCCACATAGCCAACGGACTAGCATTCTTCTTTAGGCTGTTATGTCCAATCAAGGGCATTGCAAATTGTTCGTTCGCCGTTTCAGCGACGGTTGTGCGAATTGTTGTTTTGCCCAATTATGCTAGGACAGTGCGTTAGCGCATCTGTAACATTGCAACTTGGTAAACTAATAGGATTGATATATATAAATGGTATTGAATGTGAATTAAAAAAACAAAACAAATCAACTCTAGGTAACAGACTATAATAGGTAGCATGTATCACCATCCCAAGTTTGTGATAAACCCCAGGACAATTCCATTTTTGGTATAATTTTTAAACAAATAATACTTTGTGATCATGGGCAATCTTCCTATCTACACCAGTATTACGTGTTCCAGAATCATAATATATTTGATAAATGTATATCGTTTAAATAAGACACAGATGCATTAAATTGAATAGTAACAATACTCATATGTTATGTTAGTAATAATGTAATGGGCTATTTTAACATAACAGATCCTATTTAGGAAAATGATGACATGATATGCCTAGTGACCCAAGTTATTAAAACTTTTTACTGTAAATATAATGTTTGTGCACGCATACGCCATGAGATATGTACTTCTATTAAGCACAAACAAGCATATTGGCATTCTACTCTAACATTTAGGGTAAAAGATTAGACTGGATCAAGGTAACATAGCGTAAGGACAGATATAGGTTCAGCGGCCTCTTTGACAATCCATGTTATGGATATGAAGTAAACCCACCATTAATAAGCATTAAAAAGGATTCCATCCTATAACTTTGGTATAATTTTTAAACAAATACTACTATGTGATCATGTGCAATCTGACTATCTGCACCAGTATTGTGTGTTCCAGAATCATAATATATATGATAAATATATAGCGTTTAAATAAGATACTCTCACACTGACATACATATGAAAACCGATAATAAGCAGTTCCGGCTACTGTAATCCTTTACATGATGATTTTGGTATATACACATATACTACAGGTCACTAAGAAGATATGAATCATGATATATAAGATTGCTAAACAAAACAAGAGAGCTGTAATGATTTCTGACTAACTAGTTAACTCAGTATACAGTAATCATAAAGGTCCCTGTGTCGTATAGATATGTGCTTGGCATAAATATTTCCAAACGTTCCTAAATCTAAGATGTTTCATGCATGTTGTAACACTAAATATTGTAAATAGAATATCAACATGACAGATGATATAACTGAATTTTTCATGATGAATCTTATATGTTCCTATATTTTGCTAATGTAATACCCTTATGGGGGTGTGTGTCAGGAATCCGCAGTCTCCATTGCATCACTTCCAGTGAACAGGGGTCTCCTGGCTTCAGTCCTCTGTTTTCAGAGTATTCCCTGTGAATTGAACCTGTGGAACTACAGGTTCCAGCAGTTCCAGTCTTCAGTCTCCTGCAGCCCACAGCTCACTGTGCTCCACCTAACCAGTTTTATCTTTTGGTAACCACTGGTTTCAGCCAGCAGCCTGGAATACACAGTGTTTCTAGTTAAACAGCATTTACTCCCGGTGCACTACTGATCCCAGCCAGCAACCAGCAGTGCATGGCATTAACTATCTACAGTGTTATTCTCCAGGTTAATCACCAGCTCCAGTTAACTCACAGCTGATCTGAACACCCAATCCAGCAGGGTGTGTTCTCACAGAGATCATCCAATCATCACAGAACAAGGTGTTTAAACTCCAGTTCCTGGCTCAGTCTCAACGCCTTGGACAACACGTCACATTCTGTGAACAGGCGGCTCCTGTTTGCAATCCTCTGTCTACAGAGATATCCTTGTGTATTGGACCTGTGGAACTACAGGTCCCAGCTGTTCCAGTTCCGTTCCAGTTCCGTTCCAGTTTCCAGCTGTTCCAGTTCCGTTACAGGTCCCAGCTGTTCCAGTTCCGTTCCAGTTTCCAGCTGTTCCAGTGTTCCTGTGGAACTACAAGTTCCAGCAACCACTCCAGCTCTCCTGTGACATTCAGTGTGCAAGTTCCTGTGTTCCAGTCTCCAGTTCCCCTGTGTTCCTGGTTACCTTCCTGGATCCTCCGTGTTCCTGGTTACCTTCCTGGATCCTCCGTGTTCCTGGTTACCTTCATGTTCCTCCGTGTTCCTGGTTACCTTCCTGCATCTCCGTGGAACTACAAGCATCAGCAACCCCTGCATCTGTATTTGGCTCCACACCTATCTACAACCACAGTGTGCTTCAGCCTCAGCAATAGAGACTCTCTCCAGGTGCATTCCATCACCTCACCTGTGAAGCAGCTTGCTAGCTGCCTGTGCTTAACGAACTGCACTGTGAACATTCACCTGAGTCTCCTGCATCTGCTACCAGGTTGCTATACATTTATTACCATCTCTGCTGGCTCCACGTTTTAAACCACTCTGGTTTCCACACCAGTGGACTTATCCATCATACTGTCATATTACCATTCCTTCCATAGACTCTCAGCTTCCAAGCTGCACCATTTCCATTGCATACTTTTTATTGTTTATTCCTGCACGTTATTCTGCTGCCTTATTGTGTGAACTTTTATGTTAATAAATAACATTGCGCAGATGTGCGGGAATCCAATCCAGTCTCCTCACTTCTTCCATCCTACCTCCACTGACCCACTAGCGCCCCCATGACTTGTAGATTTCCAAAACAGCCATTGGAGAAATCATCGCCGCTGTTTTCCGTAAGACCACGTCCGCCAACAGCATTTTACACCACATCAGTTCCCATTGTCCCGTCACTCTGAGATCAATTCCAAAAGGAGAGTATATCCGAACCAGAAGAAATTGATCGGATGTTGAAATTTATAGAAAAAGAGCAAGATTAGTTAAAGATATACACTATGATGGGCTATGAAAAACAGAACCTGCAGAAATCTTATAATGCCAACAATAAAACTTCAAGGATATCCTTACTTATATCCAAGACAAGAGAACGCACCTTGTGCCAAATAAGATACATCGTTACATACTGTAAAGAGTGGATACACATCAATGCGCCATTACACAAATATCAATATATACTCACCACTGTTTATGATCTGAAGAAAGAATTTGATAAGACCATACAGATCATCTGGAAGATATCAACAAATTTACGGGATAATTTGTTTAGAAGTCACTTTTCCAAGCATCAGAGGAAAAATCCATCATTATCTGTTTGTTATCCCTGTGGACCATGTCAAGCATGCCAATATATTCTTATCACTCAGAAGTTCTCTGACAGAAATAACAATAAAACAGAAATAAAAAAGAATCATTAACTGCTCCACACATTTGGTGTAATTTACTGCTTAATAGGCCCATTCATTTATAAATATATCGGCACGACTAAGATGCTTTTTAAAAACGAATATTGGATCATGTGTATATCATTATAAATACACAGAGATATAAGCAACATGAAGAAAATTACAAGTTTTGCCATGACACTTTCTACGATTCCACACTAGTAATCACAAAAAGGTGAACATTTATGATCTAGAACAGTTTGAGCTAGGTATAAGTGGTTGTAACATTACTAAGTAGTCAGTAAAGAAAAATCTAGATACATATGCCTGTTGAATACTATGACTTCATTAGGATTAAATAAGGAGATACGCTGCACATCCTTTATTTGAAAATCTGGGGCCATATGTCAAAATCATATTCTTGGTATCCTTTTTAATGCTTATTAATGGTGGGTTTACTTCATATCCATAACATGGATTGTCAAAGAGGCCGCTGAACCTATATCTGTCCTTACGCTATGTTACCTTGATCCAGTCTAATCTTTTACCCTAAATGTTAGAGTAGAATGCCAATATGCTTGTTTGTGCTTAATAGAAGTACATATCTCATGGTGTATGCGTGCACAAACATTATATTTACAGTAAAAAGTTTTAATAACTTGGGTCACTAGGCATATCATGTCATCATTTTCCTAAATAGGATCTGTTATGTTAAAATAGCCCGTTACATTATTACCAACATAACATACGAGTATTGTTACTATTCAATTTAATGCATCTGTGTCTTATTTAAACGATATACATTTATCAAATATATTATGATTCTGGAACACGTAATACTGGTGTAGATAGGAAGATTGCCCATGATCACATAGTTTTATTTGTTTAAAAATTATACCAAAAATGGAATTGCCCTGGGGTTTATCACAAACTTGGGATGGTGATACATGCTACCTATTATAGTCTGTTACCTAGAGTTGATTTGTTTTGTTTTTTTAATTCACATTCAATACCATTTATATATATCAATCCTATTAGTTTACCAAGTTGCAATGTTACAGATGCGCTAATGCACTGTCCAAGCATAATTGGGCAAAACAACAATTCACACAACCGTCGCTGAAACGGCGAACGCACAATTTGCAATGCCCTCGATTGGACATAACAGCCTAAAGAAGAATGCTAGTCCGTTGGCTATGTGGATACATCACGGCTGTATCAACCCGAACAAACGCAGCCCGGGTCGACCAAAAATGAATGATTTTGCCCATCAATTTTTTAACTAGTTATGCCACAGAGGCATGTAGTACCTCATGGCTCTGATAAAGCCTAATATTTATCTTACTTAAAACCCTCTAAAAGGATAAAGAACACAGTACGCAATTGGCATATGGAATACCGTAAGAGTACGCACGTAGCGTAACAAACGCTTAGCCGTGGTCGAGACGCACAAGCGGCACGTTCGCTCACGGCTAAGAGCGTACAGGCAAGCACGCTATAGGCTGCCGACTAACGTAATGATACGCTATCAGCGTAGCGGACGCTCGAGACCACGAGGAGATCACAAGCGATGCTGACGCTCACAGAGTTAAACCTTTATAACTATACCATAAACAATATACTTATACTGTAAACCCTTGTGCAGTGATAAGGTGTAAATGCAACACAGTGTAACCTTGTTAGTCTAAAAGCTGTATGAGCATATGTGACGCTCTGAGAACCCCTTGGCAATATAATAAACACTCTAATACCGGTCTAAGGTTCTAACGCCTTTAAGGAAAAGAATGAACGTTAACTTTGCAAAAGAATACACATTACAAGTTATACACTACCAAAATAACATAGAATACCTAACCGAATCACTACACATAAAATACAATAAAGATACAATTACATTTAAGGGGGAAGGAGAGAGAGAGAGATAGAGAGAGAGAGAGAGTGGCTTATAATAACAATAAAGACAATATGGTTGCAGAGAAACTTACGCACAAGGGGAAACAATCGCACGCGCCTTTCTGGATATCCAGCTCCCGATTATCAGTGATGAGAACCGTTGAAGAGAATAGAGAGCTGGCCCAGATCGGCTTGTCCTTTTATACACTACACACAATACAGTACAATGGTCCCTATATTCTTATTGTTTCCCGCCACATGGGTAATAAAGTGCAAATACAGTAAATGTCCATAAACTTCTTATGTCCATAACTATTCGCACGAGCGATTAATCCGCTTCAAACCAACACCGGAATATTGCTAATTAAATACTCTTCCGATGGATACTAAACACCACTGTATAACCCCTGTCTGACCCTTCGTATCAAACAAAGAGGGATCTCTTTGTCTATGAACATGCTATATTAACTAAACTTTGATTCTATCAAAGGGACCATAATCTACAAAATACATTATATGGTTAAAATATGTTACGATTGAGTCGCCCGCTAGACGTACACAAACTCTACCGTAAATGCGCATACCGTGCGCCTGCGGGTGCACGCAACTGAGAGTATGCGCACGCACGGGAGGGCTCATGCACGCGCAGCAGGCACTCGCATGAGGTGCATATATGGCAGTGTGTAGCGTGATATTTTTCTGACTTTGACAGTCCACCCTTTGGCAGTCACTAATAACTGCCACTTTCTAAAACATTTCAAAAAGAGAAAAATATATGTCATGTGTAAATACATTTCTATGGTCGGGTAGGGGAGGAGAGGAGAAGGTGAGAAAAGGGTATGACCTAGTGAGATAGCAGAAGCATGTGTGTATAAATCCATGTTTGGGGGGGTCATGTATCATCGTGCCGTACGTGTTTTAAATCAAGCGTCGAGGTATTGCGAAGTATACATTTGAATTCCTTCTTATCCCGTATTAAGGGTCTGTGGATGGGCTGTCAAACTTTACCGAGCTCTTTTCGGCTTTGGTTGCAACAAAATGGGGGAGCACATTTTAGTTGATGATACATGAGTAGGGGGAATATATGAGTGCTGATATCTGTGCCTGTATTCCCTATCGACTATGTGTGTCATTACCTGAAGGTTGTAGAGATGAAGATAAAGAACAATTATGGTAAATGCAGTGATAAACTATGTGAGTTTAATATACATTTTCCGATTGAGGTCTTGTCTTGTCTTGTCTCGATGTACATGTTGACTGTAGTCTCTTTGTGCTTTTGCCAATCAATGCGAGCAAAGCTTTATCAATGTCCATAGACTTACAAAAAGTGTTGGGCTAGCGTAAAATTAAAGTCACTAGGGATATGGGGGGTCTATGGCATAGTCCATCAGTTGTCTGTGTAAAAGGTTGTCAAATTCTTCTTCCAAGCGGATGTCTTTTTACCTTGGAGAGAAACAAAGGAGAAACGGGTGAAAGAAACGGACCGTGGAATCACATTTTCATCACAACATTGTCTCTATCGTTGGGTCATAAATCAAATCCATAGGAATTACAATGTCCTCACTCCTTAGACTCATCACCCTAGTACTTCGTTTACACTTCGTTAAAGCCTGAACGCATCTAAATATCAGACCAATCGATATGACGATACCCAAGATACACAGAAGAAATTTCCCTACATCCATTATAATTCCTTGAGCCCATTCTCCTAAACCGGAGAACCAATTTCGCGGGTTCAACCATGACACCCAACCGGTCAGCTCATTACCCACAGCAGCAAGGGTGAGATTGTGTCTCCTGCGGAATTCCCACTTTAATTGGAGAATGTCGTCCATCTTTTGGTCTATGACCTCGACCGGGTCCTCGGTGCTATTCGTAATATAGGTACAGCATTTTACGCCGTACTGCGTTGCCAGTGTGACACAATATCCGCCTGTCACTGCTGTGAGATAATTAAGAACCATCCTATGCTGAACCAGTTCTGTTTTATAAGCTTGGAGCTCCCTTCCGGTATACCTAAAAGTGTCGTCATACATTTCAGTGATATTGTCTAATAAATTTGCAAGCGCTGATATGTATCTATAATTCATCACTCCTCTGGCGGTACGAGTGATATCTAACGCGAGTAAGACTTGAATCCCGGTGGATTCATGGATCAGGTCAGAGGCCGGATGCTCTGTTCTTTCTATTAGGTGACGTTTAACGATGTGCTCGTAATGAGTGTGAGTATAAGGAGCTTGGGCACCGCGGTGAATATCTTTCATTTTAGTATGTGATACCGTCATTACCTCAGGCAGTACTTTTCCAATATAACACAATCCTTCCGAATTTGGGGCAAGCCACTTATACGCCTTCCTCCCGCATATGAAATATGCATCATCGGGGAGAACATATGGGACGGAGTAGGACATAACCATATTACACATTTTCCATATGAAATCTCCTAACCCTAATTCTCCCATCTGTTTAGTACACGTATCTGTTTGTACGACATGTGCACAGTATCCTGGTGATACCTCTCCAACTCTCATGGTCCTACTTCCTAGGGTATACCTATATCGGAAATATCTTCCACTACCGGCTAAGTGGCGTATAAGTTCTGTATCTGTTGGCAATCCGTCGGCTCTATGTGAGAATGTCATGGTTTTGTTATTCCATGACACTTCCCAATTTCCCGGCTTTCGGGGATTGGAAATGTTAAAGCACACTAAAGACCTATCCACATGGTATTGGTGGAGCTTCAAACTAGGAGGACTAGAGATATTAAACCTCTTGTCCACCGGCCTCCCACCACTTAACTCAAGTACCTCTCCTATAGTTAAAGGGAATGGTACTAATCCTGATTTGCTATGGCCTTGAGGTACTTGAGAGCATACCCAACAGTCTGTCTGATTTAGTACTTTACCCACTAAGGAGTGATAGTCACTCAATGGATGCCTATGCATATGGATATTAAAACCGGATTGGCATTTCTTGATGCACCCATCCTCAACTACATTGTCACAATGCCTACAGATACAATTTTCTTCAGCTAACAATCCTTCACAATTCCTTCTATGGTCAATGTTATCGGATCGTTTTCTGATACTCGCCTTTGCTCGTTGATTATGTTGTTCTTGGAAAACTACGCCTCCATCTTTGTCATCAGAACCCATTCCAGAACCTCTCTCGACCTCCATGGTACTCTCGCCGGAACAGACTGCTCTGGTCAACATCATGGTCAACAGGAAAATCCGGATCACAGTCTCTTGGGGCAAGTCCATCTTATAGGAGGAAATGGAGAAGAATGAGAAGGGGAAAGAAATAATTGAGGGAGATGGGATGGGAAGTGGAGAAAAACAATAAAAGGGAACAGGGAATCGACAACTGCCTCCGATCTTATTATTTTCAATGCTCAGGTGCCGTCTCAGTCCTCCTGAAACAGACACTCCAGTGATACAACTTCCTCTACCGTCTGTTCTTTATCACGGGACCTCTCTGGATCAGCAACCTTCTTACAATGGGACGAATGAACCCAAGTCTCTCTCTCGGCAACCTTCAATGCTGTCGTGCTAATCAATAAGACTTGGTATGGTCCTTCCCATCTGTCAATAAGGCAACCTGAGCGTAGAAAATTCCATATCATTACATAATCCCCAGGTTCAATGTCATGACAATTACTATCTGGCAAATCAGGAATCACTAACTTCGGATTGTCATTCTGATTCCTTAGCTGTTTACTCATGTTAACCAGGTATTTTACAGTCACTTCATTGTTACACTTCAAATCATCCTGAGGGTTAATCATAACATGCGGTTGTCGACCAAACAGAATTTCAAAGGGGGACAGATTAAGAGGGGACCTGGGAGTGGTTCTGATGCTGTATAGTACAATGAGTAAAGCTTCTGGCCATGTTAATCCTGTTTCTGCCATAACTTTGCTCAATTTATTTTTAATAGTGCTGTTCACTCTTTCTACTTTCGCACTCGCCTGGGGGCGGTACGGAGTGTGCAGCTTACTATCAATTCCCATCAACTTACACATTCCTTGAAAGACATCACCTGTAAAATGGGTACCCCTATCACTTTCAATTATTCTAGGGATACCGTATCTACACACAAATTCCTGCACAATTTTCTTAGCAGTAAACATTGCGGTATTTGTGGCCACTGGAAATGCTTCAACCCAATTTGAAAACACATCTATACAAACAAGTACATATTTCAAATTTCGACAAGGGGGTAATTGTATGAAATCAATTTGTATTACCTGAAAAGGGCCGCCTGTAGGTGGGATATGAGATGGTTCTGTTGGTATTGCCTTTACGATATTTTTCCTCAAGCAGGTGAGGCATGACATTGCTCTTTTTCTCGCATGGGAAGAAAATCCTGGGGCGCACCAATATGCTCTTACCAACTTGCACATCCCTTCCTTGCCTAGATGAGTCAGCCCATGTGCTGCTTCAGCCAAACTTGGAAGGTATGCTCTGGGTGCCACTGGTTTACCCTGTCCATCTGTCCAGAGTCCTGAGGACTCCTGGCCATATCCTTTTGACCTCCAAACTGCGTTTTAATGAGTGGAACACAAATTTTGCATTTCGCACAATTTCTGTGTGTTGACAGTATTAAATACCATCAGTTGTATGGTGTCTGTCTGTCTGGGGGTACCAGCTGCTAACTTAGCAGCTTCGTCTGCTCGGCTGTTACTAAGTGATACTGGGTCTTGGCTATATGTATGTGCTTTACACTTGATAACAGCCACTCTGTCGGGTTCCTGTATCGCTGTTAGAAGCCTTTTGATGTGGGTTGCATGCGCTATCGGTGTACCAGCTGCCGTCATGAAATTTCTGAGGCGCCATAGGGCTCCGAAATCATGGACTACCCCGAAGGCGTATCTAGAATCGGTGTAGATATTGGCTGACTTGCCCTTAGCCAATTCACATGCTCTGGTTAGGGCAACCAGTTCAGCAACCTGGGCTGAGTGAGGTGGGCCTAGCGGTTCTGCTTCTATGGTGCCTTGGTCATCTACGACTGCGTATCCAGTACACAAGTCTCCCGAGTCCGTCTGTCTGTGACAACTACCGTCAGTGTAGAAAGTAAAATCTACATCTTCCAGTGGGTTGTCACTGATGTCAGGCCTTGCCGTGAAATTTTGGGTCAAATATTTCATACAATCATGTGTGTCATCCCTTGTATTAAATCCTCCTTCACCCTCACTCTCATCCTCCACCCTTTGTGCCTGTCCAGGCACACCTGGGAGATATGTTGCAGGATTTAATGCACTGCATCTCCTTATGGTGATGTTTACGGGGGCCATTAATGCCAATTCCCATCTTGTAAACCGCGCTGATGAGACGTGCCTGGTTTGGGCAGAATTCAGCAAGGCTGACACTGCATGCGGTGTATGAATTGTGAGGTTGTGTCCTAGCAACTACATCTTCGCTTTTTGTAACTAGCAATGCTATCGCAGCGACACTTCGCAAGCATGTGGGGAGGGATCGCGCTACCGTATCTAGCTGAGCGCTGTAGTATGCTACCGGCCTGCTGGTATCACCGTGCTTTTGGGTTAGGACTCCTGCCGCGCAACCAGCACTTTCTGTTCCGTACAGCTCAAAGGGTTTCCCATAGTCTGGCATACCTAATGCTGGTGCCTGCGTTAGGCACTGTTTAAGTCTCTCAAATGCCATCTCGGATTCGTCTGTATGCGAAATCCGATCAGGTTTGTTTGATGAGACCATCTCCTGCAAAGGTAATGCTAGAATGGAAAACCCTGGGATCCAGTTACGGCAATACCCACACATTCCTAAAAACGTTCTGATCTGTTGCTGGGTCTGTGGCAGAGTCATGTCTCTAATTGCTTGAATTCTATCAGCGGTCAGGTGTCTCAGTCCTTGTGTCAGACAGTGTCCCAAATATTTCACTTTAGGCTGGCATAATTGCAACTTGTCTTTGGAAACCTTGTGTCCTGTGTCTGAAAGATGAAACAGGAGCTGTTTCGTATCTTTCAGGGACGCTTCCAGTGAATCTGAACACAGGAGTAAATCGTCCACATACTGTATCAATATTGATCCACTCTCTGGTTGAAAAGACTGTAAACAATCATGCAAAGCCTGTGAAAATATACTTGGACTGTCTATGAAACCTTGTGGTAATCGAGTCCATGTGTATTGGACTCCTCTGTATGTGAATGCAAACAAATATTGGCTGTCAGGGTGCAGAGGTACCGAGAAAAAGGCGGAGCAGAGGTCAATAACAGTGAAAAATTTCGCAGTGGGAAGGATCTGCATAAGGATGACAGCTGGATTTGGCACTACGGGGAACTGACTCTCAACTATTTTGTTAATCCCCCTTAGATCCTGTACTAGCCTGTAACCCCTCCCCCCACTCTTTTTCACAGGGAAGATGGGACTATTGGCAGTGCTGGATGTTCTTACCAGAATGCCCTGTTGTAGCAAGCGCTCTATTACGGGGTATACTCCTAACTCCACCTCTGGCTTCAGAGGGTATTGTGGGATTTTTGGAGCTATCCTGCCATCTTTTACTTGCACAACTACTGGAGCTACGTTTGCCATTAATCCAGTGTCTTGTCCATCTTTAGTCCAAAGTGACTCTGGTATTTGGGATGTCATTTCTTCTACCTGGGATGGATTCCTATTTATCATAACAGTATGTGACATTAATTTTGATGGGGAGTCTAGCATGTCTCGTACTTCCTGAGCCTGATTCTCAGGTATGTCTAAGAATACACCTTCAGAAGTGCAATAAATAACGCACCCCATTTTACACAATAAATCTCTTCCCAGGAGATTTGTCGGTGCCGATGCAGCCAGCAAAAAGGAATGCTTGGTATGCAAAGGCCCTATTGTAATCTCTGCTGGTTTGCTAACAGGGTAGTGCTGTACTACTCCCGTTACTCCCATGGCTGGAATTGTCTTACCAGTGGTTCTCATGCCCACTGTCGAATTTATCACTGATTTGGCCACCCCCGTATCTACAAGGAAGTTTAATGATTTACCAGCTACATCAATTGTGACCTCGGGTTCACTACCAAGGCTTGCAATCAATTTCACTGGCTGCAGATTACAGGTGTGGCCACAACCCTATTGGGTATGGTGACCTCCCTGAATCGCGCTGGCAGCAACTACTTGAGAAGGGGGTAAATGGGAACTACCAGAGACTTGCCAGTCTCTTTTTGGGGGATACCTTTTTGTTTCCCCTGCATGTGGCTCATAACTCCGTCTCTGCGGTCCCTGATCCCAATTTCGTGTGTCATGTCGTTGTCTAGGGGGTTGATATGATTTTTGTGTATTTTTCACTCTACAGTCTCGTGCAAAATGTCCCTCTCTATGACAGGAATAACAAGTTACCACATTTGACTTACCCACAGGGTTTGGAGATTTATACAAAGGTTGCCTTGTGGTCAGGGCCTGTTTACTTACGGCCATTAACTTATCACTTTGTGACTCCCTGTGTCTGGTGATATTCCGATCATGATCAATAGCGGCCTCTCTCAAAGTAGCCACCGACAGACCTCGCCAACATGGTTGCGTGGTCTGTACCCTTGTCCTCAATACCTCCTTTAAACCATCCATTAACACAGATACTGCTACTTCTCTATGATTTACATTTGTCTTAATGTCTTCTATGCCTGTGTATTTAGCCATTTCCTGTAGTGCCCGATGAAAATACTCAGCAGCTGTTTCTGCCTCTTTTTGTTTAATGGAGAAAATTTTGTTCCATTTAACAACAGCTGGAAAATACTCTTTTAACTGTAAATTTATTCTCTTTACATTGTCTTGGTTGTACACATCTGTAAGGGTACATCTTCATTTAATTTACAGTCAGCTAAAAACCTTTCTGGGTCGACATTGGAGGGTAAGCATGCTCTCAGCAATATCTGCCAGTCTTTGTTATTGGGCTCCACAGTATTCCCTAGCTCTCTAATGTATTTCTGGCTAGCAACTAGATCTTTCCTAGGATCAGGGAATTCAGACACTATTGCTCTTAATTCCATTCGGGAAAACGGGCAGTGCATGGCGATGTTTCTGACAGGAGTGACTCCTGAAGTGTCAGTTTTCCCATTTGGCACTGCTATTACCCTAACGGGATTAAGTCTAATAACATCATTCTGAGTAGATTCTACAGCCTGTGGTGAAATGGTTTCAGCATAGTGTATGGTGCCGTACTTACCCGTTGATACGACCTCACCTGTCCCTCCGCTAGGGGCCTTCGATACTAATCTTACGGGTTGGGTTGTGCCCACTGCTGTTTCTGATATGGTGGCTGCTAGAGAGAGTGCTGATAGTGTTGTTGATTCGTCCTCTTGATCACACTCCTGGGGAAAGTTTAAAACAGGGTACAGCTTGCACGGGTTAGTATTTGCATTAATTATCTTATTCACATTATCCTTAACATTTATACAGTTACTAAGTGCCTGTTTATTACACCCTAGTGCGTCATTCTCTGCAACCAACTTCTCTCCCGTTATGTATGGTGGCGGTGGCGCCGTAGCTATCAGTTTCCTGATAGGGTTAGATCCAGCCGCCTGAGCCAATCCTCTCTGTATTTCACCCTCCTGTTGCCATAACTGTAAATAGTCATAATGTTTGATCCGTCTCTTTGTTGATTTAATGAGACATATCCTTCTCCTTAGATTTTGTAACACATCTGGGCTAAAGCTGCCTACCCGGGGAAACTTTTCCCTGTCATGCACAGTCATTCTTTCCCATTCATCACATAAAACCTCTGTGTGTGAACCGTATTTTTCACACATTACATACCTTGCCGACCCGATTGGCCGGTTTACTGAATCAACCCGAACCGAGGTTGATCGCCCCCTACCTGAACAACTGGCCCCCATCCTTGCAGGTGTTGCTTTCACTACCTCTGACCTTCAAATCAGGGTTTTCAGCGAACCCTTACAAAACCAAGATGTCCGGGGTAGGCCGACGGTGGCAGTTTACCGAGTACTCCACTCACTCGCCCACGCCGACCAATACGCCCACACACTGCCTTAGTGCTGTCGTACTCGACCTAGGGCCCCTGTGACCTGAACCGCTATTTACTGGAACATGCGAGTGTGATCCGCAGAGCACTTAACCCTTTCCAGTAACTATTGGTTGTTGGATAGTTCCTGAGTGACCAGCGAACCTCCCTTAAAATAAAAAAAATTACACAAATCACGTTAGAGTGTACAAATAGCGTTTATGACCCCTTTCGTACGCAAATGGTACTGGTCAGGTTACTAACTAATGCACACAATTACGTGCGGTACAATCGTTCTGCACATAAGCAACTAATCTTATGTGCGGAGCGACCAGCGGAATCGAAAATTTCGGCTGCGAATTCCTTCAGCCAGAGCTTTAATGGCCTATATGGGTTCCGCACCAACCCTTCCTGGTGTTGTGCTACTTTTCTCTATAGCGGACTTCTTAGTCTGCTGTACCTAGACCTCCTGTTCTGTCTGGACCTCCTGGTCTGTGCTACAGTAGACCTCCTGGTCTGCTATACTCTAATGCTCAATTTAATGTTTAACAAGGGATGCCTCCCAAGCCACCATACACATCACTTACATGTATGTACCTCACGAGAACTCGACTTCCTGTGGTTCAACCCAAAAATTGTAGAAACTTATATATATATACACACACTCACCACATGTACACTTTACTTTTATTTCTGCGCAGAAATTCCTTTAATTCAGTAACAGTCTAGACCAGATGAGTCGCAAATTGGAGAAGGATCTATTAGCTTAAAATTTTGGACACTAAAATTGATTTGCGCTATTTATCGCGTTGCCTCCTTTTCGCCTGTTAAAAATAATACTATCGTGTGATTTGAATTATGTGGGCGTACCCAGACGCTTCGTTGCGTAATATACGCTACGTGCGTCGGCCTTTGTGTTGCGTACACTAGTCTCACCCTTTTGTTAGAGACACGTGTATGCCAGCCAGATATGTCCACAGAAATACAATTAACACGTTTATCAATGTAGATGATCTTTAACTGTAATCATCTACCGAGCACCACACAGGTCTCTCCTTGTATCTTAGGCAAAGCTGTGTGCGTGTTTTACAAATTACCTCTTAATGTATTACTTTTACTCTTTAACTACTAATAGCAACAAATCTTTCTTAGCACGTTATCAATTATAAAATGGCAAACAGGAGAGTGATATGTGAAAATACACGAATGAAAAGAAATGTAGATGTATGCGTGCGTGCGTACGCAAGACAGAAATAAAGTTTTAAAAGACACTAGCGTATTGTTCTTACCTCTGGTTCCGGATTCCTTCAGCACCCTTTACTAAGCGAAGCAGACGCTTATCTGGTCAGCACTACAAGGAATATTACCTCCTGCCTTTTGCTGACCGATAATGTCTGCTGAAATTACCTAGTGCAGATATGTGAAGGACGGACGAGCCGCCAATTGATAAAGCCTAATATTTATCTTACTTAAAACCCTCTAAAAGGTTAAAGAACACAGTACGCAATTGGCATATGGAATACCGTAAGAGTACGCACGTAGCGTAACAAACGCTTAGCCGTGGTCGAGACGCACAAGCGGCACGTTCGCTCACGGCTAAGAGCGTACAGGCAAGCACGCTATAGGCTGCCGACTAACGTAATGATACGCTATCAGCCTGTACGCTCTTAGCCGTGAGCGAACGTGCCGCTCGTGCGTCTCGACCACGGCTAAGCATTTGTTACGCTACGTGCGTACACTTACGGTATTCCATACGCCAATTGCGTACTGTGTTCTTTGACCTTTTAGAGGGTTTTAAGTAAGATAAATATTAGGCTTTATCAATTGGCGGCTCGTCCGTACTTCACATATCTGCACTAGATAATTTCAGCAGACATTATCGGTCAGCAAAGGGCGGGAGGTAATATTCCTCGTAGTGCTGACCAGATAAGCGTCTGCTTCGCTTAGTAAAGGGTGCTGAAGGAATCCGGAACCAGAGGTAAGAACAATACGCTAGTGTCTTTTAAAACTGTTTATTTCTGTCTTGCGTACGCACGCACGCATATATCTGCATTTCTTTTCATTCGTGTATTTTCACATATCACTCTCCTGTTTGCCATTTTATAATTAATAACGTGCTAAGAAAGATTTGTTGCTATTAGTAGTTAAAGAGTAAAAGTAATACATTAAGGGGTAATTTGTAAAACACGCACACAGCTTTGCCTAAGATACAAGGAGAGACCTGTGTGGTGCTCGGTAGATGATTAGAGTTAAAGATCATCTACATTGATAAACGTGTTAATTGTATTTCTGTGGACATATCTGGCTGGCATACACGTGTCTCTAACAAAAGGGTGAGATTAGTGTACGCAACACAAAGGCCGACGCACGTAGCGTATATTACGCAACGGAGCGTCTGGGTACGCCCACATAATTCAAATCACACGATAGTATTATTTTTAACAGGCGAAAAGGAGGCAACGCGATAAATAGCGCAAGTCAATTTAGTGTCCGAAATTTTAAGCTAATAGATCCTTCTCCAATTTGCGACTCATCTGGTCTAGACGGTTACTGAATGAAAGGAATTTCTGCGCAGAAATAAAAGTAAAGTATACATGTGGTGAGTGTGTGTATATATAAGTTTCTACAATTTTTGGGTTGAACCACAGGAAGTCGAGTTCTCGTGAGGTACATACATGTAAGTGACATGCATGGTGGCTTGGGAGGCATCCCTTGTTAAACATTAATTTGAGCATTAGAGTATAGCAGACCAGGAGGTCTACTGTAGCACAGACCAGGAGGTCCAGAACAGACCAGGAGGTCTAGGTACAGCAGACTAAGAAGTCCGCTATAGAGAAAAGTAGCACAACACCAGGAAGGGTTGGTGCGGAACCCATAAAGGCCATTAAAGCTCTGGCTGAAGGAATTCGCAGCCGAAATTTTCGATTCCACTGGTCGCTCCGCACATAAGATTAGTTGCTTATGTGCAGAACGATTGTACCGCACGTAATTGTGTGCATTAGTTAGTAACCTGACCAGTACCATTTGCATACGAAAGGGGTCATAAACGCTATTTGTACACTCTAACGTGATTTGTGTAATTTTTTTTATTTTAAGGGAGGTTCGCTGGTCACTCAGGAACTATCCAACAACCAATAGTTACTGGAAAGGGTTAAGTGCTCTGCGGATCACACTCGCATGTTCCAGTAAATATCGGTTCAGGTCGCAGGGGCCCTAGGTCGAGTACGCCAGCGCTAAGGCAGTGTGTGGGCGTATTGGTCGGCGTGGGCGAGTGAGTGGAGTACTCGGTAAACTGCCACCGTCGGCCTACCCCGGACATCTTGGTTTTGTAAGGGTTCGCTGAAAACCCTGATTTGAAGGTCAGAGGTAGTGAAAGCAACACCAGCACGGATGGGGTCCAGTTGTTCAGGTAGGGGGCGATCAACCTCGGTTCGGGTTGATTCAGTAAACCGGCCAATCGGGTCGGCAAGGTATGTAATGTGTGAAAAATACGGTTCACACACAGAGGTTTTATGTGATGAATGGGAAAGAATGACTGTGCATGACGGGGAAAAGTTTCCCCGGGTAGGCAGCTATAGCCCAGATGTGTTACAAAATCTAAGGAGAAGGATATGTCTCATTAAATCAACAAAGAGACGGATCAAACATTATGACTATTTACAGTTATGGCAACAGGAGGGTGAAATACAGAGAGGATTGGCTCAGGCGGCTGGATCTAACCCTATCAGGAAACTGATAGCTACGGCGCCACCGCCACCTTACATAACGGGAGAGAAGTTGGTTGCAGAGAATGACGCACTAGTGTGTAATAAACAGGCACTTAGTAACTGTATAAATGTTAAGGATAATGTGAATATAATTAATGCTTAATACTGACCCGTGCAAGCTATACCCTGTTTTAAACTTTCCCCAGGTGTGTGATCAAGAGGACGAATCAACAACAATATCGGCACTCTCTCTAGCAGCCACCATATCAGAAACAGCAGTGGGCACGACCCAACCCGTAAGATTAGTATCAAAGGCCCTAGCGGAGGGACAGGTGAGGTCGTATCAACGGGTAAGTACGGCACCATACACTATGCTGAAACCATTTCACCACAGGCTGTAGAATCTACTCAGAATGATGTTATTAGACTTAATCCCGTTAGGGTAATAGCAGTGCCAAATGGGAAAACTGACACTTCAGGAGTCACTCCTGTCAGAAACATCGCCATGCACTGCCCGTTTTCCCGAATGGAATTAAGAGCAATAGTGTCTGAATTCCCTGATCCTAGGAAAGATCTAGTTGCTAGCCAGAAATACATTAGAGATCTAGGGAATACTGTGGAGCCCAATAACAAAGACTGGCAGATATTGCTGAGGGCATGTTTACCCTCCAATGTCGACCCAGAAAGGTTTTTAGCTGACTGTAAATTAAATGAAGATGTACCCCTTACGGATGTGTACAACCAAGTCAATGTAAAGAGAATAAATTTACAGTTAAAAGAGTATTTTCCAGCTGTAGTCAAATGGAACAAAATTTTCTCCAATAAACAAAAAGAGGCAGAAACAGCTGCTGAGTATTTTCATCGGGCACTACTGGAAATGGCTAAATACACAGGCATAGAAGACATTAAGACAAATGCAAATCATAGAGAAGTAGCAGTATCTGTGTTAATGGATGGTTTAAAGGAGGTATTGAGGACAAGGGTACAGACCACACAACCATGTTGGCGAGGTCTGTCGGTGGCTACTTTGAGAGAGGCCGCTATTGATCACGATCGGAATATCACCAGACACCGGGAGTCACAAAGTGATAAGTTAATGGCCGTATGTATACAGGCCCTGACCACAAGGCAACCTTTGTATAAATCTCCAAACCCTGTGGGTAAGTCAAATGTGGTAACTTGTTATTCCTGTCATAGAGAGGGACATTTTGCACGAGACTGTAGAGTCTGTACACAAAAATCATATCAACCCCCTAGACAACGACATGACACACGAAATTGGGATCAGGGACCGCAGAGACGGAGTTATGAGCCACATGCAGGGGAAACAAAAAGGTATCCCCCAAAAAGAGACTGGCAAGTCTCTGGTAGTTCCCATTTACCCCCTTCTCAAGTAGTTGCTGCCAGCGCGATTCAGGGAGGTCACCATACCCAATAGGGGTGTGGCCACACCTGTAATCTGCAGCCAGTGAAATTGATTGCAAGCCTTGGAAGTGAACCCGAGGTCACAATTGATGTAGCTGGTAAATCATTAAACTTCCTTGTAGATACGGGGGCGGCCAAATCAGTGATAAATTCGACAGTGGGCATGAGAACCACCGGTAAGACAATTCCAGCCATGGGAGTAACGGGAGTAGTACAGCACTACCCTGTTAGCAAACCAGCAGAGATTACAATAGGGCCTTTGCATACCAAGCATTCCTTTTTGCTGGCTGCATCGGCACCGACAAATCTCCTGGGAAGAGATTTATTGTGTAAAATGGGGTGCGTCATTTATTGTACTCCTGAAGGTGTATTCTTAGACATACCTGAGAATCACGCTCAGGAAGTGCGAGACATGCTAGACTCCCCATCAAAAATTAATGTCACATACTGTTATGATAAATAGGAATCCATCCCAGGTAGAAGAAATGACATCCCAAATACCAGAGTCACTTTGTACTAAAGATGGACAAGACACTGGATTAATGGCAAACGTAGCTCCAGTAGTTGTGCAAGTAAAAGATGGCAGGATAGCTCCAAAAATCCCACAATACCCTCTGAAGCCAGAGGTGGAATTAGGAGTATACCCCGTAATAGAGCGCTTGCTACAACAGGGCATTCTGGTAAGAACATCCAGCACTGCCAATAGTCCCATCTTCCCTGTGAAAAAGAGTGGGGGGAGGGGTTACAGGCTAGTACAGGATCTAAGGGGGATTAACAAAATAGTTGAGAGTCAGTTCCCCGTAGTGCCAAATCCAGCTGTCATCCTTATGCAGATCCCTCCCACTGCAAAATTTTTCACTGTTATTGACCTCTGCTCCGCCTTTTTCTCGGTACCTCTGCACCCTGACAGCCAATATTTGTTTGCATTCACATACAGAGGAGTCCAATACACATGGACTCGATTACCACAAGGTTTCATAGACAGTCCAAGTATATTTTCACAGGCTTTGCATGATTGTTTACAGTCTTTTCAACCAGAGAGTGGATCAATATTGATACAGTATGTGGATGATTTACTCTTGTGTTCAGATTCACTGGAAGCGTCTCTGAAAGATACGAAACAGCTCCTGTTTCATCTTTCAGACACAGGACACAAGGTTTCCAAAGACAAGTTGCAATTATGCCAGCCTAAAGTGAAATATTTGGGACACTGTCTGACACAAGGACTGAGACACCTGACCGCTGATAGAATTCAAGCAATTAGAGACATGACTCTGCCACAAACCCAGCAACAGATCAGAACGTTTTTTGGAATGTGTGGGTATTGCCGTAACTGGATCCCAGGGTTTTCCATTCTAGCATTACCTTTGCAGGAGATGGTCTCATCAAACAAACCTGATCGGATTTTGCATACAGACGAATCCGAGATGGCATTTGAGAGACTTAAACAGTGCCTAACGCAGGCACCAGCATTAGGTATGCCAGACTATGGGAAACCCTTTGAGCTGTACGGAACAGAAAGTGCTGGTTGCGCGACAGGCGTCCTAACCCAAAAGCACAGTGATACCAGCAGGCCGGTAGCATACTACAGCGCTCAGCTAGATACGGTAGCGCGATCCCTCCCCACATGCTTGCGAAGTGTCGCTGCGATAGCATTGCTAGTTACAAAAAGCGAAGATGTAGTGCTAGGACACAACCTCACAATTCATACACCGCATGCAGTGTCAGCCTTGCTGAATTCTGCCCAAACCAGGCACATCTCATCAGCGCGGTTTACAAGATGGGAATTGGCATTAATGGCCCCCGTAAACATCACCATAAGGAGATGCAGTGCATTAAATCCTGCAACATATCTCCCAGGTGTGCCTGGACAGGCACAAAGGGTGGAGGATGAGAGTGATGGGGAAGGAGGATTTAATACAAGGGATGACACACATGATTGTATGGAATATTTGACCCAAAATTTCATCAGTGACAACCCACTGGAAGATGTAGATTTTACTTTCTACACTGACGGTAGTTGTCACAGACAGACGGACTCGGGAGACTTGTGTACTGGATACGCAGTCGTAGATGACCAAGGCACCATAGAAGCAGAACCGCTAGGCCCGCCTCACTCAGCCCAGGTTGCTGAACTGGTTGCCCTAACCAGAGCATGTGAATTGGCTAAGGGCAAGTCAGCCAATATCTACACCGATTCTAGATACGCCTTCGGGGTAGTCCATGATTTCGGAGCCCTATGGCGCCTCAGAAATTTCATGACGGCAGCTGGTACACCGATAGCGCATGCAGCTCACATCAAAAGGCTTCTAACAGCGATACAGGAACCCGACAGAGTGGCTGTTATCAAGTGTAAAGCACATACATATAGTCAAGACCCAGTATCACTTGGTAACAGCCGAGCAGACGAAGCTGCTAAGTTAGCAGCTGGTACCCCCAGACAGACAGACACCACACAACTGATGGTATTTAATACTGTCAACACACAGAAATTGTGCGAAATGCAAAATTTGTGTTCCACTCAGGAAAAGGCAGTTTGGAGGTCAAAAGGATATGGCCAGGAGTCCTCATGACTCTGGACAGATGGACAGGGTAAACCAGTGGCACCCAGAGCATACCTTCCAAGTCTGGCTGAAGCAGCACATGGGCTGACTCATCTGGGCAAGGAAGGGATGTGCAAGTTGGTAAGAGCATATTGGTGCGCCCCAGGATTTTCTTCCCATGCGGGAAAAAGAGCAATGTCATGCCTCACCTGCTTTAGGAAGAATATCGGAAAGGCAATACCAACAGAACCATCTCATATCCCACCTACAGGCGGCCCTTTTCAGGGGGTTCACTACGGCTGGCCGGCGGTCGGGCTCCCGGCGCCCAGCATACCGGCGCCGGGAGCCCGACCGCCGGCTGACCGACAGTGTGGCGAGCGCAAATGAGCCCCTTGCGGGCTCGCTGCGCTCGCCACGCTACGGGCACGGTGGCGCGCTACGCGCGCCACACTATTTTATTCTCCCTCTATGGGGGTCGTGGACCCCCACGAGGGAAAATAAGTGTCGGTATGCCGGCGGTCGGGCTCCCGGCGCCGGTATACTGAGCGCCGGGAGCCCGACCGCCGGCATACAGAATGCCACCCCTTTTCAGGTAATACAAATTGATTTCATACAATTACCCCCTTGTCGAAATTTGAAATATGTACTTGTTTGTATAGATGTGTTTTCAAATTGGGTTGAAGCATTTCCAGCGGCCACAAATACCGCAATGTTTACTGCTAAGAAAATTGTGCAGGAATTTGTGTGTAGATACGGTATCCCTAGAATAATTGAAAGTGATAGGGGTACCCATTCTACAGGTGATGTCTTTCAAGGAATGTGTAAGTTGATGGGAATTGATAGTAAGTTGCACACTCCGTACCGCCCCCAGGCGAGTGCGAAAGTAGAAAGAGTGAACAGCACTATTAAAAATAAATTGAGCAAAGTTATGGCAGAAACAGGATTAACATGGCCAGAAGCTTTACCCATTGTACTATACAGCATCAGAACCACTCCCAGGTCCCCTCATAATCTATCCCCCTTTGAAATTCTGTTTGGTCGACAACCGCATGTTATGATTAACCCTCAGGATGATTTGAAGTGTAACAATGAAGTGACTGTAAAATACCTGGTTAACATGAGTAAACAGCTAAGGAATCAGAATGACAATCTGAAGTTAGTGATTCCTGATTTGCCAGATAGTAATTGTCATGACATTGAACCTGGGGATTATGTAATGATACGGAATTTTCTACGCTCAGGTGGCCTTATTGACAGATGGGAAGGACCATACCAAGTCTTATTGATTAGCACGACAGCATTGAAAGTTGCCGAGAGAGAGACTTGGGTTCATTCGTCCCATTGTAAGAAGGTTGCTGATCCAGAGAGGTCCCGTGATAAAGAACAGACGGTAGAGGAAGTTGTATCACTGGAGTGTCTGTTTCAGGAGGACTGAGACGGCACCTGAGCATTAAAAATAATAAGATCGGAGGCAGTTGTCGATTCCCTGTTCCCTTTTATTGTTTTTCTCCACTTCCCATCCCATCTCCCTCAATTATTTCTTTCCCCCTTCTCATTCTTCTTCATTTCCTCCTATAAGATGGACTTGCCCCAAGAGACTGTGATCCGGATTTTCCTGTTGACCATGATGTTGACCAGAGCAGTCTGTTCCGGCGAGAGTACCATGGAGGTCGAGAGAGGTTCTGGAATGGGTTCTGATGACAAAGATGGAGGCGTAGTTTTCCAAGAACAACATAATCACCAAGCAAAGGCGAGTATCAGAAAACGATCCGATAGCATTGACCTGATAAAGCTAAATATTTATCGTGTATATAACCCTTTATGAGGTCTAAGAACACTGTACGCTATCTACGTAAGAAGTACCGTAAGGGTACGCAAGTTGCGTATCGATCGCTTAGCCGTGATCGAGGCGCTCAGGCGTCACGTTCACTCACGGCCAAGTGATCGCAGGCAGGCAGACTATTGGCTGTTGACTTATCGTAATGATTCGCTATAGCGTAGCAGCGCTCGGGACCACAAGGAGATCACCAGCGATGCAGACGCTCACAACGTTAAACCTTTATATCTATACCTTTAGCAATGAAATACACAGCAAACCTTAATGTAGAGACAAAGTGTAAGTGCAACCTTGTGTAACCTGATTAACTACAAAGCTGCTTGAGTGTCACCGATGCTCAGGGAGTACTTAACACTATAAAGAATACACAGATACCTGGGCTTAGGGTCCGAAACCTATTATGTGTATTATGACTATTATACTTGCAAAAGGAATCACAGTACAAAGCATACACTACAATATAACATAAACCAACTAACCAGATAACTACACAGGAAATACAATACAATACAATTCAAGTCTAATCAAGGAAAAATACGAGAGAAAGAGTAGAGAGGGAGAGAGAGAAATGGCTCACAGTAAGACAATATGATTACGGAGAGAACTTACGCACAAGGGGAACGATCGCATGCGCCTCGATATCCAGCTCCCGATTATCAGCAATGAGAACCGTTGAAGAGAGTGAAGTTGGATATGGTCGGCCTGCTATTTATGCCCCACACACAATACAATTCAATGGTCCCTACAATCTCATTGTTCATTGGACACAGGAATTCGGCTTCGCATTATAAAAAAAGGTCATAGGTTGATTCATACAGGTGGGCTGTGACTATTTCCAACTGCTCAGGTGGGAGGGAAACTGGGTTTCCCGCCGCATGGGTAATAAAGTGCAAATAAAGTAAATGTTCATAAACTTCTTATGTCCATAACTATTCGCACGAGCGATTGATCTGCTTCAAACCAACACCGGAATATTTCTAATTAAATATTCTTCCGATGGATACTAAACACCACTGTATTACTCCTATCTGACCCTTCGTATCAAACAAAGAGGGATTCCTCTGTTCATAAACATTCTATATTAACCAAACTTTCAGAATCTATCAAAGGGACCATGATCTATAAAATACATTATTTGTGAAAATGTGTAACGATTGAGTCGCACGCTACGACTACACAAACTTTACCGTAAATACGCATACCGTGCACCAGCGGGTGCACGCAACAGCGGGTATGCGCCTTCACGGGAGAGCGCACGCATGCGCAGCGCGGACCAGTGTGAGGTGCAAATATGGCAGTGTGTATAGAGATATTTTTCTGACTTTGACAGTCCACCCTTTGGCAGTCAATAATAACTGCCACCTTCTAAAACATTTCAAAAAGGAGAAAAATATATGTCAGGGGTTAATTCATTTCCATGGTTGGGTGAGGGAGGAGAGAGGAGTAGGTGTGAAGAAGGTATGACCTAGTGTGATAGCAGAAGCATGTGTGTATGAGTCCATGTTTGGGGGGTCATGTATCATCGTGCCGTACGTGTTGTAAATCAAGCTTCGAGGTATTGCGAAGTATACATTTGAATTCCTTCTTATCCCGTGGTACAGGTCTGTGGATGGGCTGTCAAACTTTACCGAGCTCTTTTCGGATTTTGAACAAAATGGGGAGCACATTTTAGTTGATGATACATGAATGGGGGAATATGTGATTGCTGATATCTGTGCCTGTATTCCCTATACTATGTGTGTCATTACCTGAGGGTTGTAGAAATGAAGAAAAGACATAATTACGGTAAATACGGTGGTATTCTATGTCAGGTTAATGTACATCTGTCGGTTGAAGTTTTGTTCGGTATCAGTTGAAAGTCGTCTTCTTTGCGCTGTTTTGCTCATTAAGCGTGAGCAATAAGCTTTGTCAATGCCATTAGATTTACAAAAAATGTTGGGCTAGCGTAATTTTAAGAATTCTAGGGAAACTGGGGATCCATGGCAAAGTTCATCAAGTGTCCATATCTCAAGTGGTCAAAACTTCTTCTTTGGTCTATCCGTTGTCTGTATAGCGTCTCATCAACTTCCTCGTCCAAGGGGGTCTTGTTATCTTGGAGAAAAACCAGAAAAACAGGTGAAAGAAACGGACCGTAGAAATCGCATTTTCATCACATCATTGTTTCTATCGTTGGGTCGTAAATCAAATCCAGGTTAATTACAGTTTCCTCACTCCTCAAACTCATCACTCTGGTACTTTGTTTGCACCTCATTAAAGCCTGCCCGCATCTAAATATCAACCCAATCGATATAACGACACCCAAGATACATAGTAGAAACTTCCCAACATCCATTATGACTCCTTGAGCCCAGTCTCCTAAACCAGAGAACCAATTTCGCGGGTTCAACCATGACACCCAACCAGTCAGCTCATTACCTACAGCAGCAAGAGTGAGATTGTGTTTTCGGCGAAATTCCCACTTTAATTGGAGAATATCGTCCATCTTTTGGTCTATGACCTCTACCGGATCCTCGGTGCTATTTGTGATATACGTGCAACACTTCACGCCGTACTGTGTTGCCAATGTAACACAATATCCGCCTGTCACTGCTGTGAGGTAATTAAGAACCATTCTATGCTGTACCAGTTCTGTTTTATAAGCTTGAAGTTCTCTTCCAGTGTATCTAAACGTGTCATCATACATTTCAGTGATATTATCTAACAAATTGGCGAGTGCGGAAATGTATCTATAATTCATCACTCCTCGAGCGGTGCGAGTGAAATCTAACGCCACCAGGACCTGAATCCCGGTGGATTCATGGATCAGATCAGAGGCCGGATGCTCTAACCTTTCTGACAGTTGTCTTTTAACGAGGTGCTCGTAATGAGTGTGAGTATAAGGAGCTTGGGCACCACGGTGTATGTCTTTCATTTTATCATGAGTTACAGTCATTACTTCAGGCAATACTCTTCCAATATAACACAATCCTTCAGAGTTTGGGGCAAGCCACTTGTACGCCTTTCTCCCGCATATGAAATATGCATCATCGGGGAGAACATATGGGACGGAGAAAGACATTACCATATTACACACCTTCCAGGTGAAATCTCCTAGCCCTAATTCTTCCATCTGCTTAATGCACGTATCAGGTTGTACGATATGTGCACAGTATCCTGGTGATACTTCTCCAACTCTAGTAATCCTATTTCCTAAGGTGTATCTATACCGGAAAGATTTTTCCTCTACTGGCTATGTGGCGTACAAGCTCTGTATCTGTAGGCATTCTATCTGCTCTATGTGAAAAGGTCATGGTGTGGTTACTCCATGATACTTCCCAATTTCCCGGCTTTCTGGGATTGGAGATGTTAAAACATAATAGGGACCTATCCACGTGGTATTGGTGGAGCTTCAAACTAGGAGGGCTGGAGATATTAAACCTCCGGTCCACCGGTCTCCCACCATTTAACTCAAGTACCTCCCCTATCGTTAAAGGAAATGGTACTAGCCCTGATTTGCTATGACCCTGAGGTACTTGAGAGCATACCCAACAATCTGTTTTGTTTAATACATTACCCACTAAGGAGTGATAATCACTCAATGGATGCCGGTCCATATGGATATTAAAACTGGATTGGCATTTCTTAATGCACCCATCTTCAATGACATTGTTACAGAGCCTACAGATACAATTTTCTTCAGCTAACAATCCGTCACAATTTCTTCTATGGTCAATGCTATCGGATCGTTTTCTGATACTCGCCTTTGCTAGTTGGTTAGGTTGATCTTGGAAAACTACGCCTCCATCTTTATCATCAGAACTCATTCCCAGAACCTCTATCGACCTCCATGGTACTCTCGCCGGAACAGACTGCTCTGGTCAACATCATGGTCAACAGGAAAATCCGGATCACAGTCTCTTGGGGCAAGTCCATCTTTGAGGAGGAGACGAAGAAGAATGAGAAGGAGGAAAAATACATTTGAGGGAGAGGGGATGGGAAGTGGAAAAAAAAACAATAAAAGGGAGTGGGGAGTCGACAACAGCTCTTGGTCTTCAAGGCTCAGGTGCCGCCTCAGTCCTCCTGGAACAGACACTCCAGTGATACAACCTCTACCGTCTGTTCCTTATCACGGGACTTCTCTGGATCAGCAACCTTCTTGCAGTGGGATGAATGGACCCAAGTCTCTCTCTCAGCAACCTTCAATGCTGTAGTGCTAGTCAATAAGACCTGGTATGGTCCTTCCCATCTGTCAATAAGGCAACCTGAGCGTAGAAAATTTCGTATCATTACATAATCCCCAGGTTCAATGTCATGACAATTACTATCAGGTAGATCAGGAATCACCAACTTTAGATTATCATTTTGATTCCTTAACTGTTTACTCATGTTAATCAAGTACTTTACAGTTACTTCATTGTTACATTTCAAATCATCCTGAGGGTTAATCATGACATGCGGTTGTCGACCAAATAAGATTTCAAAGGGGGACAGATTAAGAGGGGACCTGGGAGTGGTTCTGATACTGTACAATACAATGGGTAAAGCTTCTGGCCATGTCAATCCTGTCTCTGCCATCACTTTACTCAATTTATTTTTAATAGTGCTGTTCACTCTTTCGACCTTCGCACTCGCCTGTGGACGGTACGGAGTGTGCAGCTTGCTATCAATTCCCATCAACTTACACATTCCTTGAAAGACATCACCTGTAAAATGGGTACCCCTATCACTTTCGATTATTCTAGGGATACCATATCTACATACAAATTCCTGCACAATTTTCTTAGCTGTAAACATAGCGGTATTTGTAGCTGCAGGAAATGCTTCGACCCAATTCGAGAAAACATCTATACAAACAAGTACATATTTCAAATTCCGACAAGGGGGTAATTGAATGAAGTCAATTTGTATTACCTGGAAAGGGCCGCCGGCAGGTGGGATATGGGATGGTTCTGTAGGTATTGCCTTTCCAATATTCTTTCTCAGACAGGTAAGGCATGACATTGCTCTTTTACTCGCATGAGAGGAGAATCCTGGGGCGCACCAATAGGCTCTTACCAATTTGCACATTCCCTCCTTGCCTAGATGAGTCAGCCCGTGAGCTGCTTCAGCCAGACATGGAAGGTATGCCCTGGGGGCCACTGGTTTACCATGTCCATCCGTCCAGAGCCCTGAGGACTCCTGGCCATATCCCTTTGCCTTCCAGACTGCCTTTTCCTGTGTGGAACACAAATTTTTACATTTTACACAACTTCTGTGTGTTGATGGTATTGAATACCATCAGTTGTGTGGTGTCTGTCTGTATGGGGGTTGGTATGATCTTTGCGAATTTTTCGCTCTACAGTCTCGTGCATAGTGTCCCTGTCTTTGACAAGAATAACATGTTATCATAGTTGACTTACCCACAGGGTTGGATGGTACATACGCAGGATGCTTTGTGGTCAGAGCCTGTATACTTACTGACATTAGCTTATCACTCTGCGACTCCCTGTGCCTGGTGATGTTTCGGTCGTGATCAATAGCAGCCTCTCTCAAAGTGGACACTGACAGACCTCGCCAACATGGTTGCGTGGTCTGTACCCTTGCCTTTAATGTTTCCTTCAAACCATCCATTAGTACAGATACTGCTACTTCTCGATGGTTTGGATTTGTCCTAATGTCCTCTATACCAGTGTACTTTGCCATTTCTAATAGTGCCCGGTGAAAATATTCTGCAGCTGTTTCTGACTCTTTTTGTTTAATGGAAAATATTTTGTTCCATTTAACAACTGCTGGGAATTGCTCCTTTAACTGTAAGTTTATCCTTCTTACGTTATCTTTGTTGTACACATCTGTAAGAGGTACATCCAGATCTAGTCCACAATCAGCTAAAAATTGAGCTGAGTCGACATTGGAGGGTAAACAAGCTTTTAGCAATATCTGCCAATCTTTATTATTGGGCTCTAAAGTGTGTCCTAAGTCTGTGATGTATTTTTGGCTGGCAACTAAATCTTTTCTAGGGTCAGGGAATTCAGACACTATGGTCCTTAATTCCATTCGGGAAAATGGGCTGTACATGGCAATGTTCCTTATGGGAGTGGCTCCTGATACATCTGTTTTCCCATTGGGAACTGCTATTACCCTAACAGGAGTAATTCTAACAACCTCATTCTGTGTAGATTCTACAGCTTGTGGTGAAATAGTCTCAGCATAATGCATGGTGCCGTACTTACCAGTTGATACGACCTCACCTATCCCTCCGCTAGGGGCCTTTACTAATCTCGTGGGTGTTGCTGTGCCTACTGTGGTCTCTGCTATGGTGGCTGCTAGAGAGAGCGCTGAAATCGTTGTCACTTCGTCCTCTTGATCACACTCCTGAGGAAAGTTCAAAACAGGGTACAACTTGCACGGGTTAATACTTGCATGGGTTAATGGGTTAACATTATCATTAACATTTACACAGTTACTAAGTGATTTTGTGTTACACTTTAGTGCGTCTTTCTCCGTAATCAACTTCTCTCCTGATATATATGGTGGCGGCGGGGCCGTGGCAATCAGTTTTCTGTTAGAGCCAGATCCCGCCGCCTGAGCCAAACCTCTCTGTATCTCACCTTCCTGTTGCCACAACTGTAAATAATCATAATGCTGAACTCGTCTCTTTGTTGATTTTATGAGACATATCCTCCTCCTTAAATTTTGTAACACCTCTGGGCTGAAGCTACCTATTCTTGGGAATTTCTCCCGGTCTTGTACCGTCATTCTCTCCCATTCATCACATAAAACCTCTGTGTGACTTCCATATTTCTCACACATGATATACCTGGCCGACCCAATTGGTCGGACCACTGAATCAACCCGAACCGAGGTTGATCGCCCCCTACCTGAACAACTGGCCCCCATAACTCTGCAGGCGTTGCTTGCTCTACCTCTGATCTCTATATCAAGGTCTTCAGCGAACCCTTACAGAAAACCAGATTGTTCACAATAGGCTGACGGTGACGGTTTACCGAGTACCCCACTCACTCGCCCACGCCGACCAATGCGACCTGATCACACCGATATGGTGCTGGCGCACTCGACCCAGGGCACCTATAAAAACCGTTGTTTACTGGAACATGCGAGGGTTATCCGCAGAACACTTACTCTTTCCAGTAAAGGTGAGGTTTGTCAGATAGTTCCTGAGTGACCAGCGAACTTCCCTTCTTGAAAAATAAAAAATTACACAAATCACGTCAGAATGTACAAATAGCGTTTGTGACCCCTTTACTCTAATGGTACTAGGTCAGATTACTAACTACTGTACACAATTACGTGCGGTCCAGTCGTTCAGTACACAAACAACTAAGCTTGTGTACGGAAAGACCAATGGAATCGAAACTTACGACTGCGAATTCCTTCAGCCAGAGCTTGTACGGCCTATATGGGTCTTGCACCAACCCTTCTCTTGGTGTTGTGCCTCTGAACTGTATAGCGGACTTCCCTGTTTACTGTACCTGGACCTGCTGGTCTACTATGACCTCCTGGTCTTGTTCTGTACGACCTCCTGGTCTGACCTCCTGGTCTTGTTCTATACTGGTCCGCTATACTCTAATGCTCAAATATTATGTTTAACCAAGGATGCCTCCCTAGCCACCGTGCACGTCACTTACACGCGTGTACCTCACGAGTACTCGACTTTTCTTGTGGTTCAACCTTTAAGTTATATAAACTTATGTAATACAAAAACACTCACTCATCACATGTACACTTTTGCTTCTATTTCTATTTCTGCGCAGAAATTTTTCTTTAGCCCAGCTGTGTTACCAATTAGGAGCAGGATCTGTTAATTTAAATTTTGGATTTCCAAAAATAGACTTGCGTTATTTATCGCCTGTGGCGCTATTTACCGCTTTGCGTTACTTACCGCGTTGCGTTAATAATCAACTTATCGTGACTTGAGCTACGTGGGCGTAACCGGACGCTCCGTTGCGTAATGTACGCTGCGTGCGTCCGCCTTTGGATTGCGTACACAAGTCTTTTGTTAGGGACACGTGTACGCAAAGCAAAGATCCACCGTAACACAATTTATATTTTTATCAATGTAGATGATCCCTGGTCATCTACCACACAACACACTGACTTCGCCTTATCTCCCAGGCAAAACTGTGTGTTTGTCTATCTTTTAACTATATTACCTTTACTCTTAAACTATGAAATAACAGCAAATCTCTTTTGGCACTTTTTTTATCAACTATAAAACTGGCAGGAGAATGATATACGAAAATGAAACGGAAATGCAGATATATATGTGTGCGTGCGTATGTACGCAAGACAGAAAAATAAACAGTTTTAAAAGACACTAGCGTTTTGTTCTTACCTCCGGTTCCCGGATTCCTTCAGCACTCTTTTATCTAAGCGAAGCAGACGCTTATCCCGTCAGCACTACGAGACAACCTCCCGCCCTTTGCTGAGGGATAATGTCTGCTGATCTACCTAGTGCAGATATGTGAAGGACAGGACGAGCCGCCAATTGATAAAGCTAAATATTTATCGTGTATATAACCCTTTATGAGGTCTAAGAACACTGTACACTATCTACGTAAGAAGTACCGTAAGGGTACGCAAGTTGCGTATCGATCGCTTAGCCGTGATCGAGACGCTCAGGCGTCACGTTCACTCACGGCCAAGTGATCGCAGGCAGGCAGACTATTGGCTGTTGACTTATCGTAATGATTCGCTATAGCGTAGCAGCGCTCGGGACCACGAGGAGATCACCAGCGATGCAGACGCTCACAACGTTAAACCTTTATATCTATACCTTTAGCAATGAAATACACAGCAAACCTTAATGTAGAGACAAAGTGTAAGTGCAACCTTGTGTAACCTGATTAACTACAAAGCTGCTTGAGTGTCACCGATGCTCAGGGAGTACTTAACACTATAAAGAATACACAGATACCTGGGCTTAGGGTCCGAAACCTATTATTTGTATTATGACTATTATACTTGCAAAAGGAATCACAGTACAAAGCATACACTACAATATAACATAAACCAACTAACCAGATAACTACACAGGAAATACAATACAATACAATTCAAGTCTAATCAAGGAAAAATACGAGAGAAAGAGTAGAGAGGGAGAGAGAGAAATGGCTCACAGTAAGACAATATGATTACGGAGAGAACTTACGCACAAGGGGAACGATCGCATGCGCCTCGATATCCAGCTCCCGATTATCAGCAATGAGAACCGTTGAAGAGAGTGAAGTTGGATATGGTCGGCCTGCTATTTATGCCCCACACACAATACAATTCAATGGTCCCTACAAACTCATTGTTCATTGGACACAGGAATTCGGCTTCGCATTATAACAAAAGGTCATAGGTTGATTCATACAGGTGGGCTGTGACTATTTCCAACTGCTCAGGTGGGAGGGAAACTGGGTTTCCCGCCGCATGGGTAATAAAGTGCAAATAAAGTAAATGTTCATAAACTTCTTATGTCCATAACTATTCGCACGAGCGATTGATCTGCTTCAAACCAACACCGGAATATTTCTAATTAAATATTCTTCCGATGGGTACTAAACACCACTGTATTACTCCTATCTGACCCTTCGTATCAAACAAAGAGGGATTCCTCTGTTCATAAACATTCTATATTAACCAAACTTTCAGAATCTATCAAAGGGACCATGATCTATAAAATACATTATTTGTGAAAATGTGTAACGATTGAGTCGCACGCTACGACTACACAAACTTTACCGTAAATACGCATACCGTGCACCAGCGGGTGCACGCAACAGCGGGTATGCGCCTTCACGGGAGAGCGCACGCATGCGCAGCGCGGACCAGTGTGAGGTGCAAATATGGCAGTGTGTATAGAGATATTTTTCTGACTTTGACAGACCATAGAAGGAATTGTGAAGGATTGTTAGCTGAAGAAAATTGTATCTGTAGGCATTGTGACAATGTAGTTGAGGATGGGTGCATCAAGAAATGCCAATCCAGTTTTAATATCCATATGGATAGGCATCCATTGAGTGACTATCACTCCTTAGTGGGTAAGGTGTTAAATCAGACAGATTGTTGGGTATGCTCTCAAGTACCTCAAGGTCACAGCAAGTCAGGACTAGTACCATTTCCTTTAACGATAGGGGAGGTACTTGAGTTAAGTGGTGGGAGGCCGGTGGACAAGAGGTTTAATATCTCTAGTCCTCCTAGTTTAAAGCTCCACCAATACCATGTGGATAGGTCTTTAGTGTGCTTTAACATTTCCAATCCCCGAAAGCCGGGAAATTGGGAAGTGTCATGGAATAACAAAACCATGACATTCTCACATAGAGCCGACGGATTGCCTACAGATACAGAACTTATACGCCACTTAGCCGGTAGTGGAAGATATTTCCGATATAGGTATACCCTAGGAAGTAGAACCATGAGAGTTGGAGAGGTATCACCAGGATACTGTGCACATATCGTACAAACCGATACGTGTACTAAACAGATGGGAGAATTAGGGTTAGGAAATTTCATATGGAAAATGTGTAATATGGTTATGTCCTACTCCGTCCCATATGTTCTCCCCGATGATGCATATTTCATATGCGGGAGGAAGGCGTATAAGTGGCTTGCCCCAAACTCAGAAGGATTGTGTTATATTGGAAAAGTACTGCCTGAGGTAATGACGGTATCACATACTAAAATGAAAGATATTCACCGCGGTGCCCAAGCTCCTTATACTCACACTCATTACGAGCACATCGTTAAACGTCACCTAATAGAAAGAACAGAGCATCCGGCCTCTGACCTGATCCATGAATCCACCGGGATTCAGGTTCTACTTGCGTTAGACATCACTCGCACCGCCAGAGGAGTGATGAATTATAGATACATATCAGCGCTTGCAAATTTATTAGACAATATCACTGAAATGTATGACGACACTTTTAGGTATACTGGAAGGGAGCTCCAAGCTTATAAAACAGAACTGGTTCAGCATAGGATGGTTCTTAATTATCTCACAGCAGTGACAGGCGGATAATGTGTCACACTGGCAACGCAGTACGGCGTAAAATGCTGCACTTATATTACGAATAGCACCGAGGACCCGGTCGAGGTCATAGACCAAAAGATGGACGACATTCTCCAATTAAAGTGGGAATTCCGCAGGAGACACAATCTCACCCTTGCTGCTGTGGGTAATGAGCTGACCGGTTGGGTGTCATGGTTGAACCCGCGAAATTGGTTCTCTGGTTTAGGAGAATGGGCTCAAGGAATTATAATGGATGTAGGGAAATTTCTTCTGTGTATATTGGGTGTCGTCATATCGATTGGTTTGATATTTAGATGCGTTCAGGCTTTGACGAAGTGTAAACGAAGTACTAAGGTGATGAGTCTAAGGAGTGAGGACATTATAATTCCAATGGATTTGATTTATGACCCAACGATAGAGACAATGTTGTGATGAAAATGTGATTCCACGGTCCGTTTCTTTCACCCGTTTCTCCTTTGTTTCTCTCCAAGGTAAAAAGACATCCGCTTGGAAGAAGAATTTGACAACCTTTTACACAGACAAATGATGGACTATGCCATAGACCCCCCATATCCCTAGTGACTTTAATTTTACGCTAGCCCAACACTTTTTGTAAGTCTATGGACATTGATAAAGCTTTGCTTGCATTAATTGGCAAAAGCATAAAGAGACTACAGTCAACATGTACATCGAGACAAGACAAGACCTCAATCGGCAAATGTATATTAAACTCACATAGTTTATCACTGCATTTACCATAATTGTTCTTTATCTTCATCTCTACAACCTTCAGGTAATGACACACATAGTCGACAGGGAATACAGGCACAGATATCATCACCCACATATTCCCCCTACTCATGTATCATCAACTAAAATGTACTCCCCCATTTTGTTGCAACCAAAGCCGAAAAGAGCTCGGTAAAGTTTGACAGCCCATCCACAGACCCTTAATACGGGATAAGAAGGAATTCAAATGTAAACTTCGCAATACCTCGAAGCTTGATTTAAAACACGTACGGCACGATGATACATGACCCCCCAAACATGGATTCATACACACATGCTTCTGCTATCTCACTAGGTCATACCCTTTTCTCACCTTCTCCTCTCCTCCCCTACCCGACCATAGAAATGTATTTACACATGACATATATATTTTTCTCTTTTTGAAATGTTTTAGAAAGTGGCAGTTATTGGTGACTGCCAAAGGGTGGACTGTCAAAGTCAGAAAAATATCATGATGCACATTGCCATATTTGCACCTCATGCGTGTCCCCGCTGCGCGTGCATGAGCCCTCCCGTGCGTGCGTATACTCGCTGTTGCGTTTACCCGCACGCGCACGGTATGCGCATTTACGGTAGAGTTTGTGTACATCTAGCGGGCGACTCAATCGTAACATATTTTAACCATATAATGTATTTTGTAGATTATGGTCCCTTTGATAGAATCTGGAAGTTTAGTTAATGTAGCATGTTCATAGACAAAGAGATCCCTCTTTGTTTGATACGAAGGGTCAGACAGGGGTTATACAGTGGTGTTTAGTATCCATCGGAAGAGTATTTAATTAGCAATATTCCGGTGTTGGTTTGAAGCGGATTAATCGCTCGTGCGAATAGTTATGGACATAAAAAGTTTATGGACATTTACTGTATTTGCACTTTATTACCCATGCGGCGGGAAACCCAGTTTCCCACCCACCTGAGCAGTTAGGAATAGTCACAGCCCACCTGTATGAACCAACCTATGACCTTTTGTTATAATGCGAAGACGAATTCCTGTGTCCAATGAACAATAAGAATATAGGGACCATTGTACTGTATTGTGTGTAGTGTATAAAAGGACAAGCCGATCTGGGCCAGCTCTCTATTCTCTTCAACGGTTCTCATCACTGATAATCGGGAGCTGGATATCCAGAAAGGCGCATGCGATTGTTTCCCCTTGTGCGTAAGTTTCTCTGCAATCATATTGTCTTCATTGTTATTATAAGCCACTCTCTCTCTCTCTCTCTCTCTCTCTCTCTCTCTCTCTCACTCTCTCTCTCTCTCTTTCCCCCTTAAAAGTAATTGTATCTTTATTGTATTTTATGTGTAGTGATTCGGTTAGGTATTCTATGTTATTTTGGTAGTGTATAACTTGTAATGTGTATTCTTTTACAAAGTGAACGTTCATTCTCTTCCTTAAAGGCGTTAGAACCTTAGACCGGTATTAGAGTGTTTATTATATTGCTAAGGGGTTCTCAGAGCGTCACATACGCTCATACAGCTTTTAAACTAACAAGGTTACACTGTGTTGCATTTACACCTTATCACTGCACAAGGGTTTACAGTATAAGTATATTGTTTATGGTATAGTTATAAAGGTTTAACTCTGTGAGCGTCAGCGCCGCTGGTGATCTCCTCGTGGTCTCGAGCGTCCGCTACACTGATAGCGTGTCATTACGTTAGTCGGCAGCCTATAGCGTGCTTGCCTGTACGCTCTTAGCCGTGAGCGAACGTGCCGCTCGTGCATCTCGACCACGGCTAAGCGTTTGTTACGCTACGTGCGTACACTTACGGTATTCCATACGCCAATTGCGTACTGTGTTCTTTGACCTTTTAGAGGGTTTTAAGTAAGATAAATATTAGGCTTTATCACCATAAACTTCTTATGTCCATAACTATTCGCACGAGCGATTAATCCGCTTCAAACCAACACCGGAATATTGCTAATTAAATACTCTTCCGATGGATACTAAACACCACTGTATAACCCCTGTCTGACCCTTCGTATCAAACAAAGAGGGATCTCTTTGTCTATGAACATGCTATATTAACTAAACTTTCAGATTCTATCAAAGGGACCATAATCTACAAAATACATTATATGGTTAAAATATGTTACGATTGAGTCGCCCGCTAGACGTACACAAACTCTACCGTAAATGCGCATACCGTGCGCCTGCGGGTGCACGCAACTGAGAGTATGCGCACGCACGGGAGGGCTCATGCACGCGCAGCAGGCACTCGCATGAGGTGCATATATGGCAGTGTGTAGCGTGATATTTTTCTGACTTTGACAGCTCATTGTGGTCATTAGTTCTTAGATCATCGTTAAAACATGGGGAGGTGAGCCCTCAGTCCTCGAGCTGTATGAGGTCTGGACATGTCACGATGTAATATACAGTAATATATGGTGCTCAGCTATATAAACTATTTGATACACAGTAATATGTGGTATGCTTGCAGCGTTAAACACGTTGTAATACCCAGTAATATGTGGTCTGTATACAGTGCTATACACTCTGTAATACACAGTAATATATGGCATGTATGCAGCGATATACACACTGTTTAATACACTGTAACACATGGCTTGTATGCAGCGATATAAACGGTTTAATACACAGTAATATGTGTTATGCTTGCAGCGTTATACACGTTGTAATACACTATAATATGTGGTCTGTATATGGTGCTATACACTCTGTAATACACTGTAATATGTGGTCTGTATGCATCGATATAAACGGTTTAATACACAGTAATATGTGGTATTTGGTGTAAATCTTTTATCGATAATATACAGGTCTGGACATGTCACGCTGTAATACCGACAAGTCTGGTCATGTCTGCTTGCAATCAAAGTTCAGCGATCGGCCATAATAAAGATAAACTTTTTAGTGCTATTTAACACACAGTAACATATGTCATGTATGCAACATAGGTTGTAATATACAGTTAAGCTTTTTAAATATTCTTCAATTTAAAACCAAATATGCTGTTTCTACATATGTTTGCAAAAAATAACGTGTGAGAATGTCATTTTGAAATTTGTGCTGTCATCATTAATCATGCATGGCCATTAAAATCAATACGCTTTTTAAATCCGTACCAGGTGTGATGCTTCCGTGCATCTAAGAAAATGGACACGGTCATTAAAATCAGTATGCTTTTTAAACCAGTGCCATGTGTGACATAGTATGATTTTTAAATAGTACCATATGTGACATGGCATGAAGTTTCAGCTGCTGGAATGTAAGAACATTTTGTGTTACTTCAAAATATATCTTTTTTTTTTTTTTTGTGAGTGTCATATGTGACATTCTTTTCAAAGCTATTATCTTTTAATACAGTTTAATATCGAACTCTATACATTTTATATAAAAGCGATATCAAACACTATCATTTAATATTAAAGGAGGCGTGCCACTGGAGAAAGGGGGTGTTGTCACCTGTCACTTTGACAGAAAGGATGGGGTATATTTACTAACATTCGTATTTTTCAGAAAGTGGTCAAAGTTAAAACACGAATGACATCGACAGTGTAAACTTGCAACTTTTTGAATTGATTCCGACTAATTTACTAAGCTGTCGTATTAGTATTTTTAGTGTTGTCTGATGTCGATGTCATTCGTGTTTTTCTGGTGTAGAATGCGGCCGATTTGGTTGTTTTGCGGCCGTGTTTTCATTTTTTTTTACGACTGCGTCACATGTCTGTTACGGCAGTGTTTTTTTTTTTTTTTGCTGCCGCGTTTTTTTCCTAAGTTTCGTTTTTGTCACTCGTCCGTGATTGGTTGTATTCGTGATGGAGGAGTGTCTGTGCACATTACTATAAAAACGCCCCAAACACACCGCACCTTGTGGGTTTAGCTAGTGGAGAGGAGAGAGGAAGGTGGATTTTGAGTTAGTGAGTTTGGTGGAGATTTTGGTGGATTTTGAGAGGAGTTTTGCGATTGTTGAGTGCTGTACTATGTGTGTAAGTAGTCTTGTCATACTTGTTGTTGTGTTTTTTCAAAATTTGTCTATTTTTTGGTCCTTGATTTTTTTTTCAAGTCTCTTGTCATTGTTTGTGAGTGTGTGTGTGTGTGTGTGTGTGTGTGTGTGTGTGTGTGTGTGTGTGTGTGTGTGTGTGTGTGTGTGTGTGTTGGCTGTGTGGTGTGTAGTGGTAGTGGAGGAGTGTATTTTCTGTTTTATTTTTTCTGTGTTTTGTGTAGTTTGTCCAGATTATGTCTGACTCTGAGGTCAGTGTGGTGGAGGAGGTGAGTGAGAGGGAGGAGGTGAGTGAGGTGGAGGGGGTTAGTGAGAGGGAGGAGGTGAGTGAGGAGGAGGAGGGGGAGCCTGTTGCTCAGTTTTCCAGTGATAGTGATGGTGCTGTGGCTCCGCAGCCACGCACCACTACCAAGACTGGGCGTAATGTAAAGTTCAGCTATGCTGAAAACATGGCGTTGGTGCGGGAGCTGATGAGGCATCATTGCCAATTGTTTGGGCAGGATGCTGCCAAGGTGTCCTCCCGCAGGAAGTCTGTCCTGTGGGGGAAAGTTATCGTGGCAGTTAATAGTGAGGGTGTGGTGAGGCGGACTGAGGACACGTGTCGCAAAAGGTTTTACGACATCAAGCGCCGTGTCAAGGCCAAGATGGCCAAGGAGGCAAAATTAGCCCGCCAAACCGGGGGTGGCCCCCCTTTCCGGGCATTGTATCGTGATTGGGAGGAGCCTGTGCGGTCACTGATTCCTGCAGAAGTGGTGTCTGCAACTCATGTCCGGGATTCGGACCGTCCAACGCAGGATGGTGAGTTTTGTATTTTTATTTTTATTGTAAATATTCAAAACTGATCATGCTGCAAAATTAAAATGTTTTTTTAAGTATGCATACATTGTGTTGGTCATGTAGTGCAGGCCTGTGCACCCTTAAGCTGTATTTGTGTTTTTAAACTGCATTTCCCATCATGCCTTGGCTGATTTTTTTGTTTATTGAATGTTAAATCAGGTGCAGTGCATGCTGGTATGTGTAGTTCCAATACTTAATCTGAGATATTGCTTGTCCATAGCTGTTGTATCTAATTGCAGTTTTTTTTTTTATTTGTTTGTGTGTTTTGAATTCTTTTGCATATCTATTTTTTTTTATGTTTGGGTCAAGTTGCAATTAATCAATCTCTGCAATATATTGCACACAATTCATCAATGTTTCTGGATTATTTAGTGCAACACCATGTTCATTTTTAAAGACAAACCAAATTAAGTAATCCGGAAGATCTTAAACAGAAATTAGTTTACTTTACAATACGTACAACATGGTTAGAGTACACTAAGGTTTTGCAGTTATCAATGTGTTTTCCAAGTATGGTCATAATGTTGTTATCACTTTTTCAACAGTACGCCAGACCAGCGGCCCAGACAGGCCACTGGCAACTGATGTGGTTGCTGGGATTGCAGGTAAGAATTCACTGTAGTCACATATTCTGCAAACACATAGAAGTACAAAATATTAATGTTTATATATTCACATAGGTTCTTCTTCTGCAAGCCGCCCTCCTCTAAGGCGCCCATCACAGGGCTCTGTAAACTTACCCAGGAGGCCAAGTAAGACGCGGCGTGTTGATTTGGAATCTGCGGCTCCATCTTCCCCACCCAGGCGGCGCATCTCCGCAGTCTCGCCCCAGCCACCACAGGCACTATTGGCTAGTCCCCAAAGTGATGAGCCCCGATCACCTCAGTTATCTGGTGAGTAAAAACTTACACTAAACACATTCATAAATTTCGACACAGTACAGTTACTATGATGTGAGTTGTAGTTGAGATGACATGTTTGCCATAACAACCAATCTGATTTCACGTATTAACTTCTTGAAGGTACAAATGCATAAATTATCAAAGTCTTATTGGTTGCTATGGCCAACATCACATTTAAAAATGAACACCCATCTTACTAAATTTAGTCCACACACGTGCACAGAAAAAGAAGAGCAACTTACTCACCGAACTAAATCCACCACCACCCCCTCCACACCATTATAGTCTTCACACACCTCCCCTGTCCTGGATGTAGACTGCTTACTTGTTCCGCTCCTCTCGACCATCCAGGTGAGCAGTCTATATCCTGGACAGGGGAGGTGAGAGAACACTATAATGCTGTGGAGGGGAGGTAGTTAGGTGTGGAACCCGCCAGTCAGTCTATGTGCACGCCTGTGATGGGATATATGTGTTTGTAAACAAAAGATTACTCGTTTTGAAAAACACAACTCAAATAAAAAAATGTACGGAGTATTATTAAGTTAGAAATGTTTAGGACTACCAAATATATAAAATGTAAACTAAACAGTGCATGTTGCCCACCCCATACAGAACCAACCTTGATGCCCGACGTTGACCAGCAGGAACAAGACCAACAGGCCACCTACACACTGCACCTAACACCCGTTGTTCCGACCCAGCCAACCCAGCCGCAGGATATCCCCCAAGCCTCCATTACTCCACAACTGCTCCAAGCTCCACCCCAGCAACAAATGCCCGCTGAGTTTTGGTCCAGTTGGGCAACCCAACAGAGCCAAAACACTGCCTGCCTGAACGCCCACACCCAACACCTTGCCAGTCTGCCCCATCATCTGCCGCGTATTAGTCGCAACTCGGGCAGACTGATTGTCCAGGTAGGCAGAATTGCCACTTCTATGGAGCAAATCCGGACCGACAACAATCAAATGCTGGCACATTTGACGCGCATCATTGATGAGCAACAGCGCAAGCAGCAAGCACTCATCCAACTGATCCAACACAATCAGGTGGTGAATGAGTCATTGTCTAGGATTGTGGCCAGCCACACTGCAAGTAACAACCAACTGAATGCCAGCATCCACAATTTAAGCCAAAACATCACTTTGATGGCAGCACAAGTGAGCTCCAGCTCAGGAACCACGACCCCTAGCCAAACCCCAGTAACCTCCCCTGTTCGTCGATCCTCCCGAACACGTGCCAGCGAGCCAGCACAAAGCACGGCACCCAGCACACACAAGAAAAAAAAAAAAAAAACATTTGTGTAACACAATAAAAATTTGATTCTTGAAATCACAAAAATTCCAGTGTCCGTGTCAAACATTGTAGAACACGCTATGTATGTATGATTTACTGGGGTAATGAATGACAATGTATTTAGAACAATAACTAACTAAAATGTATATACCACTATAAACAACAAACAGTAAGTAACAAAACACACATTCACACTTACAAAAATGTATTGCAAAGTGTTTAGTCAAGGTTAATTACATCCAAAAAAAAACTTACCGGTAAAATACCGCAGAATCACTTCTTGCCTTACCTGCCTCCCTACATCTGTACTCACACTGTCCCCAGATGTTTCTAACTCCTCTGCTTGCTGACTGTTTTCTTCATCATCATGTGGCAGATGTTGATTCAAACACAGATTATGTAGAAAACAGCAGCAGAACACAATCCTAGTCACCTTTGAGGGACTATACAACAAAAGCCCAGCAGATTTATCCAGACACCGAAACCTAGATTTCAGCACCCCAAAACATCTTTCTATCACATTCCGCGTAGCCTTATGTGCATGATTGTAACTGTGTTCAGCAGGAGAATCAGGTTGGGACAATGGAGTAAGTAGCCAAGAGTAGCAGCCATAACCCCCATCACCTGAAATACAGATATAGGCAACATTAGTACATGTGTCTGATGAATAATTACCCAAAACAAAAATGGTGTTTGTAGTTAACACACATACACACAACACACTTTGAACATACCCAGCAGCCAGCCATCAGGCATTTGTCCGTCCTCAAATTTATCGAAGAGAGATGGCTGACTGAGGATGAAGGAGTCATGGCAGCCGCCAGGGTAACCTGCAACCACACTCATAATTTTTAGATTTGCATCACAAACCACCTGGACATTAGTTGATTGGCTAGAATGCCGATTGGTATATATATATTGTCGGCCCCTAGGTGGTCTCAGCTCAACGTGTGTGCAATCTATGGCCCCCAGCACATTGGGCATGTGAGCAAGCTCATAGAAAGCTACCCTGACAGCATGCCACTGCGACTCCTGGGTAGGGAAGCAGATAGAGGCATTTATTTTATATGTGGATCCAAGACATCCAAAACCTGAGTGTATATTAATAAATCTAAGGTGAGTGTCATGATCTGTATTCAATACAATACTGTGTTATAAGACCTTACAGAAGCAACACTTAGACATAGACGTGTATGTATTTTTCGACTCACCTGATTCAAATATTTTGAAAAGGTGGGCTGGGAGATACCAATAACGTCGCCTGTCACAGCCTGGAAGCTCCCAGTAGCCATAAAGTGTAACACAGCCAGGAGTTTGTGCAGGCCTGAGACAGAGCGAGAGCGTGCTGTCTCAGGGTCTAGTCCCAGTTTGACAAGGTCATACAGTCGGAAAATGTTGTTTCGATTTAGGCGAAACATCTGTATCACCCTATCATCAGACAATGCGTTTAAGTTTAAACGACCCCTAAAAAAACGTGGCTGGCGCAGCCTCCGCGGCACCTGTACAACCTGCTGACCATGTTCACTTACCTGGCCCTGATTTCTTGCAGACTCATGGAGCAGTCTCAGGTATCCCCCAGCAACCAGAAAATCTGTAGCACATACCACAGCCGCCATTTCAGAGTGAGAGATTTTCAAATTGTGCCTGGGACCCTTTTATAGGGCCAAACATTCAGGTGTGAGTTATGGATAATTGACTACACATGTAAACACGCTTCTCAAAAGCAGGTCTGTTTTTTTTAGGACTTTTTTACGATTTGTATTTTTTCACGGCCGCAAATGCATTTTCACGGTAGACATTACAAATACGAATGGTTAGTAAATGACCGAGATTCATATCTAAACAGCCGCGTTTTGACCGATGGTGTATTCATTCGTATTTTTTTTGTTGGACTTCCAAAAAAATATGAATGCCCTCATCACTTGCCGTGATTTGAGTTTAGTAAATGACCGAGATGACACTTTGAAGAAAAAACGGCATCTCGGTCAAAATCGGGACCTTAGTAAATATACCCCATTGTCTTTATCTACTAGTACGGGCTCTGCATTGTGTATTGGTAACCAGTATGAGGATGTCATTGTATAATGGTCACTGGTACGGGCTCTGCAATGAGTAACCAGTATGAGTATGTTATTGTATAATGGTCACTGGTACAGGCTCTGTATTGTGTATTGGTAACCAGTATGAGTATGTCATTGTATAATGGTCACAGTACGGGCTCTGCATTGTGTATTGGTAACCAGTATGAGGATGTCATTGTATAATGGTCACTGGTATGGGCTCTGCAATGAGTAACCAGTATGAGTATGTTATTGTATAATGGTCACTGGTACAGGCTCTGTATTGTGTATTGGTAACCAGTATGAGTATGTCATTGTATAATGGTCACTGGTACGGGCTCTGTATTGTGTATTGGTAACCAGTAACCAGTATGTCATTGTATAATGGTCACAGTACGGGCTCTGTATTGTGTATTGGTAACCAGTATGAGGATGTCATTGTATAATGGTCAGTGGTACGGGCTCTGCAATGAGTAACCAGTATGAGTATGTTATTGTATAATGGTCACTGGTATGGGTTCTGCATTGTGTATTGGTCACCAGTAACCAGTATGTCATTGTATAATGGTCACTGCTACGGGCTCTGTATTGTGTATTGGTAACCAGTATGAGGATGTCATTGTATAATGGTCACTCGTACGGGCTCTGCAATGAGTAACCAGTATGAAGATGTCATTGTATAATGGTCACTGGTACGGGCTCTGTATTGTATATTGGTAACCAGCATGAGAATGTCATTGTATAATGGTCACTGGTACGGGCTCTGCATTGTGTATTGGTAACCAGTATGAGGATGTCATTGTATAATGGTCACTGGTACGGGCTCTGCATTGTGTATTGGTAACCAGTATGAGGATGTCATTGTATAATGGTCACTGGTACGGGCTCTGCATTGTGTATTGGTAACCAGTATGAGGATGTCATTGTATAATGGTCACTGCTACGGGCTCTGTATTGTGTATTGGTAACCAGTATGAGGATGTCATTGTTTAATGGTCACTGGTACGGGCTCTGCATTATGTATTGGTAACCAGTATGAGGATGTCATTGTATAATGGTCACTGCTACGGGCTCTGTATTGTGTATTGGTAACCAGTATGAGGATGTCATTGTTTAATGGTCCCTGGTACGGGCTCTGCATTGTGTATTGGTAACCAGTATGAGGATGTTATTGTATATCGGTTAACGGTATGGTCTCTGGATTGTGTACTGGTAACCAGAATGAGTATGTATTTGTGTAATTGTCACCGGTACCAGATTAGGCTGCAGTTTATATACTGGTCACCCAGTGGGGCTGTGTTTTTTATGCCAGCCACTGAATATGGCTTCGTATACAGACTGGCCAACTCTGTACTATATCACTGTTTGAAATGATAAAGCCTCCACCCAGTGCGCCAAGTTAAAGCCATAGTTTGTGTTGATTTTCCTTCTCAGCTTGCTATAAAAGGTAATTCCAAGCTTGTTAGGATTTTTTTTTTGCATAGAGCAGTTTAAATGTTAGGTTTCAGGTGTCCTTTAAATTCAGGGACCTTTTGGTGCTACACGAATACTGTTGAGAAGAGAGATATGACTCATGACGGAAGTTTGGAGATTGGGATGAATGCGTAAATCGCATACTACGCTTCATTCCAGACCCTGTGAGTGCAGACGCAGTATGATCAAAGGAATCATGTACATCACACTAAACATTGTTTTCATATTGTTCCAACAGAAATAAAGGCTGGGTTACAACAGGAAGGAGCTACAGCAGAATTGAGCCACAGAGCTAACACTCCATGTGCAGGAATACTAGTAGGTATTAAATTCCTATTTTCTCTTACGTCCTAGTGGATACTTTAGTACCATGGGGAAGTCCCAAAGCTCCCAAATGGGTGGGAGGGTGCTGAGACCCCTGTTACATCACCTGACCAAACTGAAGGTCATCATTGGCCAAGGTGTCGAACTGATAGAACTTAACAAAAGTGTTCGAACCAGACCAAGTAGTAGCTTGGCACAACTGTAAGGCCGAGGCAGCCGCCCAGGAAGAGCCCACAGATCTCGTTGAGTTGGCCTGAATAGACATAGGCAAAGGCAGAGTCGCCAAAGTATAAGCTTGTTGAATGGTCAACCTGAGCCAATGAATGGTCAACCTGAGCCAATTGATTGCTTAGAAGCCAGACGACCGATCTTGGTGGCATCATAAAGGACAAACAGCGAGTCAGATTTCTACTTTCACACCAGGAAAAATACTTTTTCCAGATACGATGATAATGTTTAGACATAACCATCTTCCTGGCCTGGACCATGGTGGAAATAACCCAGGAGGGAAGACCTTTTCTAGCTAGAATCTCCCTTTCAACTTCCAAGCCATCAAACGTAGCTGCAGTAAGTCTGGATAGACGAACGGCCCTTGCTGAAGAAGATTCTTTCGAATCAGCAGAGGCCAGGGATCCTCTAGAGCTATGGATAGGAGGTCCGAGTACCACGCCCATCGAGGCCAATCCGGGGCAATTAGAATTGCTTGAACGCTTTCCCTTCTTAGTCTTTTTAGAACCCTTGGGATTAGTGGTATAGGAGGGAACAGGTACACAAACGGGTGCGTCCATGGTGTCGTCATTGCGTCCACCGCTACAGCCTGCGGATCCCTCGTTCTGGAACAGTAACGGCATAGCTTATTGTTCAGACGAGAAGCCATCCGATCTATCTGCGGACAGCCCCACCACTGAATTAACTGTTGAAACACCTGGGGATGTAGGCCCCATTCCCTCGAATGGAGGTCGTGTCTGCTGAGGAAGTCTGCTTCCCAGTTGTCCACTCCTGGAATGAATATGGCTGATATGGCCCTTGCGTTGGCCTCCACCCAGACGAGTATTCTTGACACTTCTCGCATCGCCGCTCTGCTTTTTGTCCCCCCTTGTCGGTTTATGTATGCCACCGCTGTGGCGTTGTCCGATTGGACCTGAATCGCCTGATCCTTCAGAAGATGGGAAGATTGCAGAAGAGCATTGTAAATTGCCCTGAGTTCCAGGATGTTTATTGGCAGAGTAGATTGCTGAGCTGACCATATCCCCTGGAACTGGGCCCTTGGGTCACAGCTCCCCAACCCTGGAGGCTGGCATCTGTTGTGAGTAGAATCCACGAGTGGATATTGAAATTCCTGCCTTCTACCAGGTGAGGAACTTGTAGCCACCATAATAGAGAAATCTGGGCTTATGGAGATAAGGTCACTGCCTGATGCATGTGACCATTTGTCCAGCTGAAATGGCCAGGCATGAAATCTGCCATATTGCCAGAGCGAACCATAGCCTGGATAGACAGGGACTTGTCCATCGAAAGAAACACCTTCTGAAATACCGTATCCAGCAACATTCGCAGGAACTGAAGACGTTGTGTCGGTTCCAGGTGAGATTTCTGGAAATTTAGGATCCACCCATGATCCGTAAGCAGGCGATTCGTCAGATTCGATGTTGTGTAACAGACTCTCCCTGGACATAGGGGGTCATTTCGATTGATCACTCTCTAGCAACTTTTTGCAGCGCTGCGATCAGATAGTCCCCACCTATGGGGGAGTGTATTTTCGCTTTGCAAGTGTGCGAACGCTTTTGCAGCCGACGGCACACAAAAGTTTTTTGCAGTTTCTGAGTAGCTCTGGATTTAGCCGCTGCGATCACTTCAGTCTTTTTGGTCCCGGAATTGACGTCAGAAACCTGCCCTGCAAATGCTTGGACACGCCTGCGTTTTTCCAAACACTCCCAGAATATGGTCAGTGGACACCCACACCCTCTTTCTGTAAATCACCTTGCGATCGGCTGTGCAAATGGATTCTTCGTTAAAGTCATGGCCCAGCACCGATCCTCTTTATACCCGTACGACGTGCCTGTGCATTGTATACGCATGTGCAGTTTTAACAAGATTTAACCTGATCGCAGCACTACAAAAAGTTGCTAGCGAGCGATCAGCTCGGAATGTCCCCTATAGCCTTTATCAGGAGATCGTCCAAGTAGGGGACTATGTTGACTCCCATCATGCATAGTGCAGTGTCATCTCCGCCATCACCTTGGTGAAGACCCTCGGAGCTGTGGCCAGGCCAAAGGGCAAAGCTTGAAACTGGAAATGGTCGTCCAAGATCTCGAACCTGAGGTAAGCCTGATGAGGGGGCCACATGGGAATGTGTAGGTAAGCATCCTCGACATCTAGGGATACCAGGAATTCCCCCTCTTCCAGACCGGACACCAGTGCCTGTGGGGATTCCATCATGAATTTGAACACCCGCAGGTTTAAGGACTTCAGGTTTAAGATGGGTCGCACCGAACCGTCTGGTTTTGGAATGACAAAAAGACTGGAGTAAAAACCCCTGTTGCATATCAGAGGAGGTACTGGAATGACCACCCCTGTCCGCAAAAGTTCCATCACCAAAGGGCGAAGTGTTGAATGCGAGCACCCACCTGCTGCTGGGGCAAACCGTCACACGGAAGGCTCAGTGGCAGGGGATCCGGTGGTCTGGCCCAGGGAGGAAGCAGCTGCAGGTTTACGGGACTTACCACTATATACTCTGGGAGTAGTGGAGATCCCTTGGCCCCTGCCCCTTGCCACATGAAAGGACTGTAAGGAGGGTCCTGTGTAAGAACGTCTAGCAAGTGGCGCAGCCGATGGCAGATACGTAGACTTACCCGCTGTTGCCTGGGAGATCCATTTATTTAATTCGTCCCCAAACAAGGCATCACCTGTTAAGGGAAAATTTTCTACACATTTTTTTTAATCAGCGTCCGCTGACCACTGACGCAACCACAGAGCTCTGCGTGCCGAAACAGCCATAGCAGCAGTGTGGCCATTTATCTTACACAATTCTTTTATAGCCTCGCTCATAAAGTTTGCAGCATCATGTATACGTTGGAGCAGAGTAATAACCTCATCCCGGAGCAGAGAGTCTAAACCAGGGGTGGGGAACCTTTGGACCTCCAGCTGTTGAACTACACAAACCAGCTTGCCTTGCTACAGTTTTGCTATTTGGCCATGCTAAAATTATTGCAGGGCATGATGGGATGTGTAGTTCAACAACAGCTGGAGGACCGAAGGTTCCCAATCCCTGGTCTAAACCATCAATTACAGAATCAGACCACTTGACCACCGCCCTGAAACGGGTTCACTACGATATGCCGGCGGTCGGGCTCCCGGCGACCAGCATCCCGGCGCCGGGAGCCTGGTTCCGGCTTACCGTCAGTGTGGCGAGCGCAAATGAGCCCCACACTACGGGCACGGTGGTGCGCTACGCGCGCCACACTATTTTGTTCTCCCTCCAGGGGGGTCGTGGACCCCCACGAGGGAGAATAAGTGTCGGTATGCCGGCTGTCGGGCTCCCGGCACCGGTATGCTGGTCGCCGGGAGGCCGACCGCCAGCATACTGAAGACCACCCCCCTGGAACTCCACCCACAAACAATTGTGGGGTGCTGTGCTACGCCTGCTGCCGTATATATTGTCTTGAGAGTGGTATCAATTTTACGATCAGCCAGCTCTTTTAGGGATATAGCCCCTGGCACCGGCAGTACCAATTTCTTAGACAGTCTGGATACAGACGGATTGACTGACGGGGGTTTTCCAATGGTAGATGCTAGATTCAAGGGGCCTAAAGGACCTTTTCCATCAGGGGGAGGAGCCATGACAAAAAGGGGAGGAGCTAGGCCAGCGGGATAGTTGCTCTACTGTCCACACCACCAACTATTACCTTTAGTAATCAGGTGGCGAGCAGAGCGGAGCGGAGCGAGCCACCGAGCCCGAAGCGTGGCGAGCGAAGCAAGCCCACGAGGGTACTTTTCGGGCACCCTGTTCGCCCGTAGCTCCTCCCCCTGATGACGTAGCTGCTCCCCTTGAAACGTCAGAAGGTCCCTTCTCCCACTCCGAAATAGAACCAACCGTTTTCCAATACCTTCCTGTCATCTGCTGGGAGGGGAAATGTGGCTAAAAACCTCTGAGAATTTTTAATTTCTTATCAGGGTTTAAGGTGACTGAAGTCTTTGGTCTAACATTAAAGTATAACTCCTCATCTGGTTCTGCGCCCTGATTCGGTATGTGAAGAAACTCTTACAGCATAAATGAGGGCCTACACCCCAGGACACAGAGAGCTGTCCTCATCCACCATATCATCATCATCCACATCAGGCTGATCAGAATCAGACTGGAGCGTCTGTGGCAGTGAGAATTTATGCAAAACCAACAGAGGGGGCTGAGAAGTCTTTCTGGTATCTGCTGCTTTAGCCATACAATCAATAGACTGTTTCAACACCTGTCTCCTTTTTTTAGCTGCAGCTAATTCTGAAATTACATTCTGAATCATGCTTTTAAACTGATCTAACCAGTCAGGTGCCTGTGAACTGTGTCCCTGTGGAGATAAGGAACACTGGGGATAATTCTGAGTTGATCACAGCAGGAACTTTGTTAGCAGTTGGGCAAACCATGGTGGTCATTCCGAGTTGTTCGCTCGGTAAAAATCTTTGCATCGCAGCGATTTTCCGCTTAATGCGCAATGTCCGCACTGCGACTGCGCCAAGAAAATTTGCTATACAGTTAGGAATTTTACTCACGGCTTTTTCTTCGTTCTGACGATCGTAATGTGATTGACAGGAAATGGGTGTTACTGGGCGGAAACAGGCCGTTTTATGGGCGTGTGGGAAAAAACGCTACTGTTTCTGGAAAAAAACGCAGGAGTGGCTGGAGAAATGGAGGAGTGTCTGGACGAACGCTGGGTGTGTTTGTGACGTCAAACCAGGAACGACAAGCACTGAACTGATCGCAGATGCCGAGTAAGTCTGGAGCTACTCTGAAACTGCTAAGAGGTGTGTAATCGCAATATTGCAAATCCATCGTTCGCAATTTTAAGATGCTAAGATTCACTCCCAGTAGGCGGCGGCTTAGCATGAGCAAATCTGCTAAAATCCGCTTGCGAGCGAACAACTCGGAATGACCCCCCATGTGCACTGCAGGGTAGGCAGATATAACATGTGCAGAGAGAGTTAGATTTGGGTGGGGTATGTTAAATCTGCAATATAAATTGCAGTGTAAAAATAAAGCAGCCAGTATTTACCCTGCACAGAAACAAAATAACCCACCCAAATCTAACTCTCTCTGCACATGTTATATTTGCCCCCCTGCAGTGCACATGGTTTTGCCCAACTGCTAACAAAGTTCCTGCTGCGATCAACTCAGAATTACCCCCACTGTTCACACATGAGGGACCCCGCTGATGGATGAAGGGGTAGGGCTGTGACACAGTGGCCGGTTTCTCCCGGATGGCAAAAAGCCGGACAAACTTTGTCCGGCTTTTTGCCATCCGGGAGAAACCGTCAGAGTCTGTCACACAGGACGGCTTTGAGCCGTGTGTGATGCTGTGTGGCATGCGCAGCATCAGACACGGCTTCAGAAAAAAACGTTTTGTGTGAAAGCTCCCATTCACACACACGGTTTACTGGCAGCCGGACCTTCCAGTGGTGAGACCCGGCTGCAACCCGGCAGCCTGGCCGGGGCCGTGCAGTGTGAAGGGACCCTACCCCTCACACTGTTAACTACAATGCCGGCACGGGAAAACGCCGTACGGCTTTTGTCCCGGCCGGCAAAAGCTGGGTAGTGTGTTTTAGCCCGTAGAGTTACAAGCAGCACACATAACCATGTCCACAGACATATGTACACAACAGTAATACAGCGCAGCTCACTGAAACACCTCCACACAGACCCTAGAGAGCCCCTGGAGTGACACTGACTATCGGAGACCAGCACACAAACACAGCAGCACAGTGTGTGAAAATAGGTGTATGACCTGATAGATGCAGCTGGCGAGCTCCCCCCCCCCCGGTACCAGTACAGAGTCTGTAACTGGAGGAGCAGCGTGCATGCAGCCTTAATGATCCGCAGCAGCAGGAAATGGCGGCTTCCCGCCTCAGGTCCTGCTCCAGGAACACTTGCCCCTTGCAATGGCATGCGGTCCCTGTAGTTTTATACTGGCCATGTTAACATCAAATATACTTAACAGTACACACAAAGCCT